>NC_051320.1:55523966-55828466 GCF_015220235.1 Choloepus didactylus | reverse complement strand
AGTATTTTGTTGACTTTTTCATGATTGAGAAAAAATGAATGACCATGTACTTGTTCCTTCAAGGGAAGAAATAATATTTTATGCATCTTTGTATCTATGCTTAGGACAGTAATGGGCACTTGAACACTAAAAAATTTTGTTGTTGAAATGAATGAATTGGGATAAGCTTTGAATCAGTTAATTGCCATTCTTTTAATCTTAGAATCACAGAGTTGTTAAGGGCCTTCAGAGATCTACTCTAATTCATTGCTTTTTAAATAGGAAAATACTTTTTTGCCATTGACAATGATGCTGTCCCATTTTAATTAACTCCACAGAGAGGAATTCTTAAGTTTAATAAAAAAATCACAAATGTTTTAATAAAGCTGACATTTACATTTATTTTTTAAATATAGGAACATCCATATCATTTTATCATAAACACAATTCTAATTTTCCTTTTGTTGTTTTCTGTGTGCTTTTTCTGCAAAGTACTTTTTTGATCAGTTCCTCTCCTCACTTTCATGTACTTACATCTTTCACCTTTCCCTTTCAGAATGGATGCCTTGTGCCCTTCCTCTTTTGCCAGTTAACTTGGGCAGAAATCACGTATTTTTGTGAGTGCCTGTGAATTGCAAAGCCTAAATTACATGTGGAGCTGCAGCTACAGGGGAGTCTGGGAAGTGTAGTTTTGAGTTTTCCAGTCTCTATATTTCAGGAGATTGGGATGGATCCTCAGTGACCCTATTGAAAGCATTCACCACAAGACCTAACTGAAATAATGTGTCAGTCCTAGGCTTAAAGTGGTTTCATAGTCATAAATCCATAGTTCTGGATGAAGCTCATTAGGGGACTCTGTAAAACCGTGAAGAGCTCATTTAACCTTTCTCAGCTGCAGTTTCACTTTATAAGAGGAGAAAAACTACTTACCTTAAAACCTGCCCTAACCTCTGTGCATGATGGGGCAGCTCAAGAGAGTTAATTGCCACATTAAACCCGGTTGTGATTAACGGTAGCTCTAAGCTAGCAAATAGTCTCCCCACAGGGTAGTGAAGGCTTTGTTTATGAGGTGTAAGCTGCCTGACCAGCTCAAGAGCAGACAAGCAAACAGTACATCCTCATACTGTTACCAGACAAATCTTCCTAAAATGAAATCTGACTATGTTATTCCCTAGGATTTCCCTGCGCCTCCCTATTTCCAGAGGATTGTGATAAAGCCTATAATTCTGTTTTTGTTTTCCTTTACAAATTATGTTTTTACTCTGATTGCTAGTGAAATACACTTTTAATTTCATAGCTTAACAATTAAGGATCATATACTGAAGTCAATATACATACCTAGCATTTCAGTCTAAGCTATTATTCCATGTACACAGCTGAAAACAACCATAAATTATATCCTAACAAATGCTAGGGCTTTTTTTTTTTTTTTTTTTTTTTTCAAAGCAAAGTAGTTTTTACAGATATTAAAACAGGTATTCGGTTGCACACTGAGGTCATCATACATACAGGGCCAAGTCAGAGCTTTTATATTTGAGTTTATTCTTCATTTAACTTTTAAAAAACTGCTATAGTTGAACATAAAACAAAAACAATAGCTAGTAGTGAGTATATTGTGATTATAGTTCTTCACCTACTTACTATCGCATAAAAATTTCAATAGTGATTGTTATTCACTAGCCTCCAGTAAGAAGTTTCACATGGAATCCCACCTCTGGTAGTAGTCTTAAAATGACATGTGAAGCCTTCCATGATCTGGTCCTATCTACTTCACTTCAAGTCTTACCTCTCTGTTCCTTAAACTTTCTATTCCAACTGCATTGATCTGCTTATAGTTACCCACATGTTGCTTCATGCCTCATGCCTTTACTAATAAAACCAGAATGGCTAAGAGCACAGACTTTGGGATCAAAACACCTTGGGATTGAATCCCAGCTCTGCTTGTTTCATAAGAGTTACTAACTTAGCACATTGCCTGGGATTGAGTAGGTGATCAGTATATGCTACTTTATCATGTGAGACAGTATAGCAAAGGGTGTGTCAGCCAGGGTTCTCCATAGAAACAGAACCAATAGGACATTTGTGTGTATATATACACATTTTAAGAGATTATTTTAAGGAATTGGCTCATGTAATTGTGGGTATTGGCAAATCAGAAATCAGTAGGGCAGACCAGTAAGCTGAAAACTCAAGCAGGAAGTCAGTGTTGCAGTTTTGAGATCAAAATCTGTAGGGAAGGCTGGCAGTTTGCAAACTTGGACAGGAGTTTTATACTGCAGTCTTGAGGCAGAAGTGTCTTCTCCAGAAACCTCAGGTTTTGCTCTTTTGGCCTTCAACTCACTGGATGAGGCCCATCTACATTATCTAGGGTAACCTCCTTTTAAGTCAAGTGATTATACATGCTAATCACATTTACAGAATAACAGCAACATCTAAACTAGTGTTTGACCAAACAACCTGGCCAAGTCAACAAGTAAAATTAACCATCACAAAGGGGAAATGTGTTCTTTTAGGGACTAGACAGACTTGTTTTTATAGCCCAGATATCTGAGCACTTTATAAGTCTTGAGTTCATGGGCCATCACTTAACCATGATTGGTGTCAGTTTTCTCATCTGTAAAGAGCTATCTCAGGAGTGTGGAAGGATCTGAGATAGTATACGAAAGGTGTCCATCACTGTGCCTACATGGTAACTGCCCACTAAACAGTGGTCCTTATCACCCCTGTTATTTCTGCCAACTGTACCTTAACTATTTACTACTAAATAATATAGGTTACTGAGGGGCTCAGAGTGTCACAGTCCCTCAAAAAACTTTACTTGAGCATTTTTTTTTTACTCAATTAGCAGAAAATATTTTATTTGTCCACAGAACGAATTAATTGGTATTTTTCACTTTGGATTATTACAGCTTTATGTTCCTCTGGCTGCCAGGTATGAGGGTATAAGGCAGCAAAAAGAAAGGAAAAAATAATAAATAAAAGCCAAGCTTTTTTTCTTGTTCCATGGGTACTCAGAGCTAGAAGAAATCTTTTCCAGATGGTCTTTCACATTATACTGCTCCATTCCGCCTCAACCCAGTTAATATTTGATGTTCATTCCTATCAAGTTTAATTTGGTTCCTTTCCCCAACCAGATGGCTCTGCTCTATGATTCAAGCAGACTCTTTTATCACTGCTGTTTATTCTAGCAATCATATAATTCGGGGATAATATTTTGTGGCATTTAGGTAAGTGGTGGTTGTTTGAATCCCATGTTTGAAAGACAGATGGAGTTGACAACCAGTGAAATGTATTTATTAAAGAAACAATATATTCAATTTACTAATTATTGTTACTTATTCATTCAGCTATGCTTGTCATTTTGAGGAGGAATCTTAGTCCTGAGGCCTTTTGGACTGTGGGCTGATATTCATGTTGAACTCTTTTGTCCATACTTTAAATGCCTTTGAAGGGGAGACAATCAGATTGAAGAGATATAACATTATCTGAATACACACAAATATATACATGGACACATGGGTGTATACATATTTCTAGTTCCAATTTTAGAATGCTGCCTGACATTTTAAAAATTCTAACTTTATTATACCTAATAATACCTTAGTAGAACTTGAAAGAATTACTGCTCTCCCTAGGACACTTACTGATCCAAGGGCGAAGAGTTTAATGTCTTTTACCAGTTGGCTAAACATATTTAGATTAATCACATAAGTAGGAAGTTCACTGAAAGTACCCTAAATAAATTAATATTCTGAAAAAGAGACCCAATTCTAAAATTAGAGGGCAAAATGGGAAAAGACATGGCAAATCCACCATTTGTTGTTATGGAGATTGAGGCCCCAAGGCTATTCATAGATTTATCAAAGTCTCAGAGCTACTTTGGTAAGCTAGCATTCAAACTCAGGATTCCTGACTCAGTTCTTTTTCCACGACACCATGCTGTTGTATATTAACTGGCTGACTTTAAATAAAAGTTGGCAGCAAATTGGTAATTACTGAGGAAAGCTCAGAAATGTTATTCTCTTTGACTTTTCTTTTTCTTCTTTTTTTTGATCACAGTAAGAAGAATGGTGTTGAAATAGTCTTAAATGAGGAACACATTGAACTAAATTTTCTCCTTTTGGGTGATCGAGACTGTTAGTTTTCATGGACCCTGGGAATGAAAGATAATGGTAGCATTATTTCTTCTTGCTTTTCTCATTCTTCCTTAGTAATATACCCCCTTTTAAGAAGATCACTTTGCTTCATAGAGACCAGGTATATTTCTTTCTCTAGTTTCTTAGAAACACAGAATTAAGACGTTTATACAAAGGGAACTTCTGTTATAACATACCCTGACATTTGTGAACTACCTTGGAAAGGAAGGAGTCAGTGGTTCCTTTACCACTGAATTTCCAAGCTCCTAAAAGGGAAGAGAGAATGATTAAGAACATAAAATTTTTTTTATGTATATATGCATAAATATATAGTATCAAGACTTCTTAGAAACTGAGGTTTTGGGTTTTAAAAAGGTTAAGACATATTTCCACATGTTTATTTTGCAGACCTTTTCAGAAGCACTTAGATTTAATGTGGATTATGGAGTTTTTGAAGTAGTTAACAATGCTCCACAACTTCTAGAAAAACAACTGAAAAAAATTCTACAAAAGCAGCAACCTCGAAATCCCATCTATGATGTTGTAAGGAAGGGAAAGAATTATGTTAAACCTGTTCAAATTAATGCCCTCTCTGAAGATGAAACCGTTAATGTCAACTATAATATTATGGTAAGAAAGTATATTTCTTATACTTTCATTTGGATTGATTAACATGAGGTTCTTTGGGCTTCCCTGTCTGTAATGTAACTATATTAATTAGATTTTATTGTACTTACACATAGCGTTTGTTAGGTGCTATATCATCTGTTCATATTTAATGGCCCATTTAGTCTAGTAGTTTTGTTGATGTTTGATTATCAGTATGAAAAGACTTAATTTACTTTGAATATTTAGAATATCAGGTTAATTTTGGGTGATATAAATATGTGTATCTCTTACTTTATAGTTTAGATGCATTCTAGAAAATGTGAATTTATTTCATTTGGGCTTTAAACCAATCTATCATGCAGTTGGAAATTGAGACTTCTGACTTTCAAGTTATACTGTGTGGCTCTGACCTCCTTGGCCTCCAAGTCTACTCCCAGCTTCTGATCTTATTTACTTACCAAGAGGCCAAGAACCTGGGTTCTGATATTGGCTCTTCAACTTCCTAGCTCTGTGTCCTTGAACAAGGCACTTTGCTGAACCTCATTTTCATCATCTGTCAAATGATGCCTTTCCTAACTACTGATTAGCTTTGTTGTGTAGATCCAATGAAATTAATAATGGATATTTAACCATAGTATTTTCCACGATTTAAAATGTCTCACAGAACTAGGCTAAAGACTTAAGACATAGCTCTACTCCAACCTGAAAGTTACTCAGTTCTTCTGTTGCTGAATTCAAATCATTTCTAGCTTCACTGTTAAGTTCAATCTAATTAATAATTTTAGTGAAGGGATTGGGTTGAGACCTCGGGAATGTTTCTATTTAGGGATGTTGTTAATATATAAGATTAAGAGAGTTGTTTTCTTTTGATAAACTGAGAATGACCTATATAATGGCCATTAATGTTAGTAGATATTACTGGGAATTTAAATTCTTTTGACAAAAATTTTCTTATTTGTTGTAATTTGATTTCAAGTCAAGAGAAATTGAAAGTCTAGATACTTATCTTGCTTTAAAAGATTAAGAATGGTCTTTAGTTATTTGCATAATAGGGCAAAAGGTAGCTGGAAAACTGAAAAGAAATTATGGAGAGGGAATACATTCATTGAAATCTAGAAATCTAGGTTATTTATATGGAAATTGTAAGCAATTTGAGGGCAGGATGTTAGTGTTTGTTTTTTTCTCCATTGAACCAACAGTACTGAGCACACTGACTCACTTAGTAGGTATTTGAAATTGCTAGCTAAATAGAACTGAACTAAACATACAACTTTATGTCATGTATTTATTTATTTAATCAACAAATAATTTATTGCACACCTACTATGTTGCAGGTATTGTGCTAAACATTAAAGATACATTAGTGAATAAGCTGTGGGCCCTATCTACAGTGAAACGTACAGAAGGAACACTATGTTCAAAGCAATAGTTTATCTAGGATAAGAATTGACTGTTTCAGACCAGGCAATAGAAGGGAAACATTCTAGTTTTTAAATGATTGATATAAAACTGAAAAATCCAATAACTATTAACTTACAAAAAGAAAACTATAGGCATTTTAACTTGAATACTGATATAAAGATCTCAATAAAATATTATCAAATAAAACCCAGTAGTACATTGAAAGAAAGATTTGTCAAGAGCAAATTAATTTAGGAAGGCAAGGATGGTTCAATAGTAGGAAATCTCTTAATATACCATATCATATTACTAGGTCAATGGAAAGAATCCCTATACCATAAATATTGTCAAAAGCCAAAGGCATTCAGCAAAATTTAACTTTGGTTCTTCATAAAATAGGAATGGGAGGATATTTCCTTAACATCATGGAAAGCAAATATCTCATGTTAGTAACCACAGTATGTTTTCTGGAAGCATCCAATTATTTTTAAGAGCAAGATAAAGATGCTTTATATTGTAATTAATTTTGACATTTTTTTGTGAAAGTTCCAACCAATAAAACTGGAATAGAAAAAACGAGGTATAACTTATTGGGGAATACAGGAAAGAGTATTTATCATATCTTTCAGGTATTGTGATTATATGTCCACAAAACTTAGTTTAAGAGAATCAACTGAAAAACTGTTAGAAACAATGTGAGTATAATAAGTTATCTATTTACAAATAAATACACTTGAATTGAAAGCCTTTTTTAATATGTCAGTGGTACCCAGTGAGAAAATTTAGTGGAAAACTACATTCTATACACAATAGCTATGAAATAAAAAACAAAAGCAAAACTTATAAACTCTCTAGGGGTAAAATAAAAAGAGATTATCTGAAAGAAAACTGTATTAAGGGCTCATATAAAATAAGAAGTGTGAATAAGTAGACGTACTTTATACTCAGCTTTTAGAGAGATGTCAGTCCTCTCCTAACTTACAAACTCAGTGCAATCCTAGTTAACAGTCTCAACAGAATTTGTAAATGATTTCAACATTCGTGTAAAACTGTGGTTCTTAATAAGAATACTCATGCCAGGAGATTTTGATTGAGTGATCTGGAAAAATTCTTCATATGACTTTTCCTTCAATATTTTATTATGAAAAATTTCAAACATAGAGGAAGAAAGAATTTTTCAGTGAACACTGTGATATAGCGTCACTTAGATTTTTGTCAATAATATTTACCGTTCTTGCTTCATCATGTATCTATTCATCCCTTTAACTATTCATTAGTTCATTTTTACTCATTTCAAAGTAAATTGCAGGCATTAATACACTTCCAATGAGTATTTCAGCATGTAGATCATTAACTAGAGCTTAATATTTGTGTACATTTTTTGATGCAAAATTTATATACTATTGCATGCACAAATCATTTGTTGTTTTAACAAAGACATATACCTGCGTAACTGTGAAACCCTCTTCAAGATGTAGAAAATTACTATCACCCCAGAAAGTCCTCTCATGCCCTTTTCCAGTCAGTCTCTGTCTGCACTCCCAGACAACCATTACTCTGATGTTTTTCCATCACTCTCACCATTCCTATTCAGCATCCTATTGGAAGTCCTAACCAGTGCAATAAGATGATAAAAATAAATAAAAGGCAGCCAGATTGGAAAGGAAGAAAGAAAACCATTGCTAATTGCAGATGTTATGATTGTCTATATAAAAATTCTGAAGAGCTACATCAACAAGTTGTGAGACTCAAGATCAAAATACAAAAATCAATTGTATTTCTATATTCTACCAATGGGCAATTTGGAAACTGAAATGCTGAAATAAGTATCTTTCACAGTGGCCCCAAAATACATGAGATTCTTAGAAATAAATCTAAATAACTGGAGAGATACATGATGTTCATGGGTTGAAAAACTCAGTATCATTAAGATATTGGTTCTCCTGAAATCAATCTTAATCAAACACCAGCAGGATTTTTTTTTTTTTTTGGTAGAAATTAAGAAGCAGATTCTAAAATGTGTGGAAAGGCAGATGAATTAGAACAGCTAAAACAAATTCTTTAAGAATGAACAAAGTTGAAGGACTCACATTACCTGATTTCAAGACTTATATAGTATCCCTAGGGTGGTGCTGGGGATGTTAAGTAGTCAACAAAAAATTAAAAACTGGAAGAACTAGAGACCTGCAGTCACAATAGTGACCCTACCCCAAGTTTTCCTGGCTAGTTGTTTTTCTGTTTTGAGACTTTTTTCAACCCATTTTATGACTGTAAAAATACTTAGACTGATTAACTTTTTTCCCATTCCTCCTCCTCTAGAAAGTTACTTGTCTTTTCCAGATTTGGTTTGTTAATATGTATGCTGGTTCGGATCTACTATGTCCCCAGAAAAGCCATGTTATTTAATGCAGTCTTGTGGGGGCAGACTTATTAGTCTTTCGATTAGGGTGGATCTTTTGATTAGCTTGTTTCCATGGAGATGTGACCCATTCAACTGTAGGTGAGACCTTTTGATTAGATCATTTCCATGGAGGTGTGATGCTACCCATTCCGGGTGGGTCTTAATTAGGTTACTGGAGTCCTTTAAGAGAGCTCAAGAAGAGAAGGAGCTCAGAGAGAAGCTGAGAGAGACATTTTGGAGAGAAGCTAACATATGTAACCCAGAATTTGCCCCCGAGAGAAGCTAAGAGCTGACGCAAAGCCAGATTCTTGGAGATGCAGACAGAAAGATGTTTGGAGAAGCTAAGGTAAGAGGTGAAGCCCAGAGTTTTCCCCAGAGAAGCTAAGAGAGGACTCCCAGATGCTTAGAGAGAAATGCCCTGGGAGAACAAGCAAGGATGCACAGGAACTGAGAGAGAGAGAAGCTAAGAGAGACAGAAGTCCAGAGACATTTTGGAGAAAACCATTTTGAAACCAGAACCTGGGAGCAAAGGCTCAGCAGACTCCAGTCATGTGCCTATCCATGTGACAGAGGAATCCCAGATGCAATTTGCCTTTCTTCAGTGAAGGTATCCTCTTGCTGGTGCCTTAGTTTGGACACTTTTATGGCCTTAGAACCTCAAATTTGTAGCCTAATAAATTTCCTTTATAAAAGCCAATCCATTTCTGGTATTTTACGTAACAGCAGCCTTAGCAAACCGGAACAATATATAAAGTGGATGTTATAATGTTTGACATAGGCTTCTTGAGAGAATTAAAGAGGTACCAGAAAGCAAGAAGTAGCCAAGTAACCTCAAATTTGTGACTCAGGGTTATTGTTCCCTCTTGTGCAATAGAAGGTAAGAGTGGGGCTCTTAGTGATAGTGAGGGGTCATTATTGCCCTCATAATTAGGCCTTTTTTGCCCTAAAATCTGATTTTCTTTGATACTCTCATTGTCTTTTTTATGATTCTTCTAATAGTGTCTCAATCAAGAAGAAGGTATTAAGTGGATCAAAAAAGAAAGGCTTCCAGCATTTCTGGAAAGTGACTGCTACTTTGAATACAGGTATTGTAGTCCCATCAATATAAATATTTTTAAAATGGCTATTAACATTTTTCTCATCTAATATCCTTTTGCTGTACTTTCTCAGTAAGATTGTATACCGATTAATGCATTGGAATTTGGATCCCACCTGCTATAAAATAGGCAATGGGTAAAAATCACTTAACATTAAAGAGATTTTCACAGGAATATTGTCTAGTAATATTCCTCTTTGGTCACTATATTTTGTAAATTATCTCTTGGTAAGAATGGTATTTATGTGCAGATTATTAAAAAATGTCATGAAAAAGTGGAGTATCATGGTGGAGGGCCAAGTTTTTCCTTTATGTTCCCTGACTCTTAAAGTGTAAGTACTAAACTTTCTGAATTTTACTAAAATTTAACCTTTGCTTAGAAGAACAATTTTTCAAATCAAAATAAAATAAAGTAAAACAGAGTAATTACTAATTAATTAGTAGATCTTTGAATAAGCCATTAATTTTGGCAGAGCCTATGTAAGAGAATCATCTTGCAGAGTTGGGAGGGGAGATTGATTTGAATACATAAAATAAAAGTTTAGTGTTCTTTTTTTTTTTCCTAAATTCTGCCGTACTTGAAAATTACTTCAAGTTTGCATGATTTCTAAATGCAGGTTAGCCAAATTGGTTTCACAAGTAAGATGGAGCAGATCAGGCATGAATATCACACTGGATACAGATTTTTCTCCCTGGATCCTGCAAAAGCCACCCAGTCCGCCACTTCCTTCAGTTGATGAAGAAAATCTAATAATTATGAAAAAGTTCTACATTTCTCTTGGCGAGGTAAAAGTCTGAATATTTTTTCGTTACTTGGGACTTCAGTGAAACTTCTCATTTTAGGCACATGAATTTCATTTGTACTACTTGAACAGGGAAAATTATTGCAAATACTTCTAAAGCAGATTTAGCAATACTTTTTGTGGATTTCTGCTGACTGATTTGCTCTGTATTCTTTCACCTGAAATATAATTAGAAAATTATTCTCATATGTACACAGGAACAAAAGCAACATATTTAGTTTCAACTGGGAAGCAAGGATAATTTGAATTATATCTATGGTTTCATTGTTCATTGCAAAATTTGTATTATGTGAGTTCCATTACTTTGGTACCAAAACAATGATAAATTGGGTCATCATTTTCCTATTGTCTAGGTTATTCCATAGCATAAGATGCATTACTGTTTAACTGTTATCCTAAGATAAATTTGTTCTCCATGATCAGAGACATGTTGGGTTGTGTGAGAGTATTTGAAAAGATCTCACCTAGAATCAAATGTCCTTTTAGAGAGTCACTGTGTTGTGAAAATTGTTGTTTGATATTTGACCTCTAACTCTCATCTCCCATCTCCCAACATACAATTCTGTACAGCAGATGATGAGGGCTTTCTCAAAATCAGGAATTGAAATTATGTGGCCCATGTGCTGCTATTCTCCTAGTCTCCATTCATGACAGACATTGCTAATCAGTCATGGCAGTTTTCCTGATGACTTAGGACTTGGATCCAAATTCTTTTCAACACAGCACTCTGGACAGGTACTTCTAATTGATCAAAGGTGTCATGCAAAAGGAAACCTATTTGCTATCTCTGTTGGTATGGATATACTTATCCTGTCTTGAACATTTTTTTCATCTGCAGTCCCTATTTAATTTTGTAGTTTAACATTTCTGTCAGTAATATTTGGTAAAAATGTTTAAAATAATGCCAGTTCCATTATTTCTCCTGAATAATGTGTAGTGATGTCCCAAGGCACATTTTTCTTCTTGCTTATACTTATTTTTAAGTATTTATTTTTTCTCTTAGCTTATACATTATGGAAATGTCAGGAATGCCCTAAATATATCTCCTGCTGGTAGATGCCAATAAACATGCAAAGGGAAGAATCAATCCAGGGGAATAAGTTCTGATTCCTTACTTGTGAATTTAATCAAATATAAGTAAGGGAGTAAATCCAAGTTAGTTTATTTTTGCTATTTTCCAAGGTAAAAAAACTCATTTCTATACACTTGGTTAATGCTTTAGCAATATATATTATCAATTTTCAATAGCCTTTGACCTTTGAGGATTCAGAGTTCTTTGGGCCCTTAAATTATTTAAACAATAACATTGGATAGGGATTAATCTTTCTGATAATGGTAATATTTCTTTAAGTCTTTAATTGTATCAACTAAATATAAATACTTGACCCATCACTTAGAATTATAAAATGGAATAATTAACTGATTTTATGTCTGACTAACTGGTTATTTGTCCCCTCTCTTCTGTTCCCTCATACTTTTTGTGAAGTTAAAATAGCAAGGACACTTGTGTACTGATCTCTCTCAGCTCCTTGGGAGTTACTTAATTATTTTGACCTCCTTTCAGTGCTTAGAATACTGCTTGGAATAAAGTAGTCACTTAATAAATATATATTGAATGAACATATAATTAATAATAAATGAGTTTGTTTTAAAGGAAGGAAAGGACGGTACAAAAGTGGATTAGAGTCTTTCAAAGCTTTTTTTCACCCAGAAAATCTTACCTCTGAGAGGAGCACTGACTACACAGATGGTACCTCTCATTTCTCTGTCTTGCTTTGTTAAGTTTGTGTAAGAGGCGGGAACAATATCTCTTCTGCTTGAACACTGCCTCTTCTGTGGGTGCTCCTTAAGCTAAGAGCCAATCAGCTAACTCAGTTGGAGAAATGAGCTCCTGTTGAACAACTTGGATTCTCTCAGAAAAATAGGTAAGGAGACATTGCTGAGAGAGGTAGGCAGAGGAATCCTCCCGGAGAGCCGGGATAGGGGCTTTTCATGGCTGGAATTCTAAAAGCTAAAGATCAGCTTGGGGATGGGGCCAGCTGACTCAGGGGCACACAAAGCAAAGGAAAAATTGAAGGCTGTATCCAGGGACAGGTGGAGTTAGGAATCAGTCTACAAGAAGCATCAAATCCAAGAAAGTTGGGAAAACTGACTCTAAGGCAAAGGGGCAGCAACTGGAGGGAGAATTGCTGAGTGAACCTGGAGACATTTCCAGTGGTACTGAGAGCAGTCTCCCTCATACTGTGTAGGAAGTTGTTAAATCTGGGTCAGACAGGATTGGGGGCATGAAATAATTGGGGAAGTTGTAAATTGGAGCAGCTACCAGAAGATAAATCAAAGGATTGATAAGCCGTGGTGACTGCCAAGTTGAAGTTAGATGGCATAAATTTGTTGTGAATCTAGGAAGAAGGGTTTCATGCCTTGGCCAGCAACAGCCTCTGAGTAGGAGTGGGGAAAGTATTTGGCTGGCAGGAAGATCAAGAGAGCCATAGAAAGCTATGGAGTCTTCCATGGCTTTGATTTTCAAACTGTACTTTGCTGAGCTCTTTGAATTTTGGTAGCATCTCAGTGTGTGTGTGTGTATGTGTGTGTGTGTATGATGTAATATATAATTTATATAATATTTATACAATGTATGTAATATAATGTATATAATGTACATTATGTATATAATATGTAAGATTTGTTCAAAGAAAAGATAATATTGCTAAATTTCAAAACTACCATTTCACCAAGAGCAGGTAAGGTAATCTTGAAGAAGAAAAAAAAAAAAACTGGAGGACTTAAACTACCAAATGTCAATAAGGATTATAAAAATGTAATTAACACATTATAATGTTCAGACCAGTAGAATAGTAAAGAAAGTCCAGAAACAGAACCATACGTATACGGTGACCTGATTAATTTCAGAAATGACACTGCAGAATACTGGAGAAAGGATAGTCTTTTCTATAATGATTCTGGGTCATTTGGCCATCCATATGAAGAAACTTAATCTTGACCTATACTTCACACAACTCTCAAAAAGAAATTCCAGATAGATCTTAGATATAAAATCTAAAGGTAAAACAATAAAGCTTTCTGTTTTTAGAAAGAAAACAGAAAAATATCTTTATGATCTTGATAGAGGGAGGCGAAGATTTATTAAAACAGCACAAAAAGCACTAATGTTTGGGAAAATTAGATTATATTAAAATTAAGAACTTAAATGTATCATGAGATGCCATTTAGAGAGTGAAAACAGAAAAATGGACAAAAGGCTTGAATGGGCACTTCACAAATGAGGCTATTCACTTGACTAGTAAATACATTCAGAGGTGCTCAACTTTATCAGTCATCAGAACCATAATTAGATACCCCTGCATTCTCACCAGAATGGCTAAAATTAAAAAAAAGTTATAAAAATTTCTATAATCAATGGAAAACTTTGGCAGCAGCTTCTGATATATATATATATATATTTTTTTTTAATCATCATTTTATTGAGATATATTCACATACCACGCAGTCATACAAAACAAATTGTACTTTCGATTGTTTACAGTACCATTACATAGTTGTACATTCATCACCTAAATCAATCCCTGACACCTTCATTAGCACACACACAAAAATAACAAGAATAATAATTAGAGTGAAAAAGAGCAATTGAAGTAAAAAAGAACACTGGGTACCTTTGTCTGTTTGTTTCCTTCCCCTACTTTTCTACACATCCATCCATAAACTAGACAAAGTGGTGTTTGGTCCTTATGGCTTTCCCAATCCCATTGTCACCCCTCATAAGCTACATTTTTATACAACTGTCTTCGAGATTCATGGGTTCTGGGTTGTAGTTTGATAGTTTCAGGTATCCACCACCAGCTACCCCAATTCTTTAGAACCTAAAAAGGGTTGTCTAAAGTGTGCATAAGAGTGCCCACCAGAGTGACCTCTCGGCTCCTTTTGGAATCTCTCTGCCACTGAAGCTTATTTCATTTCCTTTCACATCCCCCTTTTGGTCAAGAAGATGTTCTCCGTCCCACGGTGCCAGGTCTACATTCCTCCCTGGGAGTCATATTCCACGTTGCCAGGGAGATTCACTTCCCTGGGTGTCTGATCCCACGTAGGGGGGAGGGCAGTGATTTCACCTTTCAAGTTGGCTTAGCCAGAGAGAGAGGGCCACATCTGAGCAACAAAGAGGCATTCAGGAGGAGACTCTTAGGCACAAATACAGGGAGGCCTAGCCTCTCCTTTGCAGCAACCGTCTTCCCAAGGGTAAAACTTATGGTAGAGGGCTCAACCCATCAAACCACCAGTCCCCTATGTCTGTGGTCATGTTAGCAACCATGGAGGTGGGGTAGGCGAATACCCCTGCATTCTCCACAGGCTCCTCAAGGGGGCACTACATCTTTTTTTTTTTTTTTTTCTCTTGTTTGTCTTTTTTCTTTTTTTTTTTTTTTTTTTTTTTTTTTAACTTTCCCTTCTTTTTTCAAATCACCTGTATGAAAAAAAAAGTTAAAAAGAAAACAAACATACAATAAAAGAGCATTTCAAAGAGACCATAGCAAGGGAGTAAGAAAAAGACAACTAACCTAAGATAACTGCTTAACTTCCAACATGTTCCTACTTTACCCCAAGAAAGTTACATAATATAGCAACATTTCAGTGAACTTGTTCCTACTACAACCATCAGAAATTAACAGACCATAGTCATTTCTGGGCATCCCCAGAACGTTAAATAGCTTATCTGTTCTTCCTGGATTATTGTTCCCCCTTCCTTAATTGCTCTCTACTGCTAGTTCCCCTACATTCTACATTATAAACCATTTGTTTTACATTTTTCAAAGTTCACATTAGTGGTAGCATATAATATTTCTCTTTTTGTGCCTGGCTTATTTCGCTCAGCATTATGTCTTCAAGGTTCATCCATGTTGTCATATGTTTCACCAGATCGTTCCTTCTTACTGCCGCGTAGTATTCCATCGTGTGTATATACCACATTTTATTTATCCACTCATCTGTTGAAGGACATTTGGGTTGTTTCCATCTCTTGGCAATTGTGAATAATGCTGCTATGAACATTGGCGTGCAGATATCTGTTCGTGTCACTGCTTTCCGATCTTCCGGGTATATACCGAGGAGTGCAATCGCTGGATCGAATGGTAGCTCTATATCTAGTTTTCTAAGGGACTGCCAGACTGACTTCCAGAGTGGCTGAACCATTATACAGTCCCACCAACAATGAATAAGAGTTCCAATTTCTCCACATCCCCTCCAGCATTTGTAGTTTCCTGTTTGTTTAATGGCAGCCATTCTAACCGGTGTTAGATGGTATCTCATTGTGGTCTTAATTTGCATCTCTCTAATAGCTAGTGAAGCTGAACATTTTTTCATGTGTTTCTTGGTCATTTGTATTTCCTCTTCAGAGAACTGTCTTTTCATATCTTTTGCCCATTTTATAATTGGGCTGTCTGTACTATTGTCATTGAGTTGTAGGATTTCTTTGTATATGCAAGATATCAGTCTTTTGTCAGATACATGGTTTCCAAAAATTTTTTCCCATTGAGTTGGCTGCCTCTTTACCTTTTTGAGAAATTCCTTTGAGGTGCAGAAACTTCTAAGCTTGAGGAGTTCCCATTTATCTATTTTCTCTTTTGTTGCTTGTGCTTTGGGTGTAAAGTCTAGGAAGTGGCCTCCTAATACAAGGTCTTGAAGATGTTTTCCTACATTATCTTCTAGGAGTTTTATGGTACTTTCTTTTATATTGAGATCTTTGGTCCATTTTGAGTTAATTTTTGTGTAGGGGGTGAGGTAGGGGTCCTCTTTCATTCTTTTGGATATGGATATCCAACTCTCCCAGCCCCATTTGTTGAAAAGACCATTATGGCTCAGTTCGGTGACTTTGGGGGCCTTATCAAAGATCAGTCGGCCATAGATCTGAGGGTCTATCTCTGAATTCTCAATTCGATTCCATTGATCTATATGTCTATCTTTGTGCCAGTACCATGCTGTCTTGGCAACTGTGGCTTTATAATAAGCTTCAAAGTCAGGGAGTGTAAGTCCTCCCACTTCGTTTTTCTTTTTTAGAGTGTCTTTAGCAATTCGAGGCATCTTCCCTTTCCAAATAAATTTGATAACTAGCTTTTCCAAGTCTGCAAAGTAGGTTGTTGGAATTTTGATTGGGATTGCATTGAATCTGTAGATGAGTTTGGGTAGAATTGACATCTTAATGACATTTAGCCTTCCTATCCATGAACATGGAATATTTTTCCATCTTTTAAGGTCCCCTTCTATTTCTTTTAGTAGAGTTATGTAGTTTTCTTTGTATAGGTCTTTTACATCTTTGGTTAAGTTGATTCCTAGGTACTTGATTTTTTTAGTTGCTATTGAAAATGGTATCTTTTTCTTGAGTGTCTCTTCAGTTTGTTCATTTCTAGCATATAGAAACATTACTGACTTATGTGGATTAATCTTGTATCCCGCTACTTTGCTAAATTTGTTTATTAGCTCTAGTAGGTGTATCGTTGATTTCTCAGGGTTTTCTAGATATAAGATCATATCATCTGCAAACAATGACAGTTTTACTTCTTCTTTTCCAATTTGGATGCCTTTTATTTCTTTGTCTTGCCGGATTGCCCTGGCTAGCACTTCCAGCACAATGTTGAATAACAGTGGTGACAGCGGGCATCCTTGTCTTGTTCCTGATCTTAGAGGGAGGGCTTTCAGTCTCTCACCATTGAGTACTATGCTGGCTGTGGGTTTTTCATATATGCTCTTTATCATGTTGAGGAAGTTTCCTTCAATTCCTACCTTTTGAAGTGTTTTTATCAAAAAGGGATGTTGGATTTTGTCAAATGCTTTTTCAGCATCTATTGAGATGATCAATTGATTTTTCCCTTTCGAGTTTTTAATGTGTTGTAATACATTGATTGTTTTTCTTATGTTGAACCATCCTTGCATGCCTGGAATGAACCCCACTTGGTCATGGTGTATGATTTTTTTAATGTGTCTTTGGATTCGATTTGCAAGTATTTTGTTGAGGATTTTTGCATCTATATTCATTAGGGAGATTGGCCGGTAGTTTTCCTTTTTTGTAGCATCTTTGCCTGGTTTTGGTATTAGATTGATGTTAGCTTCATAAAATGAGTTAGGTAGTGTTCCATTTTTTTCAATGTTTTGAAAGAGTTTGAGTAAGATTGGTGTCAGTTCTTTCTGGAAAGTTTGGTAGAATTCCCCTGTGAAGCCATCTGGCCCTGGGCATTTATTTGTGGGAAGATTTTTGATGACTGATTGGATCTCTTTGCTTGTGATGGGTTGGTTGAGGTCTTCTATTTCTTCTCTGGTCAGTCTAGGTTGTTCATATGTTTCCAGGAAATTGTCCATTTCTTCTACATTATCCAGTTTGTTGCCATACAGTTGTTCATAATATCCTCTTATAATTTTTTTAATTTCTTCAGGATCTGCAGTTATGTCACCTTTTTCATTCATTATTTTGTTTATATGGGTCTTCTCTCTGTTTGATTTTGTCAGTCTAGCTAGGGGCTTGTCAATCTTGTTGATCTTCTCAAAGAACCAACTTTTGGTGATATTTATCCTTTCTATTGTTTTTTTGTTCTCTATGTCATTTATTTCTGCTTTAATCCTTGTTATTTCTTTTCTTCTACTTGGTTTAGGATTGGTTTGCTGTTCATTTTCTAGCTTCTTCAGTTGATCCATTAGTTCTTTGATTTTGGCTCTTTCTTCCTTTTTAATATATGCGTTTAGTGCTATAAATTTCCCCCTTAGCACTGCTTTTGCTGCATCCCATAGGTTTTGGTATGTTGTGTTCTCATTTTCATTCGTCTCTATATATTTAGCAATTTCTCTTGCTATTTCTTCTTTAACCCACTGATTGTTTAGGAGTGTGTTGTTTAACCTCCAGGTATTTGTGAATTTTCTAAGTCTCTGATGGTTATTGACTTCTAATTGTATTCCATTGTGGTCAGAGAATGTGCTTTGAATAATTTCAATCTTTTTAAATTTATTGAGGCTTGTTTTATGTCCCAGCATATGATCTATTCTGGAGAAAGTTCCGTGAGCACTAGAAAAGTATGTGTATCCTGGTGATTTGGGATGTAATGTCCTGTAGATGTCTGTTAAATCTAATTCATTTATCAGATTGTTTAGGTTTTCAATTTCCTTATTGGTCTTCTGTCTGGTTGATCTATCTATAGGAGAGAGTGATGTGTTGAAGTCTCCCACAATTATTGTGGAAACATCAATTGCTTCCTTTAGTTTTGCCAATGTTTCTCTCATGTATTTTGTGGCACCTTGATTGGGTGCATAGACATTTACGATTGTTATTTCTTCTTGCTGAATTGCCCCTTTTATTAGTATGTAGTGGCCTTCTTTGTCTCTCAAAACATCCCTGCATTTGAAGTCTATTTTATCTGAGATTAATATTGCTACACCTGCTTTCTTTTGGCTGTAGCTTGCATGAAATATTTTTTTCCATCCTTTCACTTTCAATTTCTTTGTGTCCCTGTGTCTAAGATGAGTCTCTTGTATGCAACATATTGATGCTTCATTTTTTTTGATCCATTCTGCGAATCTATATCTTTTAATTGGGGAGTTTAATCCATTTACATTCAACGTTAAAACCGTGAAGGCATTTCTTGAATCGGCCATCTTATCCTTTGGATTATGTTTGCCATATTTTTCCCTCTCTCTATTAATATCCTTTATTGTACCCATACCGAATCTCTTTAGTACTGAACCTTTCTCCAAGTCTCTCTGTCCTGTCTTTGTTTCTCTGTCTGTAGGGCTCCCTTTAGTATCTCCAGTAGGGCAGGTCTCTTGTTAGCAAATTCTCTCAGCATTTCTTTGTCTGTGAAAAATTTAAGCTCTCCCTCAAATTTGAAGGAGAGCTTTGCTGGATAAAGTATTCTTGGCTGGAAATTCCTCTCTCTCAGAATTTTAAATATATCGTGCCATTGCCTTCTCGCCTCCATGGTGGCTGCTGAGTAGTCACTACTTAGTCTTATGCTGTTTCCTTTGTATGTGGTGAATTGCTTTTCTCTTGCTGCTTTCAGAACTTGCTCCTTCTCTTCTATGTTTGACAGTGTGATCAGTATATGTCTCGGAGTGGGTTTTTTTGGATTTATTCTATTTGGAGTTCGCTGAGCATTTATGATTTGTGTATTTATGTTGTTTAGAAGATTTGGGAAGTTTTCCCCAACAATTTCTTTGAATACTCTTCCTAGACCTTTACCCTTTTCTTCCCCTTCTGGGACACCAATGAGTCTTATATTCGGACGCTTCATATTATCTATCATATCCCTGAGGTCCATTTCGAGTTTTTCAATTTTTTTCCCCATTCTTTCTTTTATGCTTTCATTTTCCATTCTGTCATCTTCCAGGTCACTGATTCGTTGTTCAACTTCCTCTAGTCTTGTACTATGAGTGTCCAGAATCTTTTTAATTTGGTCAACAGTTTCTTTAATTTCCATAAGATCATCCATTTTTTTATTTAGTCTTGCAATGTCTTCTTTATGCTCTTCTAGGGTCTTCTTGATTTCCTTCATATCCCGTACTAGGGTCTCATTGTTCATCTTTAGTTCTTTGAGTAGCTGCTCTAGGTGTGTCTCTTCTGGTCTTTTGATTTGGGTGCTTGGGCTTGGGTTATCCA
This sequence comes from Choloepus didactylus, assembly GCF_015220235.1. Taxonomy (NCBI): domain Eukaryota; kingdom Metazoa; phylum Chordata; class Mammalia; order Pilosa; family Megalonychidae; genus Choloepus; species Choloepus didactylus. The sequence continues at coordinate 55,808,395 of NC_051320.1, read as the reverse complement.
TATCGTCTGGTTTTTTCATATGCTTTATAATTTTCTGTTGTTTTTGGCCTCGTGGCATTTGCTGTCCTTGATAGGGTTCTTTTAGGGTTTGTAGACCAGTTGAAGTCCTTATCTCTAATTTATCAGATCTACAGCTTCGTGGAGTACACTTTCTCTAACTAACCAGCAGGTGGCGTCCACGAGCCACCTGTTCTCCACAAGCCAGATCTCCCCTGCTTAGCCTTTTTGGTGAGTGGGGGAGTGAGTCTTGTGGGGCCCATTTGGTGTCCCAAGCTTGCGTGTGTAGTTGGTGTTGCCTGCCCTGTATGTGGGGCGTGTTTCTGGGCAGTCGGGGAGGGGGGGTGGCCCTAACAATCAAATCTCCCTGATGATCCTAGAGTTTTAAAGCTACTGCAATAGTCTAATCCTTCAGTTCAGTCCTGCCACAGTTTGTCTCTGCCACTGACCCACAAGTCTTTGGTATTGGCGTATGGCTCCTGAGACTTGCAAGTGGGCCCCTCTTCCAGGCTGTGCACCCCGGGTCCTCTGTTGAGGGATGACTGTGCTATGTCACAGGTGAGTGCCGTCCCCCCAGGGCAGTTCTGGGCTGCTGGGCTGTGTTGGGAGGCTCCCAGTCTGCTCAAATGATGGCTGAATGGGGCTCTGTTAATTCACACTGCTCCCCCTTCCCAGCTCTGGGACATTCAGCTGAGGTTGCAGGGAAGGCTAATGTCCACGCCCAGTTTTGTGGTGTGTGCCTGTTATTTGAAGCACTTCCGTCACACTGGGTTGTCTGGGGCAGCTCTGGGCTATGGGGCTGGCGATGGGCAGGAGTGTTTCCTGTCCACCAGGATGGTGGCTGTGAGCGGACACCCCCCTTTTCTTGGGAAGTTGTGTTGTTTAGTGAATTTTCTCAGCCACTGGATTATTGCCTTTTGTCTCAGAGCTCTCTTATTTCTGCTCTTGACTCTTGACTTGACGTGCCCAAATTTCAATTCTTTGAAGCTTTCTGTATTGAGCTTCTTAGAGTAATTGTTTTAGAAAAAGCAAAAAGGATTTAAAAAAAAAAAAAAAAAAAAAAAAAAAAAAAAAAAAAAAAACGGCCCTCCTCAGAGATCTAATGGGTTATTGAAATGCTAATAGACAAAGCAACCAGGGCCATTAAGGAAAGGTGCCCTGGGCAGAGAGATCAGCCTTGCTTCGGGATTTGCATATGCGCCTCAAGGCCTGATCTCCGCCCTTCCCCTTTCTGTGTTCACCAGAACTCCAAAAATCCTCTGCTTTTACTTTGGAGCTTCTCGTGTTGTTTTCCTTCTATGCCCGTCTCCTCTCTGCTGGGCTGGCTGCTCTCAGAGTCTCTGGTGTCTGGCCTCAGTCTATCTATGGTTGGAGTTTGAATCAGTAGAATGAGTTTCCGATGAGAGCAGCCACTGCAATTCTCCCTTCTCCTTCCTGGAGCTGACAGCCCCTCCTCCCCCGGGACTGAGCCTGGCAGGGAGGGGCGCGGGTCCCCTGGCCGCAAAAACTTACAGATTTCGCTGATCTCAGCAGTTCCACGTTTTCATGAGTGTTGTATGAAGTATGCCCAAAGACAGATTGCTCTGTGGTGTCCAGTCCACGCAGTTCCTGGCTTTTTACCTACTTTCCTGGAGGAGTAACTAAAACATACAGCTCACCAGTCTGCCATCTTGCCCCGCCCTCCCTGATATATTTTACTAGTCTTAGAATGTTTTACCAAAGCTGAGCCTACACAGGCATTTCACTTCTAGGTAAGTAACAGAAACATATACATTTGTTCACCAAAAGACATGTACAAGAATGTTTATGAAAGTTCTATTTCTAATCACTTAAGATTGAAAACAACTCAATGTCCATCTACAGCAAATGGGTAAGTAAATTGTCATATATTCATAGAATAGAACTATAAAGCAATGAGAATGCATGAACTACAGCCAGGTAGATGAATCTCACATGCATAGTGTTGAATGAAGGAAGCTAGACACAAAAGAGAACCTTCTTCTATGTTGCATTGATATAAATTTCAGAAACAGGTGCAGCTTATCTATGTTAATTGAAGTAGGATAATGATTGGCCAGGGAGAACTACAAGGAGTTCAGGAGGGGACATCTGGGGTCCAGTTCTGGTAATGTTCATGTTCTTGATCTGGATGCCGTCACCTAAGTTTGTTTACTCTGTGACAGGTTATCAAACCGTGTGCCTATGAGTTTTGTACTTTTCTATATTATGTTATACATCAACAAAATTTACTTTAAAAATTTAATGTGATCACAATTAAAAAAAAAAACACACTAATAAACCAGTTTTCAAATAGTGATGCAATAATCACTGTTGAAGATATTGGCCCTGGGATCCATGCAGATAGAAAGGACATAAAGCCAGAAGGAAGCTCAAGGAGTGGGAGAAATTAAGGATGGGGTCAAGGAATTAGAGATAATAAGAGGGTCAAGAGCCAGTTCAAGAGATACTGGAAAGTAGGAGTGAAGAAAGGAGGTGAGATTAGGGTCTAATCTCCTAATTCAGATATTCAGTTTATGACAAGATACAGCTATCTCAGGAGAGATTGAAGTGTTACAGATTAAGGTCATTAGAGCAGAGATGATCGTCAAAACTGCAGGAACTAGAAGTAAGAAAAAATTGGCCCTTGGGCATATGTCTGAAAGAGATTTCCGACTTCTCAGTCCTCAGAATATTCCTCCTGGGCAGGCGAATGCCTTGATGAACATTGAGATAAGCCATGGCACCTTTCTTTTTCATTGTGACACCATCTTTGTAGGGAGGGGTCTACTTCCTTGTTTCCTATTCACCTTACTACCTGATATTCTATTCTGGGGATATGGAGGCATATACTTTTTTATTTTTAAAATTAGGGTAATGAATGGAGAAGATGCTTCCCTCATTTTTTTACTCTGGTTATCTAATATAAAAAAAATCTGAATAGAAATTTCCTTCCCATTATTCTCTTACCTAATGAATTCTTCTCTCTGTATAACTGTCTTCTCTTTTATGGAATAATTTTTCATCTACGCATTGTACTGTTCAAATAGAATATTGTTGTAATGATTTGCTCAGATTTGTGGAATACTGCTAATCTTATGTTAAATAAATGTGCTCTTTTCTTCCTAGGCTTCCTACACTCAAACAAAAGATTGGTTTACATTAGCAAAACAAAGTCAGCAAACGGTACCAACCTTTTCCTTGCCCTGTTGTGTGTTCAACAACAAAATCGAATCACCAGTTATTTCATCTGTTTCTGGTAAGCAGAAAAGAATGACCTCAGAACTCCTCCTTAATTAGTCTCTTTCTTCTTCTAATCTTATAGTACAACACTTAGTGGCTAGGGAGAAAAATTACACTCCTTCCCCCCACCCTCCACTCACTTCCTTCTGTTTTTTTGAGAGAAAACTTGGTATGGTGAAAGGAGCATAGGTTTAGAACCCACTCTGATAATTATTAGCTGTGTAACGTTTGATAAGTTATTTCACTTCTGGGAGCCTCACTTTTATCATCTGTCAGATTAGAATAATGATACTGAATTACAGAAAATACCTGGCCTAGTGCAAACTGGTAAGCAGAAAAGAATGACCTCAGAACTTCTCCTTAATTAGTCTCTTTCTTCTTCTAATCTTACAGTACAACACTAATTCCATATAGGAGTCCCTGTACCCCTGTGTGCCCAGTATATGGCAGGAAATCCCAAGTTAACAAAACTCAGTGAAGAATTCTCACTGGGGCTTGAACGGATGGAGGAGACATAAAAGAATGTTCTTGTTCATGGGAAATGTATATGTGAATTATATTGTTTATTCCAGGGTGTGTGCAGCTTGCTCTCATATGTTCAGAAGACAGAGCAATAGATGATGGATAATAGGGAGGGAGGGAGGGAGGGAAAGAAAGAAATGGTGGTGTGACAGGATGTTAAAGTTGGTGGATCTGGGTATCAGGGGAGGGGGGTTGGCCAAAAGAGAAACCTTTGCCATCTTGGCTCTATAGATTGCTATAATTAAAAAAAAATAGTTTTGTTACCCCTATATGACTGAATGGTTTTTTATGATTTAATACAGAAAGCTTTTTATTTGATGATGGAGTTCACCCCAGGACAAAAAAGGATCCATCTAAAACCACCAAATTAATTTCTGAATTCGAAGAAGAAGATGGATCTGTCTCTCTACAAGACACTCCTTCTCAAGCTCTTCTGAGACTATACCTTGAAAGACAACAGGATGTTGACAAAAGCCTGACAGTATATTTCCCATCATGTGAAGAATTTTTAAGATCTTATGTAAACTTTATTTTGAGAGCAGCAATTCAGCAAATTACTGGAGAGCCATTTAGTGAAAGCCCAAATTATATTAACTTCCACAAAATAAATCAAGTGGTGTTTGAGAATGTTTTTGAATCTGCACATGATAAGACTGCTTTTGTAAGTGAAACAGTTCCAACCACAAAGGGAAAGTCAGAAGAGAAACTAGACTTAGCAAGTATAAGTTCACGTAGTGAAAGCATTGGACCAGAGAGCAGGGCTGACTGGTGTATTTCCCACAGAACTTATGACATTGGCAACAGAAAAGAGTTTGAAAGATTTAAGAAATTTATAAAAGGTACATTAGGAGAAAGATATTGGTGGCTATGGATGGATATTGAGAGGTTAAAAGTTCTTAAGGACCCTGGAAGACATCAAAGGTATTTCTACTTTTTATTTTTTGATAGTTGTAAAGACAAATTATAGAATTTTTTTTTTTAGCACAGGCAGAAAGCCAGAAATAAGTCTAAAAATCAATGTATTTTGTACTTTTGGAGGAATAAATAATAGTAAAATTTATTTATTATAATAAATAGTGGTTTCACTAGTTTTCTGATTTCATTGCCTTCAGAAACCAATAACAGCATTATTTGGGTTTGCATGTTTCTTCCCATAAATTCTAAAACCTCCTTCAAATTATTGTATATGATTTTTATAGCATTCTAGCAATGTAGAAATTTTTATATAAACAAACCTAATGCATCAGTTATATAACCACATTGAGCATGTTATCTTTTGTATACCTTATGCCAATATAAGGGGCCTGCTGTTCATAACAGCCTGTTTGGTTGACATATTCCATGTTCTTTAGTTGGATTCTGCTTCCCTGGATATCTGAATAAGTGTCTCTGCTAGAGGGCCTCTTTGAAGTCTGATGGGGTTCAGGTTTTTGTTGGGCTGGACCTTATATCTTGTGTTACTATAAGCCTTATGAAGTTTAACAAGACCTTGCTCTAGAAAAGTCCTTATCTTGTTTGTATTCTTTTCTGCTCCTCTGAAACAGATCAACTATAGTAAATTGCAGTTTCCATTAATGGTTTAGCTACATATGTAATAGTGACTTGGTTATTCCAGTTAGTTTAATGGCATTCAGATTATATAGTTTGTTGCTATACATAGTTAGAAGAGCAGGTGTCATGAAAAGATTGACTACGAAGCATGACCAGATTGATCATGGCATGGAAGGCACTCCCACTTTTCAAAACATATCAGGGAGGTATATGCAAACAACTTAACATGGGTTCTTCAGGGTCAATACTGTATTAGTTCCTACTGCTGCTGTAACAAATTAGCACTAATTGACTGGCTTAAAACAACACGAATTTATTTTGTTACAGTTCTAGAGGTCAGAAGTCTAAAACAGGTGTGCAGTGCTCTGCTCCTTCTGGTAACTCTCGGGAAGAATCCATTTCCTTGCCTTCCCCAGCTTCTGGAGGCCACCTACATTCCTTGGCTTGTGGCCCCTTCCTCCATTTTCAAAGCCAGTATCATAGCATTTTCTTTCCTCTGACCTCTGCTTCTGTCCTCACATCTCTTCTTTATGACTCTGAATTTCCTGCCTTCTCTTAGAAGAACACTCGTGATTACATTAGATACACCCGAATAATCCCATATAGTCTTCCCATCTCAAGATCCTTAAATTAATCTCGCCTTACGTTGTTACGTAAGGTAATGTATTCATGAGTTCTGGGGATTGGGACATGAACATCTTTCTGAGGCCTTTACTCAGCCTACCACAAATACCTTTCCCGTTTCTGTGACTGTGGGAAATATTTTTATCTCCACAAAAAAGTTTGGCACCCCTGTAACTGAGTGTTGGTTTTGAGATAGTTCATTACCTGTATGAAATATTTTAGAAGTGATAGCATTTGGTTGGTTGAATATTGCATCAGTATATGTGTATGTGTGCATTTTATTTCAGACATCTTGAAAAGATGAAAAAATGCTATCTAGTGAGCAGTGGAGATTGTTACCTTTCTCCAGAAATCTTATCGAAGCTTAAACTGCTAGAAGGAGCTCAGTGGAATGAAGAACATTTAAAAAGCATTCAGTCTGAGGTTGTAAAACCCTTACTTCTATATTGGTAAGAAAAATGACATGAATTAAAGTTATCTACTCTCACTTTTCTTAGGCTAGTTAAGAGTTCTACTTTTTTAGCTTTATGGATATATAATTTATGGAATTTTAAATTAACAAGATTATTATATCTTTGGCCTTCCCCAAAGTACTTATGCTTTAGATAATTTTGATGTTTGGGTAACTTGAGATCCATAATAAGGCTGGACAGTACTTAAGTTCCCTTTTAACTTTCTGCCCACATCCTTGTACATCTGATATTTATATGGTTGGTATTCATTCAAATTGGGGTGTGTGTGTGTATTGGTAGAGCTACAGATTTATCCTCTCAATAAATATTTTTTGAGTATTTACTATGCTCAAAGTATTGAGTATTTACTATGCTGTGCTAAAGGTACAAGGGTAAAACACATTTAGTGGGAGGAACATATGTATGAAAGTAAGTGTAATAAAATAAAGTAGTGTGAATGCACAAAATACAGAGAAGAGGTAATATTTCACCCAGGAGTTGAAGGACTTTAAGCAAGAAAAAGAAATGGTTGTAGTGAAGAAAATATGTGCCTCTTGAGGATCAATGAATTGTTCATGTGACTGTGATGGGTCTGACTGTGTCACTTCTGTGCTTTAAGTGGTTACTTTCAGTGGTTACCCCAAAGCTTTCGGTAAAGTTCAGATTCCTTAATTTACCAAATAACATCAAGAGGATTTGTCCCTTGCACACTTCTCTGCATCTCTCATCCAGATATTATAGATTATTTATATGCCTTGTACTTTTCCATATATAGAGAGAATGTTTTTCTACTTTCTATTTAAAAACTTTTGTTCTTAAATATATAACACATACAGAAAGGTATAAATTGTATTACAGTGGGAAACTATGTACCTACCACCAATGTAAGAAATAAAATATGATCAATGCAATTGAAACTTTCCCTTTTTATTATTAAGCTCTTTGTTTTGAGGTAATTTAAATTCATATGCATTTATAAGAAATAATATTGAGAGATCTTGTGTACTCTTCACCCAGTTTCCCCATTGGTAACGTCTTGTGTAACTATAGTACAATATCACAATTAGGAAATTGACATTGATAAATTCACTGGTATTTTTCATATCTCACCAGTTTTACAGGCACTCATTTGTGGTTATGTTTAGTTCTATGCAATTTTTTTTTCTTTATTAGAGAGGTTTTGGTTTAAAGAACAATCGTGCATAAAATACAGGATTCCCACCACCAGTACCTTGCATTGATGTGGAACATTTGCTACAATTGATGATAGCACATTTTTATAATTGTACTATTAATTAAAGTCCATTATTTAACTTAGGGCTCACTGAGTAGTGCAGTGTAGTTCCATGGATTTTTTGTTTTTTTCTGTTACCATGTATACAATCTAAAATTTCCCCCTTCAATCATATTCAGTTATATATTTCAAGGCCATTAATGCATTCACAATGTTTTGTTACCATCACCACCATCCATTATCAAAACTTTTACATCATTCCAAGTAGGAACCCTTTATATTTTAAGCTTTAATTTTCCATTCCCTATCGCCACCCCATCTCCTTGTAACCTATATTATAAATTCTGACTCTGTGAGTTTGCGTATTCTAATTCTTTCAAATCAATGAGATCATACAGTATTTGTCCTATTGGGTCTGGCCTATTCCAAGCAGTATGATGTCTTCAAGATTCATCTGGGTTGTCACATATGTCAGAACTTCATTCCTTTTGATGGCTGAATAATACTCCATTATGTGTATATGCCACATTTTATTTATCTATTCATCAGTTGATGGGCACTTGGGTTGCTTTCATCTTCTGGCAATTGTGAATAATGCCACTATGAATATCGACAGGCAAACATCTGTTTGAGTCCCTGCTTTCATTTCTTTGCGGTATATACCTAGTAGTGGTACTGCCAGGTAATATAGTAGTTCTATACTTAGCTTTTCTGAGGAACTGCCAAACTGTTTTCCACAGTGGTTGCACCATTTTACATTCTCACCAACAATGAATGAGTGTGATTTCTCTGAATCCTCTCCAATGCTTGCTTTTCTGTTTTTTAAATAGCAGCCATTCTAATGAGTGTGACATGTTATCTTATTGTGGTTTTGATTTGCTTTTCCCTGATGGCTAATGATGTTGAATATCTTTTCTTATGCTTTCTGGCCATTTGTATATCTTCTATGGAGTAATGTCTGTTCAAATCTTTTGCCCATTTGTTGTCTTTTTGTTGTTAAGTTGAAGTATTTCTTTATATATACTGGATATTAATCCTTTATAGGATGTGTGGTTTCCAAATATTTTCTCCCATTGTGTAGGCTGTCTTTTTACTTTCATGATAAAGTCCTTTGAGGAACAGAAGTTTTCAATTTTGAGGAGGTCCCATTTATCTATTTTTTTTTATTTCTTGTACTTTGGGTGTAAATTCTAAGAAATCATTGCCTAGAACAAGGTCCTGAAGATGCTTCCTATTTCTTCTAGTAGTTTGATAGTTCTAGCTCCTATATTTAGGTCTTTGATTCATTTTGAGTTGATTTTTGTATATGCTGAGGTAGGGGTTCTCCTTTTTTTTTTTTTCAAATGGAGATCCAGTTTTCCCAGCACCATTGTTGAAGAGACTATTCTTTCCCAATTGAGTGGTCTTTGCCCCCTTGTCAAAAATCAGTTGACCATAAATGTGAGGATTAGTATCTGAGTTCTTAATTCTATTCCATTGGACTATGTTTCTCCTTGTGCCAGTATCAAGCTGTTTTGATTACTATGGCTTTGTAATAAATTTTAAGATTGGGAAGTGTGAGTCCTTCAACTTCATTCTTCTTCTTCAAGAAGGTTTTAGCTATTCGGGGCTCTTTAGCCTTCCATATAAATTTGATGATTGGCTTTTCCATTTCTGCAAAGAAGCTTGTTGGAATTTTGATATGGATTGCATTGAATCTATAAATTGCTTTGGGTAGTATTGCCTGATTAATGATAATTAGTCTTCCAATCCATGAACGTGGAATATCCTTCCATTTGTTTAGGTCTTCTTTCATTTCTTTTAGCAATGTTTTGTAGCTTTCTGGGTACAAGTCCTTTACATTCGTGGTTAGATTTATTTCTAGATATTTGATTCTTTTAGTTGCTATTGTGAATGGAATTTTTTTCTTGATTTCTTGTTCTGATTGTTCATTAGTTGTGAGTGGAAACACAACTGATTTCTGGGTGTTGATCTTGTACCCTGCCACTTTGTTGAATTCATTTATTAGCTTTAGGAATTTTGTTGTGTGGATTTTTCAGAATTTTCTGTATATGGATCACATCGTTTGCAAATAGGGAAAGTTCTACTTCTTCCTTCCCAATTTGGATGCTTTTTCTTCCTTTTTCTTCCTTGGTTGCTTTGGCAAGAACTTCTTGCATAGTGTTGAATAACAGTGGTAGTGGTGGGCATCCTTCTTTTGTTCCTGATCTTAGAGGGAAAGTTTTCAGTCTTTCACTATTAAGTAGGATGTTAGCTGTGGGCTTTTCATATAGCCTTTTATCATGTTGAGGAAGTTTCCTTCTATTCCTAGTGTTCTAAGTGTTTTTATCAAGAAGGGTGCTGTATTTTGTCAAATGACTTTTCTGCATCGATTGAGATGGTAATGTAGTTTTTTTCCCCTTCATTCTGTTGATGTGTTATATTACATTAATTGATTTTCTTATGTTGAACCAACCTTGCATACCAGGAATAAATCCCACTTGATCATGGTGTATAATTCTTTTAATATGCTTTTGGATATTGTTTGCTAGTATTTTGTTGAAGATTTTTGCATCTTTATTTCTAAGAGATATTTGTTGTTAGTTTTTTTTTTCTTGTGGTATCTTTATCTGGCTTTGGTATGAGAGTGATGTTGGCCTTGTAGAATGAGTTAGGGAGTGTTCTCCCTTTTCTATTTTTTGGAAGAATTTGTGCAAAATTGGAGTTAATTCTTCTTGGAATGTTTGGTAGAATTTCTCTGTGATACCATCTGATCCTGGGCTTTATTTTTTTTTAAAAAAAGGCCCTAGCAGTTGGCCTCCCCAGGGAACTGACTAGCCCAGCCAAGGCAAAGGAAATTGGACATGGAGGAGAAAGCCATGGAGGAGCCAGAAGCTGGAAGTCAGTGGAACCCAGTAGAGAAAGGAGAGGATATTGCCATGTCACAAGACAGCCAAGGAACCCAACCAGAACACTACCGATTATTTAATTGGTTTGTTGCGATCATCTATTTCTTCTTGAATCAATATAGGATGTTTGTGTGTTTCTACAAATTTGTCCATTTCATCTATGTTATCTGCTTTATTGGCATATAGTTGTTCATAGTATCCACTTATAGTCCTCTTTATTTCAGCAGGGTCAGTAGTAATGTTCCACTTATCATTTCTGATTTTTGTTATTTGTATCCTCTCTCTTTTTTTCTTTGTCAGTCTGGCTAAAGCTTTGTTGATTTTGTTGATATTTTCAAAGAACCAACTTTTAGTTTTGTTGATTCTTTCTATTGTTTTTGTGTTTTCTATTTCATTTATTTCCACTCTAATCTTTATTTCCTTTCTTCTGCTTGCTCTGAGTTCAGTTGCTCTTCTTTTTCTAGTTTCTCCAGTTTTGAGGTTAGGTCTCTGATTTGAAGTCTTTCTTCTTTTTGTGGTTAGCATTTAGAGCTATAAATTTCCCTCTCAGCACTGCCTTCGCTGCATCCTGTGAGTTTTGTTATGTTATATTTTCATTTTCATTTGCCTCAAGGTATTTTCCTAATTTTGCTTCTGATTTTCTCTTTAACCCATTGGTTGTTTAAGAGTATGTTGTTTAATTTTCACATATTTGTAAATTTTTCCTTGCTCCCTCTGTCATTGATTTCTAGATTCATTCTGTTGTGTTCAGAGAATATACATTGTATGATTTCAGTATTTTTGAATTTATTGAGACTTGTTTTGTGACCCAACATATGGTATATTCTGGAGAATGATCCATGTGCATTCACAAAGAATGTGTACTCTGTTTTGTTGGATGTGTGTTCTATATATGTCTGCTAGGTCTAGTTTGTTTATCATTCAAGTCCTTCCTTGATCTTCTGACTAGATGTTCTATCCATTATTCAGAATGGTGTATTAAAGTCTCCTACTATTAACGTAGAACCATCAATTTCTCCCTTTAAATCTGTCAGTTTTTGCTTCATATATTTTGGGTCTCTGCTATTAGGTGCATATATATTTAAAATTGTTACGTCTTCCTGTTGAATTGCCCCCTTTATCAGTATATAATGACCCCCTTTGTCCCTCATAACTGTTTTTGACTTAAAGTCTATTTTATCTGATGCTAGCATAGCCACCCCAGCTCTCTTTTGGTTACTGCTTGCATGGTATATATTTTTTTCCAACCTTTCACCATTAGCCTACTTGTATCTTTGACTTTAAAGTGTTTAATTTGCAGAAAACATTGTTTGGTTGCATTTTAAAAATCCATTCTGCTAATCTCTGCCTTTTGACAGGAGAGTTTAATCCAGTTTTATTTAAAGTCACTACTGATAATACAGGTCTTTCTTCTGCCATTTTGTTATTTAGCCTTGTAAGTCTTACACCTTTTTCTTCTTAACTTCTGTTAAAGCCTAATTTTATATTTATTTGCTTTCTTGTGTTGTACTGTATTGAGTGCCTTCTCATTTCTATCTGGATATATTTTTGGCTGTTTTCCTTGTGGCTACCATAGAGTTAAAATTTAACATCTTAAATATATAACAATCATATTTGATTTGATACTAACTTAACTTCAATAGCATGCACATATACTTTCCCTATACTACTCTGTCCCCCACCATTTTTTTTAATGTGTGACCCCTTGTAACTTTGTACATTGTATGTCCAAAAACAGATTTATCATTATTTTTTTGCATTTGCCTTTTAGCATCTATAGGAAGTAAGGAATGGAATTACATACCAAACAATACAATACAGTAATACTGGCAATTATAATTACCCAAATGATTATCTTTGCTGTAGGTCTTTATTTCTTTATGCTGTTTTGAATCATTGTCTAGTGTCCTTTTGTTCAGTCTGGAAAACTTCCTTAGCATTGCTTGTAGGGCAGGACTAGTGGTGATGGATTCCCTCAGCTTTTGTTTGTCTGCGAATGTCTTACTCTCTCCCTCATTTACATCCAGTGAGAGTCTCATTGGGTATAAAATTTTATGTTGGCAGTTGTTTTTCTTCAGCACTTTACATATTTCAATCCACTGGCTTCTTGCCTCCATGGTTTTTTTGATGAGAAATCGGAACTCATTCTTATTGGGATTCCTTTGTAAGTAACATGTTGCTTTTCTCTTGCAGCTTTCAGAACTCTCTTCTTGTCCTTTGTTATTTAAGAGTGTAATAAATATATGATGGGGTGTTTTGGTTTGCTAAAGCTGCCGCAATGCAGAAATGGATTGGCTCTTACAATGGGGATTTATTAACTTACAATTTACAGTTCTTAGGCCATGAAAATGTCCAAATTAAGGTATAATCAGCATGATACCTGGACTCTGAAGAAAGGCTGCCGGCATCTGAGACACCTGTGTCACATGGGAAGGCACATGGCCAGCATCTGCTGGTCCTTGCTCCTGGGTTTCTTTGCCTTCAGCTCTGGTTCCAGTGGCTTCCTCTGTGGGGCTTTTCTTAGCTCCTCCAGGGCTCTTCTCTCTAAGTTCTCTCCACACTTCTCTGGGTATTTCTTTCTCAGCTTTCTGGGCTTTTTAATGTGTCCTTTATTCTCTCAAAAAGAACTCCAGTAAAAATGATTAAGACTCACCTTGAATGGGGTGGGTCACATTTCAATTGAAATAACCTAACCAAAAGGTTCTACCCATAATAGGTCTGCACCCACAGGAATAGATTAAAAGAACATGGCCTTTTCTGGGATACGTAACAGCTCCAAACTAGCACATGGGGTATATTTTTCTTCATGTTTATCCTTTTTGATGTTCTCTGAGCTTCTTGGATATGCGAATTAACTTCTTCTGCGAAGTTTGGAAAATTCTGTCATTATTACTTTGACTATTCCTTCGGTCCCTTTCTCTCTTTCTTCTTTTGGGAGTCCCATAATACATATATTGGTGCACTTGATGGTGTCCCAGAGGAGTCCTAGGCTACTTTCGCTTTTAATATTTCTTTTTCTCTTTCTGCTCCTGAATCCAATTCATTTCAAGTGACTTGTCCTCAAGTTCACTGATTCTTTTTTCTGCCACCTCCAATCACTAATCTGTTAAATAAATGAGATCATAGATTATATAATCTTTTGGGATTAGTCTTTTACTCTGCACAGTTCCTTTGATATCCATCTAAGTTGTATCTATATATTCAGTGCTTGATCCCTTTTTATTGCTGATTAGTATGCCATTGTATGAATATCTATATCCATTCATCTGTTGATGGACATTTGAGTGCTTGGCTATTACTAAAGAAACTTCTATTAACAATCATGTAAAAGTTTTTCCATGAATGTAAATTTTTATTTGTCTTAGAGTGTGATTACTGGGTCATATAGTAAGTCCACTTTTAGCTTTAAAAGGAACTGCCAAATTATTTTCCAAAGTTTTACCATTTTACATTTCCACAAGCAATGTGTGAGTGATCCAATTTCGGTGTATCCTTGCCATCATTTAAAGTTCTCACAATTTTTTATTTTAACCATTCTATTAGGTTTGTATGCTATTTCATTGTGCTTTTTCTTTACGATTCTATGGTTAATGACATTGAATATCTTTTCAAGTGTTCATTTTCCATCTGCATATCCTGATGGTTCATATCTTTTGCCCATTTTCTAACTGGATTGTTTTCTTTTTACTGCTGAGTTTTGAGAGTTAGTTATATATTCTAGTTATATATACTAATGACTAGTATAGTTAGATATGTAGTGTACAAATATTTTCTTATGCCTCTTAAATGAGCAAAATTTTAAAATTTTGATTAAATACAGCTTCACAACTTTTCCTTTTGTGGGTTGTGCTTTTGGTGTCAAGTCGAAGAACTCTTTGCTGAGTTCTAGATCCTGAAGATTTTCTACCTGTGTTTTTTTTTCTAAAAGTCTTATAATATTATGTTTTACATTAAGTTTTTTGTTCCATTTAGAGTTAATTTTGTGTAAGCTGTGAGGTTTAGGTAAAGGTTCAGTTTTTTATTAATGCCTTTAGTTATCAAATTGCTTAGCATCATTTGTGGTAAAGGCTACCCTTCTTCTTCATTATATTTAACACTGATATGCAGTAAAATTTATTTTTAAAAACATTTAGCATTAACATCCAATAAGATTTAATTGTATAAATTCATATTACCACCACAACAATCAGGATACAAAACAATTCCATCACCCCAAAAAACTCTCTCATAGTACTGTTTTATCATTATACCCTCCTTCCCCCTCTAACTCCTGGCAACCACTGATCTGTGGTCTGTCACTGTAGTTTTGTCTTTTCAAGAATGTCATAAAAATGAAATTATATATTGTAGTAGTTTGAAGTTGTATGTACCACAGAAAAACATGTTCTTAAATCAAATCCGTTCCTGTGGGTGTAAACCATTGTAAGTAGAATGTTTCGTGAGGCTACTTCAGTTAAGGTGTGACCCACCTTGTTCAGGATGGGTCTTAATCCTTTTACTAGAATCCTTTATAAGAGAATGAAATTCAGATTAAGAGAGAGAAAGCCACCAAAGCAAGAAGTTGAAAGCAATGAAAACCAGAAGAGAAGGGTGAGACCACAGATGCTGCCATGTGGCAGAGGAGCTAAGGATAACCAGCAGCTGGTCTTCAGGAAAAAAGCATCATCTTGATGATGCCTTGATTTGGACATTTTCTTGGCCTCAAACTGTAAGTGAATAACTTCTCATTGTTTAAGCCAATCCATTTCATGTATCTGCTTTAAGCAGCCTAGGAGAAGATGGTGGTATTGGGAAGGATAGGATTTAGTTTGTCCTCTAGGGTAGCTAGTAAATAGCCAGAAACTGCCTGGAACAATTGTTTGGAGGTTTTCTGAGACTAGATGCACATTGTACACCAACCAGGAATGATTTGAATGGCTGAGACAGATAAATCACAGCATAGAATTCTTCCATGCAGTGGAGGATGTTGCCCCTTCCTTACTGGTATGGCAGGCTGACTCAGAGTCTCTCCCTGGTGGGAAACAGAAACCTTCTCTACTAGGAGCAGGAGAAAGGGAGCTCAACCACGCTCCAGTTATAGATTTGATTAACAAATTCAGACTGCTAAATACCAGCTCTCAGCACAGATAAATCTACAATGCAAGCAAGAAATAAATTCTATATCAGATCTGCTCCCAGCAGGGAGAAGGCAGGGCTGGTGTAAAAAAAAAAAAAACAAAAAATAGGCTTCTGGAATTGGCTGAGCTCAGAATACTGGAAAAGGGCTATGCCCCAAGAAAAGGGGCACATATAGCCGGGTACCAACTCCAGCTCTTGATTGGCGAACCCTGGGCAGTTGGGGACTGGTTCTGAGAACAGATTTTTTTCTTTCTTTCTGTTTTTTTTTTTTAAAGCAGCCCATAAAGAAAGCAGTAGGCTTCCTCCGTTTTCATCCCTGCCCCAGGCAAGGGTGGAAGTAGGGCTGAATGAAAAACAAAGCAATTGGGTGGCAGAGATAGTTCCATGAATGGCATATCTTCCATCAGAAAGGGAGGGGCAGGGTACAGCAAAGTGATAGCTCTCACTTAGAGAATTTAGACCCTAGAGGCTGTGATATCAGTGCAGTTTCAACCTACGAAAAGGGGAGCCCAGCTTGACTGAAACATGCTCCTGGTGGGGGAAATTGGGCCTTCTTGAGATTCCTGTAACTTTTCCAGTCTGCAGGGAAAAAGGGGTTGAAGAATGTCTACTGCAACCGCCCCCCTCCAAAAAAAAAAAAAAAAAAAAAAAAAAGAGGGTGGGCAAGACCCTCAAGCACAGAGAGTAACTTATTTAGAGAATTCAGACCCCAGAAGCTGGAAAACAGAAACAGTTTCAGCCTCTGTCTCTACCAGGACCCTGACAGGGGCAGGGTCTGCTGAGAATTAAAGGCACAGTACCACTTTAGACCCGTAGGGAGCCACAGGCTGACAAGCACTATCTGCTGGGCAGGACAGGAAAAGCACAGAATTAAGAGACTTCACAGGAAAGACTGGCTCCTGTTGGGTCTCATCCCTAGAGAGCCTTGATACTGATTACACTCTATTCATAAGTCCTGGGCCTGTTTTGTCTGTCCTCCCAGAGCCAGACCTCCAGGTAAAAGTTACTAGAGGTAATGAAAGGAGTGTAAAACATTTAGAGGCAAAAACAAAACAAACAACAGATCAACATTCCCTGAGGACGAGAGGGAAGAGAAAGCTTTTTCCTGGGGGTGGAACAACTACACACAAAAAAGGGAAATCAAAAAAACTTCCATATAAGCAGGGAAAGAATCAGAAAAATAAGAGCTGAAAAATTCCTATCAGTTAAACAGAAGCTATACTAGAGGTCTAGAATAAGTTGAACCATATGTCAAAGAACAGAGAACAAAGCCAACCAACAGGAATACCCTAGACAAAAGAGAGAAAACTACTTCGTGAATAAACTAACCAGGAAAATCAGATGTCTAGAGACCAGCAACAAATCACAAGTCATACTAGGAAGCATGAAGTTATGGCCCAGTCAGTGGGACAAATTAAAACATCAGACAAGTCATAGGAGTTGAAACAACTCATTAAAGATGTTCAAGGAAATCTTCTAAATCAAGTCAACGAGTTGAAGGAAAATGTGGCAAAAGAAATGAAGGATATAAAGAAGACACTGCAAAAAAAAAGAAAAACTTATGGGTGAAAGGCACAATAGAAGAGAATGAAGACATACAACAGCAGATTTGAAGAGCCAGAAGAAAGAACTAGTGATCTAGAGGACCAGACATCTGAAATCCTACTCACAAAAGAACAGATAGGGAAAAGAATGAAAAAATATGAGCAGAGTCTCAGGGAATTGAATGACAAAATGAAGCACACGAATATACATGTTATGGGTGTCCCAGAAGGAGAAGAGAAGGGAAAAAAGGCAGAAAGAATAACTGAGGTAATAATCACTGAAAATTCCCCAACTCTTATGAACGACATAAAATTACAGGTCGAAGAAGCATAGCATACCCCGAACAGAATAGATCCAGATAGACCTACTCCAAGACACTCACTAATCAGATTGACAAATGCTAAAGACAAAGAGATAATTCTGAAAGCAGCAAGAAAAAAGTGATCCATCACATACAAGGGAAGCTCAATGAGACTAAGTGTGGATTTCTCAGTAGAAACCATGGATGTAGGAAGGCAGTGATATGATATATTTAAGATACTGAAAGAGAAAAACTGCCAACCAAGAAGTCTATATGTGGCCACACTGTCCATCCCTACAAGGGAAGCTTGCTAAGACTAAGTGCAATTTCTCAGCAGAAACCATGGAGGTGAGAAGGCAGTGGTTTGATATATTTAAGATACTGAAAGAGAAAAACTGCCAACCAAGAATCCTATATCCAGGAAAACTGTCCTTCAGAAATGAGGGAGAGGAGGAGAAGAGAAAATGGCAGCATAGAGAGGAGTGGAAGTCTGTTAGTCCCCCCAGAGCAACTAATAAAAAATGAGGAACAATCAATAAAAGATCTGGAATAACTGCCGGGAGATGACTGCTACTGTCCACACATTGTGCAACAATCTGAAATGGGAGAAATGCCTGAGATTGCAGCATAAAATCTGTAAGTAAAAACCGTGGACCTGAGCTGAGAGCCCCTTCCCTCATGGCAGCCTGAACTGTAAAGCCTCACAGTGCTAGAGAGCAGCACTCTCTGAACAAGCGAATATACCTCAGCCCAGCTCCAACTGGGGTTTTAATGTTAACTGCTCAATACAAACTACAAATCCCCAATGAGCAGACAGAGGCTTTTGGTGACGACTGACCTTGGAGAGTCAGGGGACATATCTGTCTCGGGATGGGGAGCCCAAAGGATTGGGTGCTATCTCTGGCTGATGGGTGAATCTAGGAGCTTTAGATTGACCCTGAAATGGGGCTTTTTGTCCCTTTCTCTCTCTTGCAACCTGGGTGGCTCAGTGGAGAAAGCCTCAACCATTTTCAGCTCGCAGTGCTCTGCAGTAGAGAAAGCCTCAGGCATTTTAAACTCATAGCACTCTGACCCAGACAAGGGTGGAGATAGCAGAGTCAGAGAAACAAATAATCTATTTATATGCAAATGACCTCTCTCTAGGGGGCGTATCTTCCCAAGAGGAAAGAGGTGGGGCCCAGCTCTACTACCCACTTTGCATTCAGAACCGGACCCCAGAGCCTGGGGGAAAACAGCCGCAGGCCACACCTCCTTACCCTAGTCTGGAGCGACAGGCTGACAGCCACCACCTGCTGGGCAGAAAAGCACAGGTTGTGTCATCCTTTAAGACACACCATCAGGGAAGCTGGATACTGAGTATTTCTTCCTTCTGGGACCTGAGGCTGTTCTCATCTGGCAAAACCTGATTGGGGTGGTCAAGGAGGTCAGATGCCTAGACAACAGAAGACTGCAACCTACACTAAGAAAAGTGAAGTTATGGCCCAGTCAAAGGAACAGACTTACACTTCAGCTGAGATACAGGGTATGAACAAAACCATCTTAAAAAAAAAATGGATTGATGATGACACCTTGAGGACAATATACTGAGTGAAATAAGCCAGACACATAAGGACAAATATTGCAGGGTCTCACTGATAGGAACTAATTATAATATGTAAACTCATTGACATGAAATACAAGGTACTAAGATATAGAACTAGGTTAAAGAATGGGGAGTGGCTGCTTAGTATGAGCAGCATGTTCAACTAGGTTGAACTTAAATGTTTGGAAATGATCAGAGGTGACGGTAGCATGTTGTGAGAATAACTAACAGTGCTGACTGCGTGAAGGTGATGGAAAGGGGAAGCTCAGAGTCATGTATGTCACCAACAGGAAAGTTGGAGGTTAAAAGATGGGAATGTATAAAATAGTGAACCTTGTGGTGGGCAATGTCTGAGATTAACTGTTACAAATGCTAGAAATCTCTTCCATGAACTAGAACAAATGTATGACATTACAACTAGAAGTTAATAATAGAGGGGCATATAGGAAAAACTATATACCTATTGCAAACTATATACTACAATTAGTATTTCAACATTCTTTCATAAACAGTAACAAATATACTATACCAATACTATGAGTCAGCAGTGGAGGGGGGGTTGGTTAGGGGTATGGGAGAATTTGAATTTCCTTTTTTTTTGTCTTCATTTCTTTTCTGGAGTAATGAAAGTGTTCTAAAAATTGAACAAAAATTAATTGTGGTGATGGATGCACAGTTGTATGATGGTACCGGGGGCAACTGATTGTACACTTTGGGTCTTTGGGTAATTGTATGATATGTGAACAATCACAATAAAAAAATGAGGGAGAGTTTAAAATATTTACAGATAAAGAGAAACTGAGTTTGTGAACAAGAAACATGCCCTATAAGAAATACTAAAGGGAGTGCTACAGGCAGATAGGAAAAGACAGGGGAAAGAGGTTTGGAGAAGGGTATAGAAAGGGAGATTATCAGTAAGGGTAACTAAAAGGGTAAAAAGAAAATAAAAATAAGATGACATGTAAAATCCAAAGGACAAAATTGTTGAAGAAAGTAGTAAGCAGCCTAGGAAACTAAACATGCAGAATGTAACCTTTTGAGACTGACTTCTGTCAGTCATCATAATGCCTTTGAGATTCATGCAAATTGTTGCATGTATCAATAGTTTATATATATATTTTTAAGTTTAGCTTTCCAGTTGTTCATTATTGGTATATATTTGTGTATACGCTATTGGAGAGAGCAAAAGTCTTCCCAGTTTCAGCTGCTATTCTCAAATTGGCCTGCTATGCTTTTCTGGCTCTTGCTAATGTCCAGTTCTCAAGTCCATGAGATGCTGCCCCATGCTTCCTTTTCTTCCTCTCAGATAGTAGTACCATGCAAGTGTTAATGGATGATGGTGGTTTGCACTCACCTGCTTGTATTATGGTGCTTGTGAGGATACCTTGTCATTCATTTTGTTGTAAATGTTGTCCATGGGTTTTTGGTTTTGCTGTACAGTTGTCCTGCTGTTTTTATGGAGGGATTCTGAGAGATTGAAAAATAATGCTGCTGCCATTGCCATTTTCCCAGAATCCTCTCTTTCCCCTTTTCTTGATTTAGCTAAATCCTTTGTGTTCTTTAAAACTCAGCTCAACTGTGTCTTAGTTTTCCAGCTGCTGCAACAAATAACATACAATGCGTTGACTTAAACAATGAGAATTTATTGGCTCACAGTTTTGAGGCTGGAAGATGTCCAAAACTGAAGTGTTAACAAAGGTGAAAACTTTGGCATTCTGGGACCAGCTGTCAGTGATCCTTGGTCCTTGGCTTTTTGTCACATGGCAATACACATGGCGGCATCTTCTCCTTTCTCTTCCAGGTTCCCTTGACTTCTAGCTTCTGCTCCTCCATGTGGCTTTGTCTTCATAAAGACTCCAGTAATAGGGTTAAAGGACTTATTCACACCCACAAGAATGGATTAAGATTAATAACTTGTTTTTTCCAGGGGTACATAATTCAACCTACCACAAATGACAAAGATACTAATCTTCATGCTTCCATAATATTCTATAAGCATTTCTATCATAGCACCAATATCATATACTATAATTATTTACTTATCTCTTTCACTGGATTGTAAAATATTCTAGGTCAGGGACTGTGTCTTACTCAATTTTGTATCCCTTGTACAGTGCCTCAAGGATAGTCAATACATAGTGTATAATTTTTGAATAGATAAAGGAAAAGATTTATGAAGGAAGACCTGGATAAGAATGCGAAGGGCCTCTTCTTAGGGCAATATTCAGAAGTTTGAAATTTACACTTTAGGAAATTAAGATCTGATGAAATTTTAAATCCTTGTTCTCTTATTAATAGATTTTTTCTTTAAAGAGGTGGAGAGATCAATTAGGAGTCTAGATTAAAAGATCAAGCACAGGTGAAGGGGTTCTGTAGAGATGGAGAGGAACAGATTTGATAGAGATTTTGGAAATGGTGTCTGTAGAATTCAGTGGCTAATTGGATGTGTGGTCTGAAGAAAGGAAGATGTCAAGAATAACCCCAGGTTTACACTTGGACTGTTTGGTGGATGATGTGTCACCCAGGAAGAGGAGCATATTTGAGGAATGGAGAGGAGAGAGAATGTGTTGGTTTGGGACATGTTGAATTTGGAGGGCTTAAATGAAGATATCCAGTAGTTGACTGACAGTAGAAGTCTCGAGCTCTGGAGAAATTCGAGGTAGAGATAAAATTTTTGAGCTGTCCTCTAAAATTAAGTTTTCCCTTGTTTTAAAAAAAATCACTGTAACATCCTTTTCCTATTATCTGTTTGTAGCAGTCATTGAATGCCTATGTTCAGTGTGTTTTATCCAAATTTGTGATTTTTAAAAACATTTAAAAATAAAATTTAGTATCATTATGAACAATGCATAAAATATTAACAGTTTAATGAATATTTTAAAGCAAACCCTTGTGTAACCACCTTATGAGTGAGGAAATGGAATATTGCCGAGACCCTCAAAGGGTCCTTCCTGATCACAACATCCCCATGCCCCTCAGAGGTCATCACAGTCCTGACTTTTGTGATTACCTTCTTGTGTTCCTACATAGTTTAACCAACCGTGTTTGAAATCATGTTATATGCATTCTTTTTCTCTTTTGTCAATACTTACATTTGTGAGATTCATTTTAATTGCATTTAAGAGTAGTGAATTCATTTTCATTGCTTGGTTTGGTATTCTGCTCCATGAATATACCACAATTTATTTGCTGTTTTTTTGGACATTTGGGTTGTTTACTATTGTTTGCGAGGCATATTATTGTACATGCGTCCATTTTTCCAAAGTAATTGTACCAATTTGCACTCCAACAGAATATGAGAGTGCCTGTTGCTCCATATCCATAGTAACATTTGATATTATATTTTTACTTTTCCCAATTTTGGTATGTCATTGGTATCTTGTGGTTTTAACTTGTATTTCGCTAATAACTAGTGAGGTTGATAAACTTTTTGATGTTTAATCATCATTTAGATTTCAATTTTCATACCTCCTTGCTAATTTTTCTATTGGTTGTCTCTATTTCATTATTGATTTGTAGGAATATATATGTCTATGTATATGCATGTATGATGTTTGTATATGATAAAGGTACTTCATGGTAATTATGTAACAAATATCTTCTCTCACTCTCTAGATCTTGAGAATTAAGATGTACACAATCAGAGTATTTGACAACTTGTATAACAGAAACCTGAAAAATAATACATTACCAGTTTAGGATTATGCAATTTATTTCACACTATTTGATGAATTAACATAGTGGCAAATCAAAGATTAATGCTGTATGAATGAAATAAGAATGCAAGATTAGAATGGTTGGGGTGGCAGGGACTTAGGGAGTCATAAGAATACATTCAAGTGATATGAATCATAAAATTGAGGCACCTGGATTTTGTGGCCATCACATGTAAGACTTGTTGATAAGGGTCTTATAAATATGCGCACTTACTGGTTGACATCCAAATATGAGGTAATTTTGGATACAGGTATTTCCAAGTCTGCAAGTAAATGTTCTGAAATATAGTATAGAATGACCACATAGATCTATATAAGGTGTTTTCTAATCCTAAACTAAGTAGGGACTTTGGATTCTCTTCTACTCCCAGTCTGCTCACATCAGGAAGATATCTATCATTTTGCTATTTTAAGTGAGGCAGTTTTCTATCAGACCCTGAAAGACATGGACTAGGGAGTAGACATTGGGCTGTGGCATCAGGGGAAAAACCTGGTCCAAGCAGCAATTAGCAGCAGACCCTGACAGCTGGGGTAACTTTATATCCAATAAAAAGTTAGTCCACAGACTGAATACGAAGATATCCATCTAGTTGCGTGGTCTTAATACTGTGCCAAACATTCGTTTTCCTAACTTCCTGGCAGTAGTGTTGGTCTTTCGTTCATAATCACTTGTTTTAAAATTCTTGCCTTCAAACTTAAGTATTGAAAATAGATAATATGAATCACAACCCACATTAGTAGTATACGTTAGCATTATGATAAATGTTTATATATTTAAAAATGTGAACTTCATCTTCTAGTTTTTATCTTGATACTATAGATAAATACTAAGCTGCTTTAAAATGATCACAGGTACATTTTATGTTCATTTTACTAGAACTATAATTTATATATAGGTTTCTTATCAAACAGGTAGTAATTTGAACATAATTTTATTTATGATTTTTTTTTTCTTAATGTATACTGCCTTTTTATAAGAGTGAATGGGACTGCAGGTCAAGTCACATATAGAAAAAAACATTTTTTAAAAGGCTAGGCAGCAGAAAAAGACGTAGAAATGATTAGAAAAGTGGTGTATCAAGAGAGAGAATTGTAAGCACAACTATAATACATTTGTAGGCTTTTGATTTTAAGGCTTAACGTCTAATTTAATTTAAGTTTCTTTTTCCTCTCAATAGGGCACCAAGATTCTGTGTTACTCATTCATCCTCAACAAAACATGCTAGTGCTGAACTAAAATTCTGGCACCTCCGGCAAGAGAAACCGAGAAAGGATATTGACCCTTTTCCACAAATAGCAACCCTCCTGCCACTGAGACCTAAATCTTGCATTCCACAGATATCTGAGATCCAGGTAGTGTTCATTGATTCTTTGACCTCTTTATTAAGTTTATCGTAAAAATCAAATTCATGATTGGGTTTGTGTGCTCTGTTATCTAAGTAAGTTTCATTATAAGCTTTGCTGTTGATGTTGTTAATGCATGTGCTCCAACAATTAGGAAGTAAGAAAATGTAGTGCCAAAATGTACTATTTTGTAGGCCAAATATGAAATATTTGAAATAGGTAAATTAATAGAAACAGAAAGCAAATTGGTGGTTGCTAGGTGCTGAAGATTGGGAGCAAAGGGGAGTGACTGCTCTCCACTGGGTTTTCTTTAGGGGTGATGAAATGTTTTGGAACTAGAAAGAGGTGGTGGTTGGACAACAGTATGAATATTCTAAATGCCACTGAATTGTATACTTTAAAATGGTTAATTTTATGTTGTGTGAATTTCAGCTCAATGAACATAAAAAATTAAAAAAAAGAAGCATAAATACAAGAGTAATTTTTTCCTTTTCTGGACTCACTAAATATTATTTCAATGCCTTCCCTTAGGAATCCTTTTATTTCTTGGCATAATTATGACAGTGGCTGTCCATATCTTTTCTACTTCCTTAACATTTCAAAATTTTATCTTGTCTGAAAACTCAGTAAATGACCTTATCCCTTACTTCAGTCATTTCCAATTTTTTTGCTTATATACCTCCTGAAAATATGCCTAAACTAATTTTGAAGAACTGTATTACCGCTTTACACTTTCAGTTGACTTCTGTACTTTTTCATCAAAAGTTAAAATAGTTGTAAAGGATAATAGTTTCCAATACATTATAAATACATTTAAAAGTAAGGTTTTTGAATAATTTTAAAATATATACCCAAAGGATTCCAAATACCATAGCAATTTGATATCCACTGTTACCCATTTAAAAAATATGAAACAAAATCTTCCTCTTGGAAATTTTTATTACTCCTCCTTCTCTGTAAACTTTTATTTTCATTTCTCATCCTCCACAGAATTTTATCTAGTATATTTTATGCACAAATGTCTTTTATTGATCACACTAACAAAGTAGCAAAAATATGTGTATTAGTCTCCTAGGGCTGCCACAACAAAGTACCATATTCTGGGTGGCTTAAAAAAATTTGTTCTCTATAGTTCTGGAGGCCAGAAGTCCAAACTCGAGGTGTTTGTAAGGCCAGGTTCTCTCTGAAGCTCTAGGAGAGGAACCTTCCTTTCCTCCTCTTAGCTTCTCATGGTTATTGGCAATCCTCGACATTTCTTGGTTTGTGGCAGCATAATTCCAATCTCTGCCTCCATCTTCACATGGCTGTCTTCTCTCTGTGCCTATTTCTGTGCCCGCATTTCCATTATCTTATATGGACACCAATCATATTGGATTAGGGACCATCCAAAACCAGTATGACCTTATTTTAACTAATTACAAATTCAAAACTGTATTTCTAAATAAGGTCACATTGACAGGTATCAGGGGTTAAGTATTGCTAGTATTATATATAAAAGTTAGATTTTGTTGGGAATGCAACTCTTAATGAGATGAATGGGGTTTTGAGAAAAAAGTTCATGAGTCTATAGATGAATCATACTTACTATTACAAGAATGAAATATGGTTCAGCAGCAATTCTGTTCCTACTTTTTTGGTTGTGTAGATTTAAGTGCTAAGAAATCTTTTTCTCTTAAATAAGTAGATAGGAATAAAAGATGTTTTATTAGAGTGATATCATAAATTCTTTGATGCCCCAAAGTCCAGAGCTACATAATGATCTCTCATTAAGCATTATTTTTACATACCTATCATTTGACAACTCGATTAGGTCCTTCAGTTTTGTTGAAATAAAAGGATTAGTAAACAACTTCACTTACATAGGCTTTATTATGCAGTGATTAGAGTCACTTTCTCAATTTTGGTGATGTATATTAAATAATCCTTACCAAGACTTATCAAGTGACTATTAATTATATCTGTTTGTCTTTCATTTACATGCACCTTGTTGAACCAGTAAGGGTTAGGGAAAATTAAAATACTGTTAATTTAAGTAAACTTTTGCCAATACAGTATATTTGATAAAATGCTTTTATCTTAGCACATGCTTTAATATTTTTGTCAAAATTTAGTTCATCCAATTATGGAAATGTATGCTTGATAACCTATTTGGCAGTCTGTCTGCATTGCCAATCAGTCATATAAAACTGACTTTTTGACAGAAAAAGCCTTATTTCTTTTTTTTTTTTTACTGAGTCAGGGAAATTTAAATTCAATACAATGATTAAATGGGGATCATAGATATGTCTGGCTGTCATTGTCTTTTTTTTTTTTTATTTGAGAAGTTGTGGGCACACAGAACAATCATGCATAAAATACACGATTCCCATACCCAACCACCCTACCACCACCACTTCCCTTGGTGAGGAAAATTTGTTACAGTTGATGAATTCTGTTTTTTAAACAGTAGTTACATTTGTTACAATTGATGAACGATTATTAAAGTAGTACTATTAACTATTGTCCATGGTTTACATAGGGGTATTTTTCCCCTTATTCCCAACTTATTATTTATTTTTTTCATGCATGTCTTTATTTGATTACTCATCTGCCCATACACTTGATGAAGGGGTGTCAGTCACAAGGATTTACAATCACATGGTCACAAGATAAAAGCTACATAGTTATACAATCATTATCAACAATCAAGGCTATTGGATTACAGTTTCGCATTTTCAGGTTTTCCTCTGGCTATTCTGAAACACTAGAAACTAAAAAGAAGTATCTATATAATGAGTCAGTAGTCTTAATCATTTGTTAAATCCTAATTTCTCCATTATAACTCTTCCCTCTCATTTGATCATTCTCTCAATCTTCAGGGAAATCTGGGCCAGGACCAGTCTAACTTTGCTGAAAAGGGGTATCAACATTATGGGGTAGAGGAATGAAACTGGTTGATGTTCTTGGAGAGACTGGCACCTCTGGGTTGCAGGGCTTATCTGGCATAGGAACAATCTGGAAGCTTGAAGTTTCTGAAAAAATAAACTTGATGATTAAAACTTGTAAAGAGTCTTAGATAGAGCCTAGGCTATTCTTCAGAGTTTTCAGGAATACTGTTGATTGGGACTTGGCATACTGTGGTAAATTGCAATATCTGGCTGAAGCTTGCATAAGGGTAACCTCCAGAATGACATCTCAACTCTATTTGAAATCTCTTAGCCACTTAAACTTAATTTTGTTTCATTTTTTCCCCCTTTTGGTCAAGAAGGCATTGCCAATCCCATGATGTCAGGCCCAGGCTCATCCCTGGGAGTCATATCCCACATTGCCAAGGAGACTCATATCCCAGGAGTCATGTCCCACTTTGCAGGGAGGGTAGTGAGTTTATTTACAGAGTTTGGCTTAGAGAGAGAGGCCACATCTGAGCAATAAAAGGGTTCTCTGGGGGTGACTCTTAGGCATAATTATGCTTACTTCATTTTTAAGTTCAAATAGATGTGTTATTATGTGTCCTCATGATGACCACTTCATTTCTAAATTCCAAGTTAGCTTCTAAGTAGATAGATAAACAGATAGCCATCCAGCCTTGCCATGAGTTTCTTGTCTGGAGTAAATAAAGTGCTGCTTGCTTTCAATAGTTCAATAATTGAAAAATATCTCAGACTCTACCTTTGTTTAGTGCTTTGGAGGATTTTACACTCTCAGCCAATGCACCATAGTAAGATTCAGGATTGGTGCTTAAGAAGTGTTTCTTTGATTTTTCTTTTCTTTTCTTTTCCTTTTTGTGGGAGTAGAGCCATTGTGAAAGAGGAAAGCCAAATGAAGTTTCATCTTCCAGCATGTTCTCAAGAAGATCAGTTTTAGGAAAGCATACACATAGAAGTTAAGGATATGGAAATAGATTTTGATACGAAGTTTTTTCCATTATCTCTTGGAAAGATTTTTGCACCCAAGTTGAAGCCTAATTTACTGAATGAGCCTTTGACTGGGAACATCTTCCTCTATTCCGTTATTGTTTCTAAAGCTAACTCCTTCATAATTTCTCTTAAATCTGTTTCCAATAAAAATATATTTTAAACCTGGTGTGGGCCTAAGAGTTCACTGGGATCTTGTGGTTACTCCTAAGTGGTTCCCTTACATTTTAGATTTTTCACTTTTCTTGTTTAACATATATATACTACTTTAATGATACTGTGTCTTTTCTCAAATCCAACCTTGGCCATTTTCAAATAAATTTATGAACTTATATGAAATGGACACATTCCTTGAAAGACACAAATTAACAAAACTTACTCAAGAAGAAATAGATAACCTGAATATTTCTATTCTATTCTATTCTGTTAAAGAAATTGAATTTGTAGTTGAAAACCTTCCTGCAAAGAAAACTCCAAGGCCCAGCTGATTTTACAGAAGATTCTACCAAACATTTAAGGAAGAAATATTACCACTTCTAAAGAAAATCTTCCAAAAAATAGAACAGGAAGGGACATTTCCCAACTCATTATATATGACCACAATTATCTTGCTACCAAAAACAGAGAAAGATATTACAGGAAAGAAGACCACAGAATAATATCCTTCATGAACATAGATTCTCACCTCAAATTTATGAATACTAGCCTCAAGTGCACTTGAGTACCACCTAGAGACCCTATTTCTCATTTCCTAGGTCCATTTATTCTCCCAATTCCTATATGCCCATTTCATACCTTTTTTCCCCACTGCTTCAAACCTCCAAAATATCTTCTTCCATCCCCGCAATCAGCTGTTAAGCCTGTTTTTTATTTCAATAGAAGCAAACTGAAGACAGTACCAGTAGAATTTGAGTCCGGATGCCATCCTCTCTTAAATTTCTTCTTACTTCATTGGTCATTCCTTCTTAGTCTTGTTTCTTTCTCATTTTCCCAGCTTTATAACTGTATACTTGATGATCTCTTCCAGCCAGACCCATGATTTTAAATACCATACATATTTTAATGATTCCCAAATTAATATCTTTAGCCCAGATCTCTCCTCTGACCTCCAGTCTCATTTATCTGTCTATTCAAGATTTCTGTAAGCATCTCAAATGTAATATATCCATCCCAAAACTGCTGCTCCTGCAGTTTTTCCAATTTTCTATAAATGCCACTTCCATCCTTCAACTTGTTGATATAAAAAGTTCATCTTTTTATTAGATTACACTTCTAGTCTCTAATCAGATCCTATCAGCTTTTCATTGATAATACATCCAGAATCTGACCACCCTTTATCATCTCTGCTGCTACCATCCTGGGCCTCTCACTAGATCATTAAAATAAGTTGCTGAGAGATTTCAGATGGAGGTGAGAGGTTATTCTGGAGGTTGTTCTTACGTCTTACATAGATATTCCTTTTTAGTTTTCAGTATATTAGAATAGCTAGAAGGAAATACCTGAAACTGTTGAACTGCAACCAGTAGCCTTGATTCTTGAAGATGAGTGTATGACTATATAGCTTATAGGGTGTGACAGTGTGATTGTGAAAAACCTTGTGGCTCACACTCCCTTTATACAATGTATGGACATGAGAGTAGAAAAATGGGGACAAAAAAGTAAATGAATATTAGGGGGGATGGGATGTTTTGGGTGTTCTTTATTACTTTTATTTTTATTTTTGTTACTTGTTTTTAGAGTAATGAAAATGTTCAAAAATTGATTGTGGTGATGAATGCACAACTATATGATACTGTGGACAATTGATTGTACACTTTGGATGATTGTATGGTATGTGACTATATCTCAATAACATTGCAAGGGGGAAGAAACTATCTTGGAGGCAAAAACAAAAACAAACAAACAAACTAAAAACCTCTTCCCAATTCTACAAGTATTCCTGCTTCCCTCTTTGTTCCCTTGTAGTGTGTTCTTTATCAAGCCCTCAAATTGATCCTTTAAAACTAGACTCATTGGTTTAGAATTCCCCAGTGGCCTCTTCTCTCAGAACAAAACCAAAAGTCTTTACAAAGACTTTGCAAGCTCCTGCTAACTTTCTGACCTCATTTCCTTCACTCTTTTCCAACTTACTCTATTCCAACTGCATTGACCCTTTTGCTGTTCTTGAACATACCAAGCAAAAACCTCAGGGTCTTTGCACTTGCTGTTCCCACTGCTGGAACACTCTTCCTCTAGATGTACACGTGACCTTCCACCTTACTTCCTTTAGGTGTCTGTTCAGCTATCATTTAATCAGAGAGGCTATCCTTTTTGATTACTCTATATAAGCACAATTATGTAAGATGGCACACATTCCCTGCATAACTATCTGTGCCCTTTGCCCTGCTTCATTTTTCTCTATTGGACTTAGTAGCATGTGATTTGTTTGTTGTCTTTCTACTACTATAAGAATGTAAGGGGCTTTTCTTTGTTAACTGCTTATCCCCAGTGCCTAGAATGTTGTCTGGCACTGCTTGGTGAATGTAAATGGAATGAATGAGTGAGGAGTAACAGCAGAATTAGAAGTAGTGAGCATTCTTTCACAATGGAGATGAATAAAATAGTACAAAAAGAAACGGGAAGAAGAAGTCCAAAAAGAGAAGAAAAGTTAACCAACTTTATAGAGAAAAAGTAAATAACTACACACTTTGGCATAGAGACACAATAACTGTAGGTAAGATCTGAATTTCAGAAGTAAAGAGACTTCCTGATCTTAGTAGCCTGTGAAGGTATCACAGAATGATAACTGTCATTGACCATAGTCACACACCACCCCTTAAAATAAAGTGCTTTATGTTCATGACATCTTACTTTGAAAGGCAGTAAGATGTGTAATATAATTAATTTTTTTATAAGAAATTTTACTTTGAGATAAGTTCAAACTTACAGGAACAATTGCAAAAACAGTACAAACCCCATACATAGAACTTCAGCATACCCCAACCCTTCTCCCCCAATACCCCGACCCACCACCTTTAACATCCTGTCACACCACCATTTCTTTCTTTCTTTCCTTCCCTCCCTCCCTCCCTCTCCCCCTCCCTATCATCCATCATCTATTGCTCTGTCTTCTGAACATAGGAGAGCAAGCTGCACACATCCTTGAAAAAACAATGTAATTCACATATACATTTCCCAGGAACAAGAACATTCTTTTATGCAATCCCATTAAGCACAGCTAAGAAGTTCAAGAAATTCAACCTTGATACAAAACTTACATTCTATATTTCCTTTTTTTTTTTTTCCTTATGTCCCATCTGTGTCCCTTTGAGCCTCCTCTCCTCCATCCTCAGATCCCATCCAGGATCATCCTTGGCATTTAATTGTCATCTATTTAGACTGCCTTTTTTTTTTTTTTCAATTGTGGAAACATATATACAGCCTAAATCTTCCCATTCCACCCCCTCCCTAGCATTCCATTAATGGGAATTAATCACATTTAGAATGTTGCAATGCTATCACCTTCCCACCGTCCCTTTCTAGAAGTTTCCCTTCACCCCAAACAGAAACCCTACACTCATTTCTTAACTCCCCATTGCCCCTTCCCCCACTTCTCAGAACCCCTGCTCTACTTTTCATTTCTATGGTCATATTCTCTAATACTTTCTTTGTGTTTACCATGGGGCTTAAATTTAACATCTTAAATCTATAACAATCTTGTTTTTCTTTGATACCAACTTAACTTCAATATGACACATAAACTGTGTTCCCCCTCATTCTCCCACTTTTATTTAGTTCTTGTCAAAAATTACACATTTTACATGGAGTCCAAAACCACTGATTTATCATTACAGTTTATGTATTTTAGATCCTGTGGGAAGTAAATAGTGGAGTTACAAATCAAAAATACAGTAGTATTGGTATTTATATTTACCATGTGATCTTTAGTGGTACCCTTTATTTCTTCATGTAGTTTCAGTCAATTGTTTAGTGTCCCTTCCTTTCAGCCTGCTCAGCTCCCTTTAGCATTTCTTATAGGACTGATCTACTTGTGGTGAAGTCCTTCAGCTTTTTTCTCTGTCGGTAGGGCTCCCTTTAGTATCTGAAGTAGGGCAGGTCTTTTATTAGCAAAATCTCAGCATTTGTTTGTCTGTGAAAAATTTAAACTCCCTCAAATTTGAAGGAGACTTTTGCTGGATAAAGTATTCTTGGTTGGAAATTTTTCTCTCTCAGAGTTTTAAATATGTCATGCCACTGCCTTCTCGCCTCCATGGTGGCCGCTGAGTAGTCACTACTTAGTCTTATGTTGTTTCCTTTGTATGTGGTGAATTGCTTTTCTCTTGCTGCTTTCAGAACTTGCTCCTTCTCTTCAGTATTTGACAGTCTGATCAGAATATGTCTTGGAGTGGGTTTATTTGGATTTATCCTATTTGGAGTTCGCTGGGCATTTATGCTTTGTGTATTTATATTGTGTATAAGGTTGGGGAAGTTTTCCCCAACAATTTCTTTGAATACTCTTCCTAGACCTTTACCCTTCTCTTCCCCTTCTGGGACACCGATGAGTCTTAAATTTGGATGTTTTATTTTATCTATCATATCCCTGAGATCGTTTCAATTTTTTCAATTTTTTTCCCCATTCTTTCTTTAGTTCTTTCATTTTCTGTTCTGTGGTCCTCAAGGAAGCTGAGTTGTTGTTCAGCTTCCTCTAATCTTGTATTATGAGTATCCAGAGTCTTTTTAATTTGGCCAACAGTTTCTTTTATTTCCATAAGATCTTCTGTTTTTTTATTTACTCTTGCAATTTCTTCTTTATGCTCTTCTAGGGTCTTCTTTATGTCCTTTATATCCTGAGCCATGCTCTTGTTGCCTGTCTGTAATTCTTTGATTAACTGTGCCAAGTACTGTGTGACTTCTGATCTTTTGATTTGGGTGTTTTGGTTTGGGTTCTCCATATCATCTGGTTTTATCATATGCTTTAAGATTTTCTGTTGTTTTTGGCCTCTTGGCATTTGCTTTACTTGATCCCTAATTTGACAGAACTGCAGCTTGGTGGCGTACACTTTCTCTAACTAACCAGCAGATGGCGTCCGTGAGTCACCTATTCCCCTCAAGCCAGTTCTCCCCCACTTTGTCTTTGTGGTGTGTGGGGGTCTGATTCTTGTGGGGTCCAATTAGTGCACCAAGTTTGGGTGTGTTGTTGGTGCTGTCCGCCCTGAATGTGGGGCGTGTGTCTGGGTGGTTAGGCAGGCAGGGCAGCTTTAATAATCAAACCTCCCAGGTGTTCCCGGAGATTTAAGGCTGTTGCCAGAGCCTAAGCCTTTGTTTCAGTCTTTCCACTGATTGTCTCTGCTGCTGACCCACAAGTCCTTGGTATTCGCATAGGGTCCCTAGGTCCCTAGGATTTCCGAACGGTTCCCCCTTCCCAGCTGTGCTCTTCCAGGACCTCTGCTGAGGGAGGGCCGCACCACGTCACTAGTGTGCACCAGCCTGCCATGGAAGCCCTGGGTCACTGGGCCGTGCAGGGGCGCTCCCAGCCCGCTTCAAAGATGGTTGAATGAGACGCGTTAACTTCCCAGCTTTGGGACAATCAGCTGTGGGTGTATTAAAGGCCACTGTCCACGGCCGATATTGTGGCTTGTGTGTAGTGCTGTGGGAAAGATTCCCCATCACACTGGGTTTCTTAGTGCGGCTCTGGGCTGTGGGTCTGGCCCCAGGCAGGAGTGTCCCCCACCTGCTGGGGAGATGGCTGCAAGGAATGCGGTTTTTTTTCTCCTTTTGGCTCCCCTCTGCTCCTCTGGTCTTGAGACATTCAGCAGCGAGTGTGGCAAGGGGTATCCTCCACGCCAGACACTGAGGCGTTAGCCCAGCCTGCTCCCACCGTGCTTCACTGAGCGGCTCTCCCCGTTGTATCTGCAGCCGCTCCCGGGCTTTTTTTTTTTTTTTGTAAAGAACTAGCCCATCTCCAAACGCCAGCCCACCTTTTCCCCACACCGTAGTGCGGCCGTGGGACTTTCAGCTGACTCACTCACTGGTTTCAGAATGCATGTTTCACCAGATGCATGTTCCCTGTGGATTTAGCAGACCATGTCCGGCTGGTGCATCGCTGGCAGTGGTGTTCTGGGTCGCTTTCTGGTTTTTATCTAGTATTTGTCACGGAGGTGTTTTTTTGCCCTGTCTCACCTAGCCGCCATATTAGGTTCTCCTGTAATTAATTTTTAAAGTTTTACTTCTGTAAGTAGCATTTTAAAGCTGGAGGGCTTTTACAGTTTTTCTCTGCTTGTGGTTTCTTAACCCTAGATATGCATTAGGATCACCTGGACAGTTTTAAAATATACTGATGTCTGGGTCCCACCTTCAGAGATTCTGATTTAATTGCTTTGAAATGGGTCAGGGTCGCTCTTTAAAATCAGAGGATTGGCTTGGAACCAAGGTTCTCAATCCTGTCTGAACATTAGAATCACATTTTGGAACCAGCATTTTAATAAGATTCCCAGATGAATCTCATCACATTGATGTGTGTGAAGTACTGCTTTGGGTTGATGGTTCTGGAACGTTACCATACATAAGAATCACCTGAAGAGCATGTTAAAACACAGATTCCTGGGCTCCCTCCAGAGATCAGATTCAGTAGGTCTGGGATGGGGACCAGAAATTTGCATTTTTAACAAGCTTCCTCCC
This sequence comes from Choloepus didactylus, assembly GCF_015220235.1. Taxonomy (NCBI): domain Eukaryota; kingdom Metazoa; phylum Chordata; class Mammalia; order Pilosa; family Megalonychidae; genus Choloepus; species Choloepus didactylus. Next base: position 55,773,731 of record NC_051320.1, on the reverse strand, counting down.
AGTGACGCTGCTGGTCTGGGGACCACACTTTGACTTAGTGCCACTTTAAGGCATTTTTATTTTCTTTTCCACTGTTTTGACATTTTTCTAACCTTTGCACCTTGTGGCCTTTTTGTATACCATTCTATTGATAACTCTGATGTTTGCATTCTGCTGATAAATCTAATCCTCCTTCTTAGCCCCTGTGACTTAATGACTACTCAGAGACTAAATAATATCATATAAGTCTTGGAGGTATAGTATGGGGAACATGTCATCTGATAACATGCCAACACTAATACACATAGCATTATCAAACCAAGAGGTAAAGAGGAAGAAACAAACAAGTGGGGTACTTACTGAAAGGAGATCAAAGAAGAGAGCAGTGTCAAAGGAGCAAGGAGAATTTAGCTTGTATGAAAGAAACGTGTATGAAACATGACTTCTCATCTGTTATCTTTGGCATTTTGAGCATCATTACCATATGTTGTCTTTGATGTTTTCTAACTGGACAACTGGTTCTGATCTCACCTTCTTTTGGCAGAAAATGTTCTAAGAAATGGAACTCAATTCAGTTTTCTTTATTTTCCCCAATTTTTGGGGGTAATTAAGCTGTAATCTATATACAGTAAAATTCACCTTTATTAGTGTACAGTTTTGTGAATTTTGACACACCTATGTGTTCTGTAATTATTTTCACTATCACAATCAAAATTCTCCTAGGCCCCTGTCAGGTTTTTTTTTTTTTTTTTTTTTTCTGTCAGTCACTTTCTGAGTATTATAGGTTCCACCTAAGCCAGAAAACTGAAAGACTCTCACTTAGGCTTTTCCTTGTATGACACACTTTTAATAAGCTCAGCCCCTGTGGTCCCACTAAAAGGTATTTATTGAGAGTTGCTTAATCTCATACTGTGTTCTGTATTACTAAAACAGATATGAGCCCTGATACCCAGGAAGTTATAAGTAAAACATTCTTAAGTAATTAATTTTGTTTATAGAATTCTTCTTAAAAATTAGTGTAATTGTTAGGCACCTAGAGTGTATAGAAGATTTTATTGTTTGTTCTGGGTAACAAAACATAGTAAATGTATTCCTTGCTCTCCAGCAACATATATTACATTCTACTGGAGGTTGGCATACATAGAAAAAGTTTTTTATGTTTATTTTTCAAGTTATAAAAATAATAAAACAATTATAAATTTGAAAGCTGGAGAAAGACAAATCACTTAAGATCTCACCTACTTCTAGCCAATTATTAACTTAAATGTTTTCTCTTGGACTTCTTGTTTTAATTTTTTAGTTTTAATGCACCTATACTTTTTTCTCCTGATTAGTTTTTTTTTTTTTTTCATCTTTAAGTTGGGTTTACTCCAACTTTATTCCAAGTTTATTGCAAAGATGGTCCAATATTAGAAAAATCTGTTAGTATAATTCACAATAGTAATAAATCAAAAGAGAAAAAAATCAGATTCTGGAGGAGTATTTAATAAAATTAAAACAATTTTTGAATAACTTGGGTAGCCATGTAAGAAAAAAAAAAATCACATTCCATATCACTCTTTGCAACCCAAATTCCAGAAGAATTAAAATTTTAAATGTGGAAAATAAACCTGTAAAAGTACTGGAAGAACATGTGGGAAAATTTTTTAAATAATCTCCGACTATGAAAGGTATTTTAAAGTATGATACAAAAATCCAGAAGCAATAGAAAAAAGATGTGTTGCACTTTCATTCTATGTCTGGCAAAATATTCTCTAAAAATGTCAAAGGACAATTGAAAAAATAGGGAAAATCTTTGCAACTCCATAACAACGGAACAATTTATCTCACTAGTCAACAAACATAATGATCAACATTCATTAGCAAGCTAGGCAAAGGACAAGACAGGATAAAAAAAGGAAATGCAAACGGCTCTTAATGGTAAGAAATCCTACTCAATCTCTCATAGTGAGAGAGGTGCAATTTTAAATCACACTTTAGACATAATTTTGCATCTTTTGAGTTGCCAAATATATATATATTTTTTTAAAAAAGCTTATTAAAGCCACACTTTGGTAGGAGTATTTATCAGGTATAGGCAAAAAAATTGTACACAATGGAAGGTATGACGCAGTCTTTGAAAAGAATAACTAAGCTATATGTGTACTGTTTATTTAAGCACTATTTGTGTAAATGCGTTTGTATGTGTATTCTTTTTTTTTTTTTTTTTAATTCAGTTTTATTGAAATATATTCACAAACCATACAGTCATCCATGGTATACAGTCAACTGTTCACAGTATGATCATATAGTTATGCGTTCATCACCACAATCTATTTCTGAACATTTTCCTTACATCAGAAAGAATCAGAATAAGAATAACAAATAAAAGTGAAAAGAGAATACCCAAACCATCCCCCCATCCCACCCTATTTGTCATTTAGTTTTTACTCCCATTTTTCTACTGATTTTTTTTCAATTTTTTAACTTTGTTTATCAAAAAATTAAAAACAAACAGGCAAACAACAACCAAAAAAACCCCACAACATTTCAAACAAAGCAATGGATTAAGGAAAACAAATAACCTAAAATAACTACTTTGCTTCCAATATGTTCCTACCATACCCCAAGAAAATTAATAAACCATGTCCAAACAGAGGAGTAAGAAAAACAAATAATCTAAAATAACTACATTGCTTCCAACATGTTCCTACCATACCCCAAGAAAATTAACAACCCCTAAGAAAACAAAGGAATAAAAGAAAAAAAAAACCTAAAATAACTCTATTGCTTCCAACATGATCTTACTATATCCAAGAAAGTTTACAAACCATAATCATTCCTGAGCATTCCCATAACATTGAGATTACCCTCCATAGTTTATCTGTTCTTATTAGATTATCATTCCCCCTCCACTAATTGGTATCTCTAGGTCCCCTACATTCTACAGTATAAAACATTGTACATTTTTCACAGAATTCACATTAGTGGTAACATACAATATCTCTCTTTTTGTGCCTGGCTTATTTTGCTCAGCATTATGTCTTTTTTTTTTTTTTTTTAATCTTCATTTTATTGAGATATATTCATATACCATGTAGTCATACAAAACAAATCGTACTTTCGATTGTTCACAGTACCATTACATAGTTGTACATTCATCACCCAAATCAATCCCTGACACCTTCATTAGCATACACACAAGAATAACAAGAATAATAATTAGAGTGAAAAAGAGCAATTGAAGTAAAAAAGAACACTAGGTACCTTTGTCTGTTTGTTTCCTTCCCCTATTTTTCTACTCATCCATCCATAAACTAGACAAAGTGGAGTGTGGTCCTTATGGCTTTCCCAATCCCCTTGTCACCCCTCATAAGCTACATTTTTATACAACTGTCTTCGAGATTCATGGGTTCTGGGTTGTAGTTTGATACTTTCAGGTATCCACTACCAGCTACCCCAATTCTTCAGAACCTAAAAAGGGTTGTCTAAAGTGTGCGTAAGAGGGCCCACCAGAGTGACCTCTCGGCTCCTTTTGGATTCTCTCTGCCACTGAAGCTTATTTCATTTCCTTTCACCTCCCCCTTTTGGTCAAGAAGATGTTCTCCATCCCACGATGCCAGGTCTACATTCTTCCCTGGGAGTCATATTCCACGTTGCCAGGGAGATTCACTCCCCTGGGTGTCTGATCCCACGTAGGGGGGAGGGCAGTGATTTCACCTTTCAGGTTGGCTTAGCTAGAGAGACAGGGCCACATCTGAGCAACAAAGAGGCATTCGGGAGGAGGCTCTTAGGCACAACCATAGGGAGGCCTAGCCTCTCCTTTGCAGCAACCGTCTTCCCAAGGGTAAAACCTGTGGTAAAGGGCTCAACCCATCAAACCACCAGTCCCCTATGTCTGTGGTCATGTTAGCAACCATGGAGGTGGGGTAGGCGAATACCCCTGCATTCTCCACAGGCTCCTCAAGGGGGCACTGCATCTTTTTTTTTTTCCTTTTTTTTTTTTTTTTTTTTTTTTAACTTTCCCTTCTTTTTTAAATCAACTGTATGAAAAAAAAGTTAAAAGGAAACAAACATACAATAAAAGAACATTTCAAAGAGACCATAACAAGGGAGTAAGAAAAAGACAACTAACCTAAGATAACTGCTTAACTTCCAACATGTTCCTACTTTACCCCAAGAAAGTTACCGAATATAGCAACATTTCTGTGAACTTGCTCCTACTATATCCATCAGAAATTAACAGACCGTAGTCATTCCTGGGCATCCCCAGAGCGTTAAATAGCTTATCTGTTCTTCTTGGATTATTGTTCCCCCTTCCTTAATTGCTCTCTATTGCTAGTTCCCCTACATTCTACATTATAAGCCATTTGTTTTACATTTTTCAAAGATCACATTAGTGGTAGCATATAATATTTCTCTTTTTGTGCCTGGCTTATTTCGCTTAGCATTATGTCTTCAAGGTTCATCCATGTTGTCATATGTTTCACGAGATTGTTCCTTCTTACTGCTGCATAGTATTCCATCGTGTGTATATACCACATTTTATTTATCCACTCATCTGTTGAAGGACATTTGGGTTGTTTCCATCTCTTGGCAATTGTGAATAATGCTGCTATGAACATTGGCGTGCAGATATCCGTTCGTGTCACTGCTTTCCGTTCTTCCGGGTATATACCGAGAAGTGCAATCGCTGGATCGAATGGTAACTCTATATCTAGTTTTCTAAGGAACTGCCAGACTGACTTCCAGAGTGGCTGAACCATTATACAGTCCCACCAACAGTGAATAAGAGTTCCAATTTCTCCACATCCCCTCCAGCATTTGTAGTTTCCTGTTTGTTTAATGGCAGCCATTCTAATCGGTGTTAGATGGTATCTCATTGTGGTCTTAATTTGCATCTCTCTAATAGCTAGTGAAGCTGAACATTTTTTCATGTGTTTCTTGGCCATTTGTATTTCCTCTTCAGAGAACTGTCTTTTCATATCTTTTGCCCATTTTATAATTGGGCTGTCTGTACTATTGTCATTGAGTTGTATGATTTCTTTATATATGCAAGATATCAGTCTTTTGTCAGATACATGGTTTCCAAAAATTTTTTCCCATTGAGTTGGCTGCCTCTTTACCTTTTTGAGAAATTCCTTTGAGGTGCAGAAACTTCTAAGCTTGAGGAGTTCCCATTTATCTATTTTCTCTTTTGTTGCTTGTGCTTTGGGTGTAAAGTCTAGGAAGTGGCCGCCTAATACAAGGTCTTGAAGATGTTTTCCTACATTATCTTCTAGGAGTTTTATGGTACTTTCTTTTATATTGAGATCTTTGGTCCATTTTGAGTTAATTTTTGTGTAGGGGGTGAGGTAGGGGTCCTCTTTCATTCTTTTGGATATGGATATCCAACTCTCCCAGCCCCATTTGTTGAAAAGACCATTATGGCTCAGTTCGGTGACTTTGGGGGCCTTATCAAAGATCAGTCGGCCATAGATCTGAGGGTCTATCTCTGAATTCTCAATTCAATTCCATTGATCTATATGTCTATCTTTGTGCCAGTACCATGCTGTTTTGGCAACTGTGGCTTTATAATAAGCTTTGAAGTCAGGGAGTGTAAGTCCTCCCACTTCGTTTTTCTTTTTTAGAGTGTCTTTAGCAATTCAAGGCATCTTCCCTTTCCAAATAAATTTGATAACTAGCTTTTCCAAGTCTGCAAAGTAGGTTGTTGGAATTTTGATTGGGATTGCATTGAATCTGTAGATGAGTTTGGGTAGAATTGACATCTTAATGACATTTAGCCTTCCTATCCATGAACATGGAATATTTTTCCATCTTTTAAGGTCCCCTTCTATTTCTTTTAGTAGAGTTATGTAGTTTTCTTTGTATAGGTCTTTTACATCTTTGGTTAAGTTTATTCCTAGGTACTTGATTTTTTTAGTTGCTATTGAAAATGGTATCTTTTTCTTGAGTGTCTCTTCGGTTTGTTCATTTCTAGCATATAGAAACATTATTGACTTATGTGCATTAACCTTGTATCCCGCTACTTTGCTAAACTTGTTTATTAGCTCTAGTAGCTGTATCGTCGATTTCTCAGGGTTTTCTAGATATAAGATCATATCATCTGCAAACAATGACAGTTTTACTTCTTCTTTTCCAATTTGGATGCCTTTTATTTCTTTGTCTTGCCGGATTGCCCTGGCTAGCACTTCCAGCACAATGTTGAATAACAGTGGTGACAGCGGGCATCCTTGTCTTGTTCCTGATCTTAGAGGGAAGGCTTTCAGTCTCTCACCATTGAGTACTATGCTCACTGTGGGTTTTTCATATATGCTTTTTATCATGTTGAGGAAGTTTCCTTCAATTCCTACCTTTTGAAGTGTTTTTATCAAAAACGGATGTTGGATTTTGTCAAATGCTTTTTCAGCATCTATTGAGATGATCAATTGATTTTTCCCTTTTGACTTCTTAATGTGTTGTAATACATTGATTGATTTTCTTATGTTGAACCATCCTTGCATGCCTGGAATAAACCCCACTTGGTCATGGTGTATGATTTTTTTAATGTGTCTTTGGATTCGATTTGCAAGTATTTTGTTGAGGATTTTTGCATCTATATTCATTAGGGAGATTGGCCGGTAGTTTTCCTTTTTTGTAGCATCTTTGCCTGGTTTTGGTATTAGATTGATGTTAGCTTCATAAAATGAGTTAGGTAGTGTTCCATTTTCTTCAATGTTTTGAAAGAGTTTGAGTAAGATTGGTGTCAGTTCTTTCTGGAAAGTTTGGTAGAATTCCCCTGTGAAGCCATCTGGCCCTGGATATTTATTTGTGGGAAGATTTTTGATGACTGATTGGATCTCTTTGCTTGTGATGGGTTGGTTGAGGTCTTCTGTTTCTTCTCTGGTCAGTCTAGGTTGTTCATATGTTTCCAGGAAATTGTCCATTTCCTCTACATTATCCAGTTTGTTGCCATACAGTTGTTCATAGTATCCTCTTATAATTTTTTTAATTTCTTCAGGATCTGCAGTTACGTCACCTTTTTCATTCATTATTTTGTTTATATGGGTCTTCTCTCTTTTTGATTTTGTCAGTCTAGCTAGGGGCTTGTCAATCTTGTTGATCTTCTCAAAGAACCAACTTTTGGTGATATTTATCCTCTCTATTGTTTTTTTGTTCTCTATGTCATTTATTTCTGCTTTAATCCTTGTGATTTCTTTTCTTGTACTTGGTTTAGGATTGGTTTGCTGTTCATTTTCTAGCTTCTTCAGTTGATCCATTAGTTCTTTGATTTTGGCTCTTTCTTCCTTTTTAATATATGCGTTTAGTGCTACAAATTTCCCCCTTAGCACTGCTTTTGCTGCATCCCATAGGTTTTGGTATGTTGTGTTCTCATTTTCATTCGTCTCTATATATTTAGCAATTTCTCTTGCTATTTCTTCTTTAACCCACTGATTGTTTAGGAGTGTGTTGTTTTACCTCCAGGTATTTGTGAATTTTCTAAGTCTCTGATGGTTATTGACTTCTAATTGTATTCCATTGTGGTCAGAGAATGTGCTTTGAATAATTTCAATCTTTTTAAATTTATTGAGGCTTGTTTTATGTCCCAGCATATGATCTATTCTGGAGAAAGTTCCATGAGCACTAGAAAAGTATGTGTATCCTGGTGATTTGGGATGTAATGTCCTGTATCTGTCTGTTAAATCTAATTCATTTATCAGATTGTTTAGGTTTTCAGTTTCCTTATTGGTCTTCTGTCTGGTTGATCTATCTATAGGAGAGAGTGATGTGTTGAAGTCTCCCACAATTATTGTGGAAACATCAATTGCTTCCTTTAGTTTTGCCAGTGTTTCTCTCATGTATTTTGTGGCACCTTGGTTGGGTGCATAGACATTTACGATTGTTATTTCTTCTTGCTGAATTGCCCCTTTTATTAGTACGTAGTGGCCTTCTTTGTCTGTCAAAACATCCCTGCATTTGAAGTCTATTTTATCTGAGATTAATATTGCTACACCTGCTTTCTTTTGGCTGTAGCTTGCATCAAATATTTTTTTCCATCCTTTCACTTTCAGTTTCTTTGTGTCCCTGTGTCTAAGATGGGTCTCTTGTATGCAACATATTGATGGTTCATTGTTTTTTGATCCATTCTGCGAATCTATATCTTTTAATTGGGGAGTTTAATCCATTTACATTCAACGTTATAACTGTGAAGGCATTTCTTGAATCAGCCATCTTATCCTTTGGTTTATGTTTGTCATATTTTTCCCCTCTGTCTATTAATATCCTTTATTGTACCCATACCGAATCTCTTTAGTACTGAACCTTTCTCCAAGTCTCTCTGTCCTGTCTTTGTTTCTCTGTCTGTAGGGCTCCCTTTAGTATCTCCAGTAGGGCAGGTCTCTTGTTAGCATATTCTCTCAGCATTTGTTTGTCTGTGAAAAATTTAAGCTCTCCCTCAAATTTGAAGGAGAGCTTTGCTGGATAAAGTATTCTTGGCTGGAAATTTTTCTCACTCAGAATTTTAAATATATCGTGCCACTTCCTTCTTGCCTCCATGGTGGCTGCTGAGTAGTCACTACTTAGTCTTATGCTGTTTCCTTTGTATGTGGTGAATTGCTTTTCTCTTGCTGCTTTCAGAACTTGCTCCTTCTCTTCTGTGTTTGATAGTGTGATCTTTATATGTCTCGGAGTGGGTTTATTTGGATTTATTCTATTTGGAGTTCGCTGAGCATTTATGATTTGTGTATTTATGTTGTTTAGAAGATTTGGGAAGTTTTCCCCAAGAATTTCTTTGAATACTCTTCCTAGACCTTTACCCTTTTCTTCCCCTTCTGGGACACCAATGAGTCTTATATTTGGACGTTTCATATTATCTATCATATCCCTGAGGTCCATTTCGATTTTTTCAATTTTTTTCCCCATTCTTTCTTTTATGCTTTCATTTTCCATTCTGTCATCTTCCAGGTCACTGATTCGTTGTTCAACTTCCTCTAGTCTTGTACTATGAGTGTCCAGAATCTTTTTAATTTGGTCAACAGTTTCTTTAATTTCCATAAGATCATCCATTTTTTTATTTAGTCTTGCAATGTCTTCTTTATGCTCTTCTAGGGTCTTCTTGATTTCCTTTGTCTCCCGTACTATGGTCTCATTGTTCATCTTTAGTTCTTTGAGTAGCTGCTCTAGGTGCTGTGTCTCTTCTGGTCTTTTGATTTGGGTGCTTGGGCTTGGGTTATCCATATCGTCTGGTTTTTTCATATGCTTTATAATTTTCTGTTGTTTTTGGCCTCTTGGCATTTGCTGAACTTGATAGGGTTCTTTTAGGATTTGTAGACCAGTTGAAGTCCTTATCTCTAATTTATCAGATCTACAGCTTCGTGGAGTACACTTTCTCTAACTAACCAGCAGGTGGCGTCCACGAGCCACCTGTTCTCCACAAGCCAGTTCTCCCCTGCTTAGCCTTTTTGGTGAGTGGGGGAGTGAGTCTTGTGGGGTCCAATTGGTGTACCAAGCTTGCGTGTGTAGTTGGTGTTGCCTGCCCTGTATATGGGGCGTGTTTCTGGGCAGTCAGGGAGGGGGGGGTGGCTCTAACAATCAAATCTCCCTGGTGATCCTAGAGTTTTAAAGCTGCTGCAATAGTCTAATCCTTCAGTTCAGTCCTGCCACAGTTTGTCTCTGCCACTGACCCACAAGTCCTTGGTATTGGCGTATGGCTCCTGAGACTTGCAAGTGGACCCCTCTTCCAGGCCATGCACCCCGGGTCATCTGTTGAAGGATGATGGTGCTATGTCACAGGTGAGTGCCGTCCCCCCAGGGCAGTTCTGGGCTGCTGGGCTGTGTAGGGATGCTCCCAGTCTGCTGAAATGATGGCTGAATGGGGCTTTGTTAATTCACACTGCTCTACCTTCCCAACTCTGGGACAATCAGCTGAGGTTGCAGGGAAGGCTAATGTCCACGCCCAGTTTTGTGGTGTGTGCCTGTTATTTGAAGCACTTCCGTCACACTGGGTTGTCTGGGGCAGTTCTGGGCTATGGGGCTGGCGATGGGCAGGAGTGTTTCCTGTCCACCAGGATGATGGCTGTGAGCGGACACTCCCCTTTTCTTGGGAAGTTGTGGTGTTTAGTGAATTTTCTCAGCCACTGGATTATTGCGTTTTGTCTCAGAGCTCTCCTAGTTCTGCTCTTGACTTGACCTGCCCAAATAGCAAGTCTTTGAAGCTTTATGTATTGGGCTTCTTAGAGTAATTGTTTTAGAAAAAGAAAAAAGGATTAAAAAAAAAAAACAAAAAAACGGGCCCTCCTCAGAGATCTAATGGGTTATTGAAATGCTAAGAGACAAAGCAACCAGGGCCATTAAGGAAAGGTCCACAGGGCAGAGAGATCAGCTTTTCTTCGGGATTTGCATATGCGCCTCAGGGCCCTTCCCCTTTCTATGTTCACCAGAACTCCAAAAATCCTCCGCTTTTATTTTGGAGTTTTTCGTGTTGTTTTTTTTTTCTATGCCTGTCTCCTCTCTGCTGGGCTGGCTGCTCTCAGATTCTCTGGTGTCTGGTCTCCGTCTATCTATGGTTGGAGTTTGAATCAGTAGAATGAGTTTCCGATAAGGGCTGCCACTGCTGTTCTCCCTTCTCCTTCCCGGAGCTGACAGCCCCTCCTCCCCCGGGACTGAGCCTGGCAGGGAGGGGCGCGGGTCCCCTGGCCGCAAAAACTTACAGATTTCGCTGATCTCAGCAGTTCCACGTTTTCATGAGTGTTGTATGAAGTATGCCCAAAGTCAGATTGCTCTGTGGTGTCCAGTCCACGCAGTTCCTGACTTTCTACTTACTTTCCTGGAGGAGTAACTAAAACATACAGCTCACCAGTCTGCCATCTTGCCCCACCCTCCTGATTAGTTTTTGAACATCTTCATTAGTGTTTTTCCATGTGTCATAGTTTTCAAAACCATTATTTAAAAATATTATACATTACCTTTGTATATAGCCCATTGTTCTGGTTTGCTAATGCTGCCAGAATGTGAAATACCAGAAATGGATTGGCTTTTATAAAGGGGGTTTACTTGGTTACAAAGTTACAGTCTTATGGCCATGCAAATGTCCAAACAAAGGCATCAGTAGTAAGGTACCTTCACTGAAGAACACTGATGGCATTTGGAAAACCTCTGTTAGCTGGGAAGGCACGTGGCTGGCATCTGCTTGCTCCTAGATTGCATTTCAAAATGGCATTCTCCAAAATGTATCTAAGCTGCAGCTGCTCTGAGGTCCTTCTGTTTGTGAGCTTTTTTATAGGGCTCCAGCAATTAAATCAAGACCCACCCTGTATGGATGGGTCCCAAACCTCTGTGCAAATAATCCAATCAAATGGTCTGCTCACAGTTGATTTGAGTCACTTCTCCATGGAAACACTCCGTCAAAGGATTCCAATCTAATCAACACTAATACGTCTGACCCCACAAGACTGCATCAAAGAACATGACGTTTTGGGGGACATAATACATCCAAACTGGCACACCCATATTCAGATAACTCTTTCTTTATCCTCCATTTGGACATTTAAATGTTTATACTTTCATGGTTCATGCACATATCGTCTCATATTCTGCATTTAAATTGTTAACTTTTACAATAAAGAACTTTTAAGAACAGGAACAATACCATGAAAATAGAACATTTAAAAATGGAAGAATGTATTTTATACATGGTTGTTCTGCTAACCCACTACTTCTTTAATAAAGAAAAAAAAATTAAGGAAAGGAAATAGTGCTATTGAGATATCAGTAGCTTCTCATGGACCAAAGGAATTTTGTCCTTCCCTCACCTTGCCCACCCCTCCCCTCCCAAACTAGCTCTAAAATCTATTCACTTATAGAACAAAGAAAAGTTTGCCAAGTTTTTCCTAGGAAAGGAGTTTTCTTTCACCATGGTGGAAATAAGCATACACAAGCCTGTGCCCCTAATTTTCTTCTAGTCTAAATAACTGTTGGATTTCTGTCTTTTGGCTGTGTAAGTGGAAGTTTGGAAAGGAGTAATTTTTTATTCTAGTGTGATGCAAGGTGGGTGGTAGAGTAGGGGAAGAAATCCTGTAGTGGTCAAAATAAATTTGAGATATACTTGAAGAGCTATGCTTTATTTTCTCTCCTTTTTACTTTTTTTATTTTGCTTATTTTTCATTTTGTTCATTATCTTATTCCTTTAAAGAAAGAAGAATCCAGTTTATTACAACCTCCTAAATCTCCCAAGAAACCACCTAGAGTAAAAACAGCAACTCAAAACCTTTGGAAGGGAGACTTGTTTCCAGTTTCTTCTGAGGATGACATGATTGAGAAAGGGTAGGTGCAGCCTTTTGGGTGATGTTTTTCTATGATAGTAAGATATTTGAAGAATTTAAAAATTAAATAGAAATTGAAAACTAATAACTTGATTTTTATGTGGGTTCTTGTATTTCAGTGATATGTACTAAAGGCTTATAATTCCCAGGCACACTCTAAATTATGGGTAGAACTTCCAAGATTTGTAACTTTAAAGAGATGGTATTGCTGATCTCCAACCTCTCATGAACTCTCCAATCAAAATACTTCTCTGAGAAGTTTGCTCCCCAGTTCTTATTTGGCTCTATTCAATTACTTAGTGTTTCTCAAACTTGAGAACTCATAATACTCTCAAGAATATTGTCATTGTTTAATACAGTATATTCTTATATTTGTTTAGATTTGCCCACATATTTACCCTTTTCATTGTTATTTATTTTAACTGGGATTATTTTCTTTCAGCTTGAAGAATGCTCATTAGTATTCACTTTGTTGTTCATTGTTTGTGTCAATGACAAAGTCATTGATAAGGTTAGGAAGAAGAAATTTCAAGAGTCAGAAGCCTGATGACAGTAGCTGGGAGAATACATTGGAGTTGAAGAGGACCTTATTTACTATAGATCACCTTTCCTTTAACTTTTTTTTTTTAATTCAGTTTTGTTGAGATATATTCACATATCATACAATTATCTGTGGTGTACAATCAACTGTTTCTTCCTTTAGCTTTTTATTTAGAAATAATTATAGTTCACATGTGGTTGTAAGAAATAATACAGAGATATCCCATACACCCTTATCCATGATCTCCCAGGGTAGTATCTTGCATATCTGTAGTAGTCAAACAGGAAATTGGCATTTGTACAATCCATCTATCTTATTCAGAATTTCACCAGGTTTACGTTCACTCATTTGTTTATGTGTATGTGTGTGTGTATTTAGTTCTATGCAGTTTTATCACAGGTACACTTTTGTGTCACTACCACCACCACCACCATTTTATAGCCACATCTACCTTCCTCTCTTCCTCTCCTCCTTCCCCCAACCCCTGGCAACCACAAAGATATTCTCCATCTCTATAATTTTATTATTTCAATAATATTATGTAAATGGGATCATTCAGTATATCCTTTGAGATTTGCTTTTTTTCGTTCAGCATAATTCCCTTGAGATCTATTTAGTATGTTGCATGTATCAATAGTTTGTTCCTTTTTATTGCTGAGTAGTATTTCATAGTCTACTGTTTCTAAAAACTTAGATAAAAAAATTTAGAGTGAAACTAATAGTTAAAAGTCACTGGGTTTAGAGGAGAGTATTTATGTTAAAACTTTTCCTATTTCATTCTTTTGATGCTACTGTCAATGTAATTGTTTTTTTAATTACCCTTTCAGACTATTTATTGCTAGTATTTACAAATAAAATGAGTATTTTGTGTGTCTTAACTTATATCCTGAGATTTTGCTGGATTCCTTTGTTAGTTCTAGTAATTTTTTTATGGATTTAGGATATTCTATATATAAGAGCATGTTCTCTCTTCTGAGAATAAAGACATTATTACTTCGTTTCCAATCTGGATGCTATTTATTTCTTTTTCTTCCCAAATTGCCCTGGCTAGAACCTCCAGTTCAATGCTGAATGGGAGTGGTGAGACCGAACATCCTTGTCTTGTTCCCAACCTTAGGGGGAAGGTATTCAATCTGTCACCATTAAGTATAATGTCAGCTGTAGGTTTTTCTGTCATGTTGAAGCAATTCCTTTCTGTTCTTAGCTTGTTGAGAGTTTTTACCATGAATGGGTATTGGATTTCGTCACATGCTTTTTCTGCATCTGAGATGAAGTCTGGTTTTGTCATTGATTCTGTTGATATGGTGTATTACATTAATTGATTTTTGGATGTTAACCAACCCTGCATTCCTAGGATAGGAACATTCCATCGTTCATGTTTTTTAAATGCTGCTGGATTCAGTTTGCTGGTATTTTGCTGAGGATGTTTGTGTTACATTCATGAGGGATATTTGTCTGTAGTTACCTTTTCTTGTGGTATCTTTTTTTGGCTTTGGTTTCAGTGTAATATTGGCCTTATAGAATGAGTTAGGAAACTCTTCTCTTCTATTTTTGGAAGAGTTTGGAAGGATTTGTATTAATTGCTCTTTAAAAATTTGGTAGAATTTACCAGTGAAGTCATCTGGACCCAGGCTTTTCTTTGTGGGAAGATTTTAAATTAATGATTTAATCTCTATTTGTTATAGGTCTACTCAGGTTTTGTGTTCCTTTTTGAGTCAGTTTTGATAATTTGTCTTTGTAAGAATTTGTCCATTTCATCTAGATTATGTAATTTGTTGGCATATGGTTGTTCATATTATTCCTTTGTAATCTTTTAATTTCTGTAAGGTTGTAGTGATATCTCTTCTTTTATTCCTGATTTAAATAATTTGAGTCTTTTCTCTTTTTTTCTTGATCAGTCTAGCTAAAGGTTTGTCAATTTTGTTGGTCTTTCCAAAGAACCGACTTTTGGTTTCATTTATTTTTTTTCTAATTGTTTTTCTATTTTCTATTTCATAAACTCAGTGGTGCTGGGTATAGGAATATGTAGTTGGCAATGGTGGATGGAGTTAGCCAATCAACAGCGTCTGCTACATGCGGGAGTGGAAACTGATGCATGTTGTACCTACATTTTGTCTGAGAAGAGCATGCAAATTAGTGTGTTGATGGATTACGGTGGAGGTAGATTGGCGTAGTGGAACAGGCAAGTTTTCAGGAGCTTGAAAGGATTTAGAATAAATGTGGTGGAGCATGAGAGAGGGTGCTGGTTAGAAAAATAGAAAAAAGATAGTGTCCAGAATCTTTAGTCTAACTCCAAAGTCTTCCATTATCTGACCCCAAACTACTTTATACAAATCTCTGTAAATCCCATGTGTTTTGAGAATTAAGTATGGTATATAAATTATATTTATCACCATCCTTGGTATGTAGTATGTAGTATGCATTTAACTGTTAGTTTCCTCTTGCCAAAAGCAAATTGGTTAACTTGCTGCCTTTTAAACAGATCTTTCCTTAACTACCTTCATTCATTGCTCTCACTAGTCTCCCCATCTAAAGGAGATGCACACACATACAAATATACACACAGAATATATTTCCTATCCATTTTTTCAGGGTTCAGGAAAAATCTCATTTCTTTAATTACTAATATAGCTTGAAGGAACTTTTCATTCCTACATTCCCATAGTATTTATTATCTATCGCAGTTATTTGGCATCTATAATACACTCTCTTAAGTTCATTCAACCAGGAGTTACTTTCTTGAGAAATGTTTTTCTGTGTCAATATGACTCATTTTCTTAACCACTGTTCTGGTTTGTTAATGCTGCCGTTTTGCAAAACACCAGAAATGGATTGGCTTTTATAAAGGGGGTTCATTTGGTTACAAAGTTACAGTCTTAAGGCCATAAAGTGTCCAAGGTAACACATTGACAGTTGGGTACCTTCACAGGAGGATGGCCAGTGGCATCCGGAAAACCTGTGTTAGCTAGGAAGGCACGTGGCTGGCGTCTGCTTGCTCCCAGGCTGCATTTCAAAATGGCATTCTCCAAAATGTTGCTCTTGGGGCGTTTTGTCCTCTCTTAGCTTCTGCTCCTCTTCAAAATGTCACTCTCAATTGCTCTTGGGGCGTTTGTCCTCTGTTAGCTTCTCCGGAGCAAAAGTGTGCTTTCTACAGCCGTCTTCAAACTGTCTCTCATCTGCAGCTCCTCTATCAGCTCCTGTGCGTTCTTCAAAGGGTCCCTCTTGGCTTTGCAGGTTCGCTCCTTCTGTCTGAGCGTATATAGTGCCCTAGTAAACTAATCAAGGCCCACGCTGAATGGATGGGGCCACACCTCCACGGAAATTATCCAGTTGGAGTTATTACCCACAGTTGGGTGGGGTGCATCTCCATGGAAAAACCTAATCCAAACGTTCCAAATTAATCAACACTAATATGTCTGCCGCCACAAGATTGCATTAAAGAATATGGCTTTTTCTGGGGGACATTATATATACAAACTGGCACAACCACCTTCTTAGGGATGGAACTAATTCTTACCCTTTTTCCCCATTCTCTCTTAGTTCTCTGAAGTGCTCCTAATATTTGGTGCCATGTATACCAAAGATGCTCAAAATATATTTGTTGATTTATTTGTTATCATCTCTATGATTTAGGTCAAGGCGCATGTCACTGAGCAGCAAAGTCATTCGTTTAACATCTTTTACTGACATTTCTGAATGTCTGAAGCCCCAGCTGGATAGAAGATACTCTTATACAGAAGAATCTAAGGGAAGTATTTTGAGCACTGACTAATCTGATATTTCATTTAGCTCATCAGTATCCCCAGATTTTAAAGGACTTTCATTGATTTACTGTAATATTTATTTCTTTACTAAGCAACATAATTTATTTTTTGCTGTGCAAAAGGATTTTTACACAAAAATTTCCCCCTGTATTTCCTTTTGTAGTACCATGTTGCTATGTACTCTATGTTTACTGCTTTCAGAAACATCTGTGTTCTGGTTTTAGGATGATGACACTTCAGGCACAAAATGAGACCCTCTAGTATTTTTATTAAATTTTCAAGAATTGACAAAAAATAATATTTGATTTTATGATTCAGAAGTTTAGAATTTTTAGATGGCAGGATATTTCAAGAGCATGGTTACCCCAATAAGATGGATTTAATGTATTACTTCCAGATAAAAGTTTCACATTCCTTAAGGATTATACTGTAGGTAGAAATCTTGGGCCTTGTATAGTCTGAACACTAGATATAATTTTGTATATTTATTTATTTTATTCTAAACAAAAAGTTCTTCTAATTAGGGCTTTTTTCCTCCTAATATCATGATTTTTTTCATTTGGAGTGCTGATAGTTAAACATCATAAAAATCAATTCTCACTTCAGAACTTGTTTAGCTGGGGGATAAAGAAAAAGGTGAACTATGATAGAAAGCAAGAACTTAACTTTAACCCTAAATTGTTCATGCCACAGTTGTTTTAAGATTGCGAAGACATCTGAGTTCCATCAAACAAATAGCAAAGTGTTCATGTGAGCAGTAGATGCTTTTTTCATATTCTAGAGTCACTCTCATGCTTGGAGAAAAAGGCATTCTTCTATGTGAAAGGTATTAGGGTTGCCAGCATTGTTGGCAAAGAAGCCCATAAACTACATAGTTTTATGAGAACTTATACTGCCATTTACACTTTGCGGACCATGACCTATACAGGGAGAGATGATTCAAAGAGGGGCCCCTAAGGAGAGTTAATGAGCAGCTCTGAGAGGCCTTGCAGATAGTTCTTTTTATAACCCTCTTGTAGCTATAATTGCAGTACTTCAGGGCTAAAATAACAAAAAGAGGCCACCAACAGAGATTTGGAGGACTCCTAAAATGGTATCACCATGCCTGAAAGATGAAAATAATTGAGGTTGTGGTTTCAAACTTCAGCATTAAGTTTGAAATCAGATTGGTTTCTAATAGAATTAACACTGTTGCTGTATATTTGGCTCATATGTGAATATTGTATGACATTCAGATGCAGACATACTGCATTAATTACATATATGGTATAAAAATAAAATAAAACAGTCCAGTGGGAACATGACAGCCTAGGAGAATTTATTAAACCCTATTGTACAATTCCATAAAAAATTACAATATTTCTGGATGGATAATTGACTTCTGTTCTGTTATCTAGGTTAAAACCACTTTAGATGTTGGTGCTTTGGGAGGATTTGACATGGAAAATTTGTTGCAGTCTTTGTATGTAGAAAATAGAGCTGGATTCTTCTTTACTAAGTTTTGTGAGCATTCAGGGAACAAGGTAAAAAATAATTATTTAAAATCTAATTTTATAATTTTACTTCACTTTAAAAAGAGAGGTTGAAATAATTCAATGCTCAAATAATTATTTTTGATATTAAAATTCCCATCTCCTCTGGTAAAAAATTCTATATGTATTATTAGTAAAAATTTAAACATATTAATTCTAATTGTCTTTGGTTCACTGTCCTACTAACATTACAAAGAACATAAATATACAGATAGACAAGGATTGACTTGCAAAACCAATAGTAGTTTATTTTCCGATAACTTTATATCAATTTGCTAAGTACTTAGTATATTTTACATTCAGAGTTATTTCCATCCTTTAATCCTTAATAATTCTAACAGTTTCTAATCACAATGGGTAGTTGCAAACTTATTTCCAGGTTTTTTTTCATTACAAACATAGTTTTTCTTTTGCTCAAATGAAAAGTAACTGGCTCAGTTATTAAAGTGGTATTTGGGTGTGGTGTGATATGCATTTGCCTGTATATATCAAAATACTTTCAGATTTTGGTTTCATGCCATAAATATGTGTTTACTGTTTACCTGTTAATTAGAACACTTACTTTAATGACAACTATGTAAGAAGCATACATGCAAAAGTATACTGTTTTAGTGACAATACCAATACATATTTTGAACTAGTGTCAGTTCGTGATAGAAGATTAAAACCATCTTAAATTGAACCTGATTTATGGTAACACGAAGGAGCTAAACAATTATTTATATTTGAAATCAGAGTTTTGTAGAGCTTTAATAATTGGGTGATAATAATTAACGTACTTTTTCCATCTGCAGTGGTGGAAGAACAGTGTGTACTTTTGGTTTGATCTACAAGCTTATCATCAGCTTTTCTACCAAGAAACAGTTCAGCCTTTTAAAGTATGCAAACAAGCCCAAGTAAGTAGTAAATAATGTTGGTTCAATGTGAAGCTCTAAGTATACAGAGAAATGAAAAGTTCTGTGCCACTAAACAAGAGAAACCCGGGAGTGCAGGCAAAAAGGCAGCAGTTACAAGGTTGCCATGAGATTACTTTATTTAAATGTCAGCAGAATATTGTTTTATAATCTGATTTGTAAGTGCTCAGTTTATCTCTTTTATTTCGTTCACTTTATTTTCTTTTTGCTGCCAACTGCTTGTTCTCCTCAATGAAGGACAGTCCATCTTTTTTTTTTTTTTTTTTTTTTTTCTAATTTATATCTTTTTTGGTTTGCTCTGAGTGATTTAGAAGAGAACCCTAAGAGTGGACTTGTAAAGAATCGTTGAAGTGATTGAGAACAGAAGCATGGACCAGTGTTGTTCTCTGAGCTTCCTGTGGAGACCTGCTGTTGATCTACTTAGATGTTCATCTGTTTAAAGGCCAGGGAAGGATATTAAAGTGTGATAGTAGACCTTGTGTAGTCTGCTGGGCTTCTGTGCTACCTGCCATATAAGAGACTCAGAGGGTGGAGGAAAGAACATCTCAAGACCTGCCTGAAGCAAAATAGAAGGATGAGTTAAAAAAAAAAAAAAAAAGAGGAAGAACAGAGGATTCTCTACAAAGGAAGACAGAGAGAGTGGCTTCTTTTTTAGGGGAAGGAAAGGGAAAGAGCATTATGACTAAAGCAGATTTATCTCTTCAGTTTTTTATTCTGCAGGCTCTTTTGATCTTTTATGGAGAGAAGTCTTCAAGCCTAGAAAATTCCTAGTCACTTTTACATCTGTTGAGCACTTAAGTGGTTACTAGAGTCCGGATTACCCCCATTCCAGAGAACCTACCCCTAAACAGTGCTGAGGAGACCAGCTTTGTCATCTTATTTACTGTAGTTTAATCTTATTCAAGATATAAGAGAATACTCCTCCTGGATATTTGTTGTGACTTTTGTCATCCTGAATCTGACATTAATAACTCTGCTTTGTAAATCAGTTACAGCATTGTATTTTTTACTATGAAGATAAATACTTCATCTCTTCATAGCCCAGGTCTGGCTCCCTGAGATCATGAGATTATATCTCTAATTTGTCAATACCGTTTTCTGAGACCACACAGTTGAGCCATTCTGCTTGTTAATCCTTTACCTATAATTCTCCTTTCCCTTTTCCCCCTAACCTGTTGCCCCTGTCTTCTAAAGTACTATCCATTATTTTTATTATATTTTTACTACTACAAAGAGTACTCCTCCAAAAACCTTCAGCTGCTCAACTAAGTGCTCTTTTTGTGGTAATCTCCATATTTACATGCACTTGTAAAAGAACAACTTCTTTTTGAGTTTGGGTAGCTTTATTAATTTATAGTTGGTATAATTCAGCCAACTATCAATGGTTGTGAAAGAGGACACAGTCAATTTTTGATTATTCTGAGATGGATTATTCTCTTTCTGGATTATCTAGGTCTATAAGGCTTTTTTTTTTTTTTTTTTTCCCTTCCCTTGGTTTTTTTGGTGGGAGTCAAAGCAAGGTGGAGTAAGGGAGCAATGGAAACATTTGCTTTTAGGTGAAGAGGGTAAAAGAAAAGGAGATCAAATCCATGTGGTTCATTTGACTTTGTTTGCTTTTAGCTTCTGTAGTTATTTTATTTTATTTTTTGGTTAAAGGAACAATTGTCTAAATAGGTTTAGGTTTTAGTTATCCAAGGTCTCCATGCTTCCAGTTACAGGAATTGCTTTGAATAATTACCATAATCCTATATATTTGTTTCACACTATGAAATACCATTCCTATCTTTGTAATAGAAATACTGTATGACTTTCTTCAAGGGTACATTTCCAAAATAGGATTTTGGATTGCTAATGCCAATGGCAGAATATAAGCAGCTGGCAGTGTTAAAATTGCTGTGGACTTGATTTTATGTTATTTTCATACATCTGCAAAGCTGCATGCTAGGAGCCTGGGAGTTGATTCCAAGAAATTTACATGCTTTTCTGTATGCTAGCAGACAAGTTATATACTCTGAAGTTTTATTGCCCCATGAAGTATTGTAGAAATACATGTAGACATCCCAGATTTGCAGGGGGTAATCAGTAACAATGATTTAACATGACTAACTATAGTCCAGGAATTTGAACTGTCTTGGGAATGCTCTGAAGACTTCACTGCATGGCTTCTAGATATTGTAGAGATAAAGTCTGTGACCCTAGCAACAGCTTGCCAGACGAACCATATATCACTGCTAAGCTCTGGAGCCTAGATTGCTGCCACAGATAATCCTGTGGCTTTTTTTTTTTTTTTTTTAACATTACATACCCTCTTTAATGATAAAACAGTTCAAAAGAATAAAGCAGACATGGGTGACATGAGTTTTTGTAACTTTTTCTAACCTTGTAGAAATCTTTCGATTAAACTGTGTCCCAACAACAACTGTGCTTTTAGATTTTGTCACTCTCCTCCCTATCCATAGCATACACATTAAGATTTAGTATCTTTACCCTCCTCTCAAACAATTCAAAGATCTTAGAACACTTTACAATTCCACTACACCCTGTGTGCCGGTTTGAATGTATTGTGTCCCCCAAATGCCATTATCTTTGTGGTTTTGGGAGAAAGACGTTTTGGTGATGGTTGGATTTGCTTGGAATGTGCCCCACCCAGCTGTGGAATGATTCTGATGAGATGTTCCCATGGAGGCATGGCCCCGCCCATTCAGGGTGGGCCTTGATTGGTGGAGCTATATAAATGAGCTGACTCGGGGCAGGGGGAGGAAAGTGAGTGCAGCTGTGAGTGATGTTTTGAAGAGGAGCAAGCTTGCTAGAGAGGAACGTCCTGGGAGAAAGCCGTTTTGAGGGCGGAGCTTTGGAGCAGACGCCAGCTGCCTTCGTAGCTAGCAGAGGTTTTCCGGACGCCATTGGCCATCCTCCGGTGAAGGTACCCGATTGCTGAGGTGTTACCTTGGATGCTTTGTGGCCTTAAGACTGTAACTGTGTAGTGAAATAAACCCCCGTTTTATAGAAGCCTATCCATCTCTGGTGTTTGCATTCTGCAGCATTAGCAAACTAGAACACCCTGTCCATTTTACAAATGACTATTATGTAGTACTTTTGATCATTTTGTTTTATTCTCTTAAGTAGTGGTTAATGTTATTTCTTATATTGTCAATGCTTGTTTAGATTTACTCATTCACTTATCATTTTTCTGTTCACCATTGCTTTTTGTATAATTCTCCTTCCTTTAGATTTAATTTCCAAAGAATATCCTTTGGTGTTTTTTTTTCATGAAGTTCTACTAATGGTAAAAATCTATCGGGTTTTGTTTGTCTGAAAATGTCTATTTTATCCTCTCATTGATAGCTTAGCTGAATGTAGAATTTTAGGTTGACAGTTTTCTCTCAGCACTTTGAAGATATTATTCTATTGTCTTATGGCTTCTATTACTATTATTGAAGTGTCTGCTGTTGTTCCTTTGTAGGTAGATGCTTTTTCTCATTATTTGCTTTTATGTTCTCTTTGTCTTTGGTGGTCTGTATTTCCTCTCAATGTGTTTAACCACAATTATCTTTGATCTAAATTGCTTCTAGAATCTGAGTAATCATGAATTTTATTGATTCAGAAAATCTTCTGCCATTATTTCTTTCAGTCCTTCTAGGCCTCTACTTTCTCTATTCTTTCATTCTGGATTTCCTGTCTGATCAATGTTGGTACTTTTCAATCTATCCTATATGTGTCTCTTACCTCTCCTTCAAGTTTTTGCATCTTTTTATATCTGTGTTATATGGTAGATCATTTCTTTTTGATCTATTTTCAATCTCAGGTATTCTCTCTCCAGCTGATTTCAATCTGCTATTTAATCTTTCCATTGAGTTAGATAATTGAGTTGAATCATTTTAGGAATTATGTTTTTTATTATTAGACATTCTATTCATGTTTTACAAATCTTCCCAGTGTTTTTGCCCTATGTTTTTTTTTTATTACTTTTTACATGTCTTTAATCATTTTAAATATATGCTATAATCTGTATCTGTATTAGTCATCTATTGCTGCATAACATTATTCTCACAGGTTTGTGAATTAAAACACATTTATTATCTCTCAGTTTCTGGGGGGCCAGGAGATGGGCACAGTTTGGCTCAATCCTCTACAAGGCTATAATCAAGGTATCAGCCAGGGCTGGGTTCTCATCTGGGGATCGCCTGGGGAGAGGTCTTGCTCATGTGGTTGTTGGCAGCATTCATTCCTTGCAGGTTGCCACACTGAGGGCTTCAGTATTTTTGTGGGTTGTCAGCCAGAGGCTGCCTTCGGTTCTGTGCCATCTTCATATGGTAGCTTACAACATGGCAGCACACTTCCTCAAAACCAGCATGGGAGAGAGTCTCTAGTGAGACAGGCATTACAATCTTAGGTAGCATAATCGCACACATCTTGTTACTGTTGTCATATGCTATTGGTTAGAAGCAAGTCACAAGTTATGCCCTCACTTAAGGGGAGGGGCTTATAAAAGAGCATGAACACCAGGAGGTGTAGGGTTCATGGGGCCTCCTTAGAGTCTGTCTGCTACAGTATCTGATAATTCTATGATTTGTAGTCCTTGGCAGAACTAATTCTGCTTTTATTTTTGCTGACATGGTAGATTGTTTCCTTATGTGTTTTGTAATTTTGAATTGTGAGCTCTTCAGTGGGGTTTTTATCTGTGGTGCTTCTGCCAAGCATATTTTTCATGCTAATTTCTCGTCTTGTAGTTTTCTCATTAGCCAAGTGTAAATTTGAAAACCAAATCCACATGAGCATAAACTCAAAATAATGAATTTTGGGGAGTTTTTTTTTTTTCTTTTATATAGAGTCTAGACTAAGATGGGCAAGTTTCTGTTTTGTTTCCTAGGTTTGTTGATTATATATATATTTCTAGTCTGTATTTCACTTTGTAACCAGTTCTTCAAGGACCTTGGTATATAGGAGGGTCTCAGTGAAACTTTTTCACCTCATGAGGGTTTAAGATCTTGATTCCAAAACCCTGTGCCTATTATAACCCAAGCCCTTGTTTTGCATGGCAACCCCATTGTCAGCTCATATTTGTAACCCTAGTTTTCAGTACACCCCTTAATTTTGGCCCTAGCAATTTCCCTTACTATCTCAGCCATGTATTTCAAAGGATATTTGTTATATTTTATCCAGTATTCCTAAGTATTTTTAGAGAAAGAGTTTTCAAATAATCTAATCAGCCAAAGTGCCAGAAAAGGAAGTCTCTGCAGGACGCAGTCACATATTTTCTTACTTAAAGCTCATGGTAAGCATGTGAGGTATTATTACCCTATTTTTTTAATAGGTAAAAGGAAACTGGATCTCTGAGATGTTAATATTGCCAAAGTTACACGGCTAAGGACAAAAGTATCCTCAAACTTAAGATGTAGAAACATGCTGCAATACTGTATTTTGCTTCCTCTGCTTTATAAAAGTTCTCATGTCTTACTTCATAGGACTTTTGAATGGGTTGCATAAGATATTATAGGTGGAACTATTTTGCAGTTTAATATAGAACATTCTGTGAAATAAATAGGCATTGTTAATGTTGTTATGGTTATTACTATCAGTTATCTGGATAACGGGGAAAGAAAATAGGAATTTGAGGAAATAGAAAAAAATAGAATGGAAGAATGGCAACTCGTAAATCAATAAATATTCACTGAGATGATACTAGTACTTCTGAGTTTAAAACACATCTTAAAATATACTTCATAGAGTCACAACCTTTTAAGAATATCTTTTATAATATTTGGATACTTATTAATTAACTGTTACTGAAAGACTGCTATGTACCAGGTAATGTTCTGTGAATACAAAGATGATTAGGACATAGTTCTTGGCTTAGAGAGCTCAGTCTCTACTGGGAGAGGTAATTTCAGAAGAATGTCAATCATGTTTGAAACAAACAAAAAAATACAGATAAATAGCATCTTAACTGAAGATGAAATAACTTCTTTCTTTGCCAGTGGATATCAGTTGGTTATTCAGCCTTTTTTTTCAAATACCTTTAGCAAAGAGGAAACTGTTTCCTTTTATCTCATTTTTGAGCCAAAAGCTGCCATCCCTTGATCTTATTCCTGCTTTGTGAGGTAATGCAAAATAAATCTCTCTTTTGAGTGAGACAGAGAAATTATAGCTGTCCTGCTTTATTCATATTAACTTCTTCAGACTAAATCCTAAATGTTTACATTATGTTCAACCATAACTATATGAAATCTTGATATTTGGAAATCCCACTTCTCATTTATCCACCCAGTGATTTGACAGCTTGAAAATGCTATGGTGAAAGACACTTGTTGCTTCTACTTACACACATTGCTACAAAGAAGTCACTTGAGCATCCCACAAATGTCTGACTGTTCCTACCTACCTAGGGTCTTTTATACTGTCACCGGTTCACTCTCTCATTAGCAAAATTTCACAAGAAAAAGGAAACAAAATTTCAGTCAATAAATGTCGTCAGACCTATATTTTGCATGGATATTTTTAGGATACCATAGTTGTGATGTAATAGTAATGCAGAATCCATGAATGTATTCATTCAGCAATTATTTATTGACTACCACTTGGTGCTAAGGATACAGCATTCAACAAGGCAGAGTTTCTGCCTTCATGGGGTGGTGGGTAATCCAAATGAGAATACAGTGCTCTTTATTTTCAGAATAAGCTTTTTAGAATCAATTTACAATCTGAAGTTTTTCTATAGAAAGTATAGCACATTTTAATGGAAGAAACGTAGTTTCAGATTAGGATAGTTTTACCCACATCTGTTTAGATGATGGTTATGAAAATTGCATAATGTATGAACTAGGGCATGTTTTCTCCTGGAAGCCTAGGATTTTCCCATTATTACCTGTTAGAATGGTAAATGATTGGGATAGTAAAGCAGAGTAAACCCATTAGAGAGTTTTTTCTTCCTGCTGGTCCTCGTATATGTATACACTAAGTGATGCAATGATTGTGGCACTGTCTTCTCTCACTTTAGAATATTTTGAGAATAGTTATAGTTATTTTTTGAGTATAGCAATTTTTATATCCTTAGCTATAATTAAAAGTAACTCTTTATTTTGGCTTCAACGAGAGTGTAAATTTTTCTGAGATTTTTAAATATATAACACCTAAATTACTAGTGTTGATTTGAGCACCTCCTTACAGCTTAGCTTTGCAAGATAAATGTGTTTCTAAAAAATTAAACATTAATTGCAGAAGGAGCCGTTTCTATCTAAAGGTACTCTGTTTAGAGCCTTTTGTAATAGAAATAATCTTGTAGCACAGATAATTTCTTCAGTTTTAACAGTTTTACAAATCTAGTCTTTTTATATATCAATCTTGTTTAAAGGTGTTTACCCTTGCACGTAAGTATCATTTAAATACTAAAATCAATCCCAGGACCCTATACCCATAATTCATATAAGCTAGCTGTATCCTACCTTTCTCATCTCTCTGCCCTCAAATCATTTCAATTTCCTATTAGGTGATATTAGAGACAGTGTGGATCCAAATGTTGTTCATATTAGGTTGTGCAATACTGCCCTGCCTGAGGGTTCCACAAGGCCTCACTGCATGGTTTTTGCCTCTTTGCTCCTGCTTCTGTTTCTATTACTGTAGAAACAGTAACCAATTTAAAATGGAAAGCAGTTACACCAGGAATTACAAGCTTATTTTCCTCTAGCCTAAGAACTTTCATTGATTTTTCCACATTTATCAGATGCCTACCATATACTAGGCCCAATAGGTGGTGGGAACACACTGCTGACAGTGCACACACAGGTGCTGCCATCAAAGAGCTCTTTCCATCCAGGCTCATGAATGTGTTCTTCTATTGTCCACTTTTCCAAAGAACCCTAAAAAGTTTGAGAAACAAAAGACCAGACCTTTTTACCCCATAAGATTGGCATTTCCTGACATTGTTTTCCAATGAAATCTGAACTAACCTTAGGTGACCAAAACCATGGTTGCTACCACAGATTCCTTTGAATAGTCTTTATGGCATAAGAGGGACAGTGTTGAAGATTTTCCTCTGATAATCGGCTTAGTTTTTTTTCTTTGCTCACTGTCATCCATTATCCTAATTGTTTAGCTCCTCTCCTTACGTGGCATTTACAGCATTTAAGTACTTCGGGGTGGTCCTGACATTTTCATTAAAGTGCTGTGATCTAAGTGTTCCTTCTGTAGGCCTATGGTGTATTTTCAGGTGCAATAACAGAGCTCATCATTTCTTTATATAGCAGTGACATTAAGAATCAAGCTGTGTTTCCTAAAAATTAAATGGCCATGGGTGAGGGGTGAGGTTAGGGCTGCGATTAAATGTAGAAAATCATGTACCTCTTTTTAGCTTTATGGTAAATTTAAATTTCTTCATAAGTAGGTTTTTTTCTTGAGTGCTGGGTAATTATTATTCAGACTTTGTTACACTGTTTGTTTTTGTTACCAGAGAGATGGTGTCCCAAGTAGCAGTTCAGCTTGGATTCCCCAGCACTGTGAATCACTGCGCACAGAATCAGCAGGGTCCTTGTCTTGCATCGCATTTTGTTGTGCTTGCTAGTGAAATGGATTCAGGAAGAGTGGGACAGCAGCCAGCTTTCTGGTTTGCAGTTACCCACTGATGTCCCTTATGACTGATGTTTACGCCACCTACCACATTCAGTCTTAAGATTTTGAATATTGAATCATGGACAAAAAAGGATCTCCAAAGATCCTCTTTTAATTTCTTGTTTCCTGAAAGGTCAACATCTGAACTGCTTGAAAGCAAAGTTATCATTAAAACTGTTTGTTTAATGTACTGTCTGTTAGGTTCTGTGGTAATCACTTTACATGGATATTTTTATTTAAATCTTGACAGAAGAGGTAGATATCGATATTACCATCATTTTATAGATTAGGAAATTGAGACTTAGAGCAGTTAAATAACTTTCCTAAGGTCATCCATTTAGTGAGTGGTGAACTTGGAGTTAGAACCAAATATTCTGACGCTAGATCCTATACCCTTAACTTCGAAGTTGTTGCCTTCTTATTGTCTCTAGACAAAGAAGTATCTGTTTATTACCTTGTTTAATTTTTCACTTTAATGTTTTAAAATATCTTTATGAACATTGATGTCAAGTTTCATCCTTAATGATTTTCCCCACTAGATTATAAGTTCCATGAAGACAGCATGGAACTTCACTTTGTATGTTCAGAACTGGAGCAGGCATCTAAAAGGGTCTCTGATATTTACCAAATGAATGAATGAACTCATTGGTATGTTTACATTTTTAGAAACATATTATCAATCTTATTTTAATCATTGATTATTTGTATTTATGTCTGCCAGCCAGTTATTTTTATGTTTTTGTTTTTATTTTTTAGTGAAAAGTTTAATGAGTTCCCATGTATCATCACCCAGCTTCAACAATTATCAACACTCTTTCCACTCTTTCTTTCCAGACATACTAAGTTTTTAGTCCAGATTTGCTCTTTATAATGAGTAATTTATAAATTCCACTGAAGCTTCAGTGAAATCTCCCCATTCCCTCCTATCCTCACCCAAAGAACCCGAAAATAAGGTTGCTTTTGAATAAAAATCATTCTTTAATAATTCATAGCAGATGTGAGCAGCTGTCTAGGGAAAGAAGGGCTTCACCGGCCCAAAAGACTTGTAATGAAGGTAGCAGTACATCTGAAAAAAGTGTGCTTCAGTCAAGAAAAGACATTTTTCAGGAGCGGCTACTCAGAAAAGGGAGTTTTGCAGAGACAGACCTTGACCATGAGCCTGATCAGCTCCACTGGAGAAAACATTCATAGTAGTCATCTGGTGAACTTCCCTTATTCTGGCACCAAAAATCAGCTACATTTAAGGTTTCCAAAGTGTTGTGCTTGTTTGACAGTTGATCTTATCATTGCAAATTGAGCATCTGATGCTCTGGTTTCATGCATCAGTCTCTGTGTGCTTTCTTAGAATGGCTCAGCATCCCGGTGAGACAGGGTACTTTGGGGATATTTTTAAAGCCAAAATGTTAAAATAAACCTCCTTTGTTCATTTAATTATTTGTTCACTTATTTTCAAGAAGTTATCTATTTAAAGGTTAAATAATTCCATTGTAGTTTAAATACGTATAAGATCAAATCCTTATTTGTTCCTAAGGTTACTTTAAACTGTTGAGTAATGACCCTTTTTTGTGTGTTTGTCTATTTTATTCCACCATCTACTTAATAGATTTTGCTTAAAATACTTAAAGCAATGGCCCATTAGTCCTAAAAGCCTAGTCTCTTTTGTCCCTTGAGTTTGCAGTTTGTTTTTGGCTTTACTTAATATGTTGTGTTTTCTCCTTCTGGTTTTTCATTCTGTCCAAAATGATTCAAGTTTGTTTTATTCTTTTATCCTATTGGCATTTTCTGAGGTTCTCTTTTTCATTGAGTTCTCCTTCATAGAGTCTGAGCATTTGCCAGAAATTCTGTTTGATTGTCATCACTTTATCCTTTTTTGTGCAACCCCGTCTTGTATTGATCCTCAACAGTGGTTTCTTCTCAGGATCAGGATGTTGCAATCCCTAGATCCCATCTTTAAGGTTCCTAATTGAAAAACCTAAGGTCCTTCACATGAAAATCCATTTGTGGAAAGCACCATCTGTAATTTATTCTCTTTTGGCATAAATTCTCAATAATGTTTTTGAGCTCCTAGTGGGATATGAAAGGTCATTAAAAATCATCATTTTTTCCTCCTTTGCAGAAAAAAGAATTGGATTGCTTGAACTTGCTCATTATTTTCTTTTTCTGCCTCATATGAACTCAGATAGTAATGTTCTATGCCTACTAGAGTTGTGAATGGTCATGAAAACAGACTTTTCTTTTTGCTGAAGTAGTTTGTGATTTCTGAAAGTAACCTCTATCAGGGCATTTATATTCCTTTTGTAAACTTCTGTAGGGACTCTTATTTTACTTTTAGCTCTTTGGAGCACAGTTTCCTCTTATTGTCTTCTATAAACTCCAAGTATAGTTATTGAGTTCAGTTGAGAAGATCCCATGCTACTTGCTATTTGTCTTTAAGTATAGCAATATGGTTTTTTAAAATTTATTGGGTTTTTTTTTTGTTTTTTTTTTTTGTTTGTTTTTTTGCTGTTGTAACAGTTTAGTGGACATCTGTTCTGTAGTGTTTAAAAGTATCTGTGAAGTGGTTTTGGTCTCTTTGGGGCTCAGACACTGACTGAATCAAGATCCATTAGTACTAATTGCATTTCTTGTAATGCTTTAGTACTTCTTCATAGCTGCTCCTTGTACTTACTCATGAGCACAAGTTAATTTTTTCCCCACTAAACTCTTACCTCTTCTGATTTACTTATCAGACTGAAGTTAAATTTAACATTTGAAGCTTATCTTTGCTTTTTTGTAAATAAAGATATAAATATAAATAAAACAATTTCCAAAAAAAGCCTGTTTGCCCTCTTCTTGTAGTTCAGCTTTAATTTAACTGTTGAAAGGACCTTTACTTTGTCTATATTTTTAAAAATGGATGTCAGAGGATCTGAGTAAACTGTGTTGTAAATTGGCATATTCTGGTATGAGTTGGTATATTCTAATATGTGGCTTCCTCCTGTAAATATTTGAATTAGTTGGTGCCATTTGCCTTTTTCCTACTTTATTTCCCTTTCTTTAGTGATTATGATAGGAAAAGAGAAATATATTTGCCTTATAATCTGTGGTATGATGGTAAATGTTTAACAGCCAGATCTCCAAGGGAAAAACAGCCCTGATTCATAGAATTTCCTTATTTCTGAGTGTAAGTACTCTCATCATGGGTGATTTCAAGCTACCAACATGATGTCACTGAATGCAGAATGGGGAAGATGTGCAGTAGCATGTCATCACAGAGTATTCCACCATTCAGGTACAATAGAGGTGAATATCCTCAAGAACACTGGCAATAATCAAATGTAGTGAATTACTTAGAAAGTGATAAGTATTTATTATTTACCTTTGTTTTTAATATAATTTATTTCTAAGTTTTGTGTAACTTAATTTTTTATAATGGCTAAGTTTAATAATTGGCTTATAAAATTCCTGACAGTTCGTGAATTGGCTCTTGTGAGCTGGTACAAGCTGGCTGTAGTACACCTTTGCTTATAATGGAGGATTAGCAATAATGAAAAGTATCCCTCTGGTTCTCTCCATTTTAAGTTTCTCTAATGTTTCAGGTGAAAACTCTGACCTCCCATCCTTTAGAGACTGTTTATGAACCCCTTGCTTGTGCCTACCAAAGAAGTCAACATCACCTTTTCTTCAGCATTGCCACATCCTGCCCAGTTTACCATGAACTGAAAGAAGGGACTTATGAAAAAGCTTTATGTATCTCAGTAGCAAAAAGGCATTTTTTTCTCCTATGTCTTTAGAGATTCTTTGAGTATATGAAGTAGTGATGTGAGTTTTATCAGATATCATTTCTTCCTAGAGGGCTGGCTAGATTGTTTTGGTACCATCCTGTGAGTCCACTTGGCAGAACCCTGATTGTTAACTCCTTATAAGTAGAAGGAACTAGCAACGCAGATAGCTTTCTGCTCCTGTACTCTCTCTGTAGGCATCTTGGACAATTACTCAGAGGATATGGAAGATATGTATTGACATGCCTTCTGCTGCCTTCCTAGTTACATAATTAGAATTCCCTCTTTTAACATTGCAGTCAAATAATGAGTTTAAGGAGAATGGACTTTCCAGTTTTAATCTGGTGTTATGCTCTGCTTGATATCCTGTAATCTGGCATTAAGATCTCACAGTATATAGGTTTTGACACATTTTTTTCCTTAAGGTACTGAAGGACTCATTGTAAGTCTTACAATTCCAAAGCTTTACATTTCTCTTTCTTACTTCCAGCCCTGGCCTGGTGGTGACAGCAGAACATCATGCAGTCAGTGTTACCAGGCAATCATAGAAAGATACATACACATGGTCATTAAAATAAATACATCAAAATGAAGTATGTGAAACTGTTCCATTAACAAAACTAACAGCTGAAACTGTAACATAACAAATCAACACATGTGCTACAACATTTGGTATTATTCTTGAATTTTCCTTTTAAGGCTACACAGAAATTGCTCTCATTTTCATTGGAGCACAGATGAGTATCAAGCTGTAGCTCGTCAAATGGCCCCTGCTTATGGAAAAGATGCCTTCCCAAAGACTGTGCTCACCTTTGGCACAGTAAGAATACTTTGCAGGGTGCTTCTCCAGTATGATAATTGGAACCTAACCCCATAGCTGTCGTCATTTACTTTTTGGTACAAAGAGAAATCCAAATAGCATGGAGAGTTGTGGAAAATATTTTATTAATTTTTTGCTTTTGAAATTGTTAACAAGAATATATTCAGAAAAACCCACACTTTTTATTTCTTATATATGTTTATCTAGGCTTTATGAGGCAATAAGAAAACATCACCACATTCCAGAGTATATGAGAATGAACATAATGTGGGAAAACTAAATATAGAATGCATTGTGATAATTTTGAAAGGAGATTGGGACACATTTTCATCTAATAATATACTCATTAACATACACTTTCAAAATAATTTTAAAAAGAAAATGATTAAGTAGCAATGCTGAAATGTTGCGTGAAAAATATCTTAGGGTGGGAAAACATATAAATTACAATGGGAAATGTCATATTTAAAAGTTTTTGAGCCATCTCCCATGTAGCACAATACAGCTGTTGTGTATAGGATATTGTCTCTAATTAATGAAGCATCTGAGAGTTCCTTGAAGCAGCAAACAAAGAAACATTTTTGTTGATTTTTTCTATAAGTCTAACAATCTAATGTGTATTCAAAAATAATTTAAATTATTCATTTTTATTACCCTTTAGAAAGTAAAATGTGCATGAAAATACTGTTTTTCTCCTCCTCCTCCTCTGTTTTGATCTTCCTTTCTCCCACTTTACTTCTCCTTTTTCCTTTCTGCTTTCCAGTTCACCTCTTCCTTCTGTCTTGACTGTATCCATTCAGCATTTTTGCTCTAGATAGTCTTGTTAACTATCATATGGTCTTGAGAGTTTAGTTAAACAAGAAAACTAACTCCCAGAATTTCAAGACATGCAAAAGACATTTTGGAGAGAGGCATTGCTTTCTTTCCCTGATTGATACGGAAGCCAAGAAAGTGAGTCACAGGCGCAGGTGTAGAGAGGTGTGGGGCAAGCTGCCTGTTGTGCATTTCCTGATTACATAACCTTTAAATGTCTCTAGGAGAGATGGGATTTAGAGCCTTGTTGTGTGCAATGCCAGGCAGCCTGATCACATACAGGCAGCGCTTGTATCCTTATTCAGAACTTTTCTACTATGTTGTTAAAGCATCATAGGTTAATGTTTAAATTGGAATCATGTCAGCCACAGCTGTGGATGAGTGAATCTCTGCTTCAGTGTGAATCGGAGTAGTGGATTGGGACATGAGGGAGCATTTTCCTTCTCTAACATTAGCTACATTGTTATTTACTCTGTGGCTAAAAAGGAAGGACTGGGTGGCCAATAAAAACGCAAATGACCCAGGATATTTAAACAATGTTCTTAACCCATAATTAGACTGTATTATTTAGCTATCATATGTCATAGTCTTTGTATTTCCTCTTAAAGTCTATTTGCAACAACTTTTAATGATTTTTATTATCTTTATAAAGATTCTAAAATTTTTAAAGGTGTTCTGCTTTTTAAATTTTGATTCATATTTATAGTTACATCTCTTGTGTTTGTTATAGTCAGTTCTCAGGAATCCACTTATAGATTGTCTCTGGATTATTAGAAACATATTTTCAGATTTTAATGACATAATTCAGTTGAGTTTTCTATACATTTACTGTGTTTTCTGTAAATTTTCTCCTCCTCACCTCCTTAACCACATCTGTCCCTACTGCCCTGGGGAGGTAGGGAAGAGTGGAAACTGAGCTTCATAGGAAGATGATAAATGCTTATAATATGGGCTTGGGACACCATGGGAAGGATGACTTCTCAAGCTGCTTTTAATGCTTACGGTTCTTCGATTTTATAAGATTGGAAGAGAATCAGGGAGGTAGAGTGTATATATTACTTTTAAGGATTATTCTAGTTATCAAGTGGGGGTTAATATTTAACAAAGATAAATTACTTAGGTGATAATGAAAGGTGTTCTGTGAGGCAGCATGGCTACACGAATCTACATAGAACAAAATAAAGGTGTGAAGTCAGGAAGGAGGTTGTAGACCGTAGCCTGGGAAGGGTCTGGTCTCGTTTGGTCAGAAGGCTGAGTTTTATGTTTGTTGTGGGGATGAAACTGCTGCTGCTTCTTTCCTACTCACAGTTTTATATTTGTTATTGTCAGGTTTTCCTTGTTTCACTGTAGAGGCTAAATTCACAGGACTTGCTTTTGAGGAGGAAGGAAGGGAAAGTGGGGAAGAATGAAAGATTGTGTAGTATGTGGTATGTCATTAATGAAAATTGGGGTAGGAACATAGGAAGGGAGAAGTTTGGGAGGATAGGAAAAGATAATTTGTTTTATTATTGAGGCGTTGAGTTTGAGGGTCTATAAAATATCCATGTACCTATAACAAGTAGGCAGCTAGATGCAAAGGTTTTGAGGTCAGGAAAGAAATAAGGTCTAATGCTGTATATATTTGGGTTTCTTCCACATATAGGTGACTGGTAAGTCTCGGGGAATGAATGAAGTAATTCATTCATTCATTAATCAGTCCATTCATTCATTCTCAATTTAACATTATGCCAGATGCTGTAGATACAGTAATAGACAAAGTAGACTTATATCTGTCTCATTGAGCTTATGGTCCAGTGGGAGGAACATGCAAGTACAGAGTCCCATGGGAATACATAGACGTCTGACTCAGGTACTAGACTTCAGAAGATAAGAAAGGCTGAGCCCTTTAGAATGAATAGAAGCTCAGTGAAGGGTAAAGAAGATAAAGGTAGAGTACAGAGGAAGTATATGTGTGAAAGCCCTGTGTATGCACAGCACATGTAAGAAACCAAAAGAATGTGAATTGAGGGGGAAATATAGTTAAGCATGGAATTTAATGAGTGCCTTCTTTTAAGGGGGATAGAGAAGCAGTCACCAAAGGAGCCTGGAACAGAATGGGAATAAGCAGAGAATCAGGAGATAGGGTTGGATAAATTAGAAGGAGAGGGTCATCAATGCTGTCAAAACTGCATATGGGATCAAATAGGATGAAGACTGAGGAGAGAAGCTATTGAATTGGTGATTATGAAATTGTTAGTGGTCTTAGAGATCAGTTTCATTGTCATGATAGCCAGATTTCAGTAGATTGAGGGGTGAGTGAAAAGTGAGTACAAAGATTTGTAAAGAAGGGAAAGAGAGTTTGTGGAGATAACAGGAAAGATATTTTAGAATGGGAGAGGTACTTCACCTGAACAACTTTGATGCCTAAAGAAGGAGATGGAATCAGTAAAAAGGTAGATTAAGGAAACAAGACCTTAAGGAAATAATTGGTTTTGCAAGGTTCTAGAGAAATGGAATCAGGAGCACACATGAATGTTTACCTTGGGAAGGAGTCATCTTTTGAGACACCAAAGAAAGAAAAAGTGTTAAAAGAGAGCTCTTGGAAGAAATGTTGAGGGTATACATACTGTTTTTTTTCCCAGTTAAATGGATAACAAAGTCTATTGAAATTTCAGTGAAGAGGTGCAAGGGTATAGTTGGATACTTAAGAAGGATGGCAAAGTTTAGAAGTGGGGAAATGGAGTTGATTAGAAATAAGCAAAAATTTACCAAGCTTTGTGATTTCAGCAGATGTATGTTTGTTTTTAAAGTATGTAATGGAGCCAGTCATGATGGTTTTAATTGGGAGCTTGAGGATAGAGTTGGGAAAATGAATGACCCACAATTGAGCCTTGACAAAACGGAAGATCAAGACGGGGAGGAATTAAGGATATTTTTAAGAGAGTAGTTGAAATGATTGGTTGTCTTTAGTCTTTATTGTATAAGAACTGTACAAGAATTGTATAAGAATTGTATAAGAATTACAAGGCAGGTAATTAGAGGAAAGGAAGAAGCTGCAGATTGTGCTGAAGGTAAAGAAAAGCTTGATGTGAGATATAAAAGGATGAAGAGATATGGTCAGAGAGAGGAACTTGTGCTATTAACATAGAAAGTGATAAGGTGAAGTGAAACTCATTCTGAAGAAAATCGTGAAGCAAAATTCTACAAGCTAACAGCCCAATCCATTCACATAGAGTAATTTGACTTTAGCATGATATTATGAGGCCAATATAGGTATAGTGAAAAAGAGTATGTAAATAGCATCTAGAATACTTCATGGGACTCTGGATAGCAGTAGATCTCAGAGATAAGACAGAGCATGAAGGCAAGACTGGGAATGAGAGAGAAGGGAACAGATTCAGGCATCTGTCAGAAACCTTTAATCATTTCTCTCACTCTTATTCTGTCACTATTTCAACTTCTTTCATACTTTTACCCTCTTCAATGTTCTTATCTTTGTAAAATCGAAGGAATCGCCCTAATTTCTATACACAGAATTTGAAATGTGGCACATCGAATCTTTTTCTAATTACAGCTTTGAATGTAGCTGTTCTCATGATAAAATTCTAGATACATTTTTAAATTTTTGCTTATTTAGTATTTTTAAATCTTTAGTTTCTTGATTTATCTGTGACATTATTTTCATTAATACATTTTTAAAAACTTCCAACTTAGAAAATATTTAAGAAGATACTTGAATCTGATACAGTCCCAGCTTGTTAGATTTACTAGTTAGACTAGTTAAATTTACAAGTCATACTTCTAAGTAAGTCTCAAGGTGAGAAAATTTTGCCTATTTTTTATTTGCCTTATGAAGCAAATTTCATTTTAAGTATTATAATCATTTGGTAAAAGTATAGTTCAGTTGGAACCATTCTCCCCAGCAGACCACGTACCCATGTTTTAGGGAAGAAAGTTGCTGGTTTTCATAGTTACAGAAACAACCAGATGGCTCTTAAATGTGTTACTTCTCCCACATTTCACAACACTAGGGAAGGAAGAGATGTTCTTTGCTTCTGTTCAAGACTCTTATCCTTTTTTTTTCTTTAATCATTTTTTAAATTGTAGAATATAACGTATATCCATAAAACTTTCTAAGTGCAATTTAACAAGTAGTTAGAGAGCAAATTTCAAAGAATGTGATAGGTTACAATTTCACAGTTTCAGTTATTTCCTTATTATGAAATATAACCACAAACAAAAAGGTAATATCTTTCAAAGTATGATTTAACAAGTAGATATATAGGAAATTTCCGAAGTTGTTATGAGTATAGTACCATTGTTTCAGTTATTTCCTTACTGTGAAATCTAACATATATACAAAAAGGTATAGCTTTCAAATTACAATTTAACAAGTAGCTATAGAACAAATTTCAAAGCATGCTATGGGTTACAGCTCCATTATTTCAATTCTTACCTCGTAACTATTCTAATACCCCAGCAACTAAGAAAAAGAGAATTATATAAAGATTCAGTATTCATAATCCTTAAATTCCATTTTGTCTGTTGCTACCCCTTCCTCTAGTTCAATCACCTCCCTGATCTTCAGGGATGTCTAGGCAGTGACCACCTTAAACTGTTCATGTTGAAAAGGGGTGTCAAATTAATGTGCAAAAGGGACACATCTAGTTGATGTTCTTAAGAGGCTGTTGTCTCTGGGTTTTGGGACTTAGCTGGCATAGGAGTACTCTGAAGGATTTAAGTTTCTGATGAATAAACTTAGTGAGTGAAACTTTTATGGAGTCTCAGATAGGGATACAAGTATTCTTTAAGGTTTTTGGGACTCCTGTTGACTTGGGCTTATCATATTGTGGTCATCTGGCATATGTAGGTGAAGCTTGCATAGGAGTAACCTCCACGACAACCTCTTAACTCTATTTGAATTCTCTTAGCCACTAAAACCTTATTTTGTTGCCTTTCTTTCCCCCGCTTTGGTCAAAAAGGCATACTCAATCCCTCGATGCCTGGGTCAGGCTCATTCCTGGAATCCGTGTCCCACATCACCAGGAAGGCTCATTCATCTTGGGAGTCCTGTCCCATGTCGGCGGGGGGTGGGGGGCCGAGGTGATGAATATATTTGCATGTTAGGCTTAGAGAAAGTCCACATACAAGCAACAGAAGAAGTTCTCTGGAGGTGACTCCCTGACATAATTACAAGTGGGCTAAGCCTACTCTTTACAGCCATAAGTTTCACCCGAGCAAGCCTCAATACCAAGGGCTTGACTTTTAAAGTAGGGAGTTCCTAAGTTCACATAGCATATGTTATATTCACAATAATCCATCCATATCTCAGATTATCATCACTTAGTTGTACAGTCTTCGTAACTCTCCAGTTTAAACAATTCTCATGACCAAAACATCTCGTAGCTCTTGTTAGCCCCTAATTATTTGTCCCTAGGGTTTGTGTAATATTAGTATGGTATTCTTATTAATTATAGTCCCTGATATGCAATGTATAGATTTTTCCCATATACCCTCCAGTTGTCAACTCTCTGTGCTAGTGTCATACCTTAGAAGTATAGCATGCAAGCACCTATCCATATTTGTGGTGTTGATCTGTGGGAATCATGCCTTTAGACAACCTCTTTCATTCCTATTCACCTTCAATACAGCTCTGATACTTATAATCCCATTAATAAACAGTTTTCACCCCTATCTGTTACCATACCTTTGAATTCACCATCATTAACATATTAGATTATCATTCCCCTCACTAGCTACTGTCTATCACTAGGACCCCAATATTCTGTATTATAAGACGTTGATTTTACATTGTTCAGATGGTTCAGAAAAGTGGTAACATACAATATCTCTTCTTTTGTGTCTGAGTTATTTCACTCAGAATTATATCTTCAAGGTTCATCCGTGTTGCCGTATGTGTAAGGACCTTGTTGCTTCTTACTGCTGCATAGTATTCCATTGTATGAATATTCCACATTTTGTTTATCCCCTCGTCTGTTGAAGGACACTTGGATTGTTTCCATCTCTTGGCGATTGTGAACAATGTTGCTGTGAACATCGGAGTACAAATGTCTGTTTGTATCACTGCTTTCAAATCTTCTGGGTATATACCAAGAAGTGGAATTGCTGGGTCATAGGGTAATTCAATATCTAGTTTTTTGAGAAACTGCCAGACTGTATTCCAGAGTGGCTGTACCATTATACAGTCTCACCAGCAATGAATAAGAGTTCCAATTTCTTCACATCCTCTCCAGCATTTGTAGTTTCTTGTTTGTTTGATGGTACCCATTCTTACTGGTATGAGATGATATCTCATTGTGGTCTTGATTTGCATCTGCCTAATAGCTAGGGAAGATGAACATTTTTCCATGTGTTTTTTAGCCATTTGTATTTCCTTTTCAGTGAAATGTCTTTACATATCTCTTGTCCATTTTATAATTGGGCTGTTAGTACTATTGTTGTTGAGTTGTAGGATTTCTTTATATATGCAAGATATTAGTCTCTTAGCAGATACATGGTTTCCAAATATTTTCTCCCATTGAGTTGGCTGCGTCTTCACCTTTTTGACAAATTCCTTTGAGGTATAGAAGCTTTTGATTTTGAGGAGTTCCCATTTATCTTTTTTTTTGTTGTTGTTGCTTGTGCTTTGGGTATAAAGTTTAAGAAGTGGTCTCCTAATACTATGTCTTGAAGATGTTTCCCTACATTATCTTCTAGGAGTTATAATGGTCCTGTCTCTTGTGTTGAGTTCTTTGATCCACTTTGAGTTAATTTTTGTATGGGGTGTGAGTTAGGAGTCCTCCTTCATTCTTTTTTTATGGCCAGCTCATTCTCCTATCCTCATTTGTTGAATAGACTGTTATGTCACAGTTCAGTGGATTTGGGGGCCTTATCAAAAATCACTTGACTGTATATCTAGAGGTCTATTTCTGAACTCTCAATTCAGTTCCACTGGTCAATATGTCTGTCTTTATGCCAGTGCCATGCTGTTTTGTCCACTGTAGCTTTATAGTAGGCTTCTAAGTCTGGAAGTGTAAGTCCTCCCACTTCGTTCTCCTTTTTTAGGATGTTTTTGGCAATTTGAGGCCCCTTTCTCTTCCAAATAAATTTGATAACTAGCTTTTCCAAGTCTGCAAAGTAGGTTTTTGGAATTTGGATTCAGATTGCATAGATCAGTTGGGTAGAATTAACATCTTAACAATATTTAGTCTTCCTATCCATGAACATAGAATATTTTCTCATTTATTTAGGTCTTTTTCTATTTCTTTTAGTAAAAGTTTAATTTTCTGTGTAGAGGTCTTTTATGTCCTTGGTTAAGTTTATTCCTAGGTACTTGATATTTTTAGTTACTATTGTGAATGGAATTTTTATTTTTTTGATTGTGTCTTCTGTTAAGTCATTACTAGTGTACAGGAACATTACCGACTTGCATGCATTAATCTTATATCCTGCCACTCTGCTGTATTTATTTATTAGCTGAAGTAGCTTCGTGTTAGAATTCTCAGGATTTTTCAAATTGAAAAAAGTAAAATAAATATTTTATATTGTAGAATGTAGGGGACATAGAGATAGACAGCAACTAGTGAAGGGGCAACAATAATCTAATAAAAACAGATAAGCTATTGAGGGTATTCTCAATGTTATGGGAATACTCAGGAATGATAATGGTTTGCAAGCTTTCTTGGGTATGGTAGGATCATGTTGGAAGCCATGTAGTTATTTTAGGTTATTTGTTTTTCTTATTCCTTTGTTTGGATATGGTTTATTAATTTTATTGGGGTATGGTAGGAACATGTTGGGAGCAAAGTAGTTATTTTAGGTTATTTTGTTTTCCTAATCCTTCGCTTTGTTTTGTTTGAATTTTTTTTTTTTGCTGTTTGTTTGGTTTAATTTTTTGATAAATAAAGTTAAAAAAAAAATTGGAGATTGGCTGTATCCCTAAAAGCATTGTCAGAGATTCAGTTGTAGACTCATAATCTATTTAATCAATATATGAATGGAACCATTATCACTTGGGAATATTAAAATTAGTGAGGAATACCAAAAAACAAAAAATCATATCATCTGCAAATAATGACAGTTTTACTTCTTTCTTTCCAATTTGAATACCTTTTATATCTTTATCTTGGTGTTCTAGTTTGCTAATGCTGCCGGAATGCAAAACACCAGAAATGGATTGGCTTTTATAAAAGGGGGTTTATTTGGTTACACAATTACAGTCTGAAGCCCATAAAGTGTCCAAGGTAACGCATCAACAATCGGGTACCTTCACTGGAGGATGGCCAATGGTGTTCGGAAAACCTGTTGCTGGAAAGGCACGTGGCCAGCGTCTGCTCCAGAGTTCTGGTTTCAAAATGGCTTTCTCCCAGGACGTTCCTCTCTAGGCTGCAGTTTCTCAAAAATGTCACTCTTAGATGCTCTTGGGGTGTTTGTCCTCTCTTAGCTTCTTCGGAGCAAAAGTCTGCTTTCAAAGGCCATCTTCAGAACGTCTCTGTAAGCTGAAGCTCCTCTCAGTTCCAGTGCGTTCTTCAAAGTGTCCCTCTTGACTGTAGCAAGCTTGCTCCTTCTGTCTGAGCTTATATAGTGCTCCATAAACTAATCAAGACCCATGCTGAATGGGCAGGGCCACACCTCTATGGAAATAATTCAATCAGAGTTATTACTTACAGTTGGGTGGGTCACATCTCCATGGAAATTATCTCATCAGAGTCATCACCCACAGCAGGGTGGGGCACATCTCCATGGAAACACTCAACGAATTACAATCTAACACTGATAGGTCTGCCCACACAAGATTACATTAAAGATAATGGTGTTTGGGGAGACATAATACATTCAAACCAGCACACTTGGCAAATTGCTCTGGCTAGAATTTCTAGCACAATGTTGAATAATAGAGGTGACAGTGGTCATCCTTGTCTCATTCCCAGTCTTAGGGGGAAGGCTTTCAGCCTCTCACTGTTAGGTACTATGCTGGCTGTGGGTTTTTCATATATGCCCTTTATCTTATTGAGGGAGTTTCCTTCAATTCCTACCTTTACAAGTGTTTTCATCAAAAAGCAATGTTGAATTTTGTCAAATACTTTTTCAGCAACTATCAAGATCATTTGATTTTTCCCTTTTGATTTGTTAATCTGTTGAATTACTTTAATTGATTTTCTTATGTTGAACCACCCTTGCATGCCAGGAATGAATCCCTCGTGGTCGTGGTATGTAATTCTTTCCATGTGCCTTTGGATTTGATTTGCAAGTATTTGGTTAGGGCTTTTGCATCTATATTCATTAAGGAGATTGGCCTATAGTTTTCCTTTTTTGTAGTGACTTTATCTGGTTTTGGTTTCAAAGTGATACTAGCTTCATAAAATGAGTTATGTAGCCTTTTTCTTCAATTTTTTGAAAGAGTTTGAGCAGGAATGGTGTTAACTCTTTTTGGAAAGTTTGGTAAAATTCCCCTGTGAAGCCTTCTGGCCCTGGGATTTTATTTGTGGGTAGATTTTTTAAAATTCAATTTTACTGAGATATATTCACATACCATACAGTCATCCATGGTGTACAATCAGTTGTTCGCAGTACCATTATATAGTTGTGCATTCATCACCACAATCAATTTTTGAACATTTTCATTACCACACACAAAAAAGAATAAGAATAAAAGTTAAAGTAAAAAAGAACACCCAAAACATCCCATACCCCTATCTCTCCCTTTTATTCATTTACTTTTTGTCTGCATTTTTCTCTTCATCCGTCCATACATTGTGTAAAGGGAATGAGAGCCACAGTTTTCACAATCACATGGTCACATAGTATAAGCTATATAGTTGTACAATTGTCTTCAAGAATAAAGGCTGGAGGCGGGGCAAGATGGCGGACCGGTGAGCTGTATGTTTTAGTTACTCCTCCAGAAAAGTAGGTAGAAAGCCAGGAACTGCGTGGACTGGACACCACAGAGCAATTTGACTTTGGGCATACTTCATACAACACTCATGAAAATGTGGAACTGCTGAGATCAGCAAAATCTGTAAGTTTTTGTGGGCAGGGGACCCACACCCCTCCCTGCCAGGCTCAGTCCCGTGGCAGGAGGGACTGTCAGCTCCGGGAAGGAGAAGGGAGAACTGCAGTGGCAGCCCTTATCGGAAACTCATTCTACTGATCCAAACTCCAACCATGGATAGACTGAGACCAAACACCAGAGAATCTGAGAGCAGGCAGCCCAGCAGAGAAGAGACAGGCATAGAAAAAAACAGCATGAAAAACTCCAAAATAAAAGCGGAGGATTTTTGGAGTTCTGGTGAACATAGAAAGGGGAAGGGCAGAGCTCAGGCCCTGCAGGCTCATATGCAAATCCTGAAGAAAAGCTGATCTCTCTGCCCTGTGGACCTTTCCTTAATGGCCCTAACTGCTTTGTCTCTTAGCATTTCAATAACCCATTAGATCTGGGAGGAGGGCCTTTTTTCTTTCTTTTTTTTTTTTTTTAATCCTTTTTTCTTTTTCTGAAACAATTACTCTAAGAAGCCCAATACAGAAAGCCTCAAACACTTGCAGTTTGGGCAGGTCAAGACAAGAGCAGAACTAAGACAGCTCTGAGACAAAAGGCAATAATCCAGTGGCTGAGAAAATTCACTAAACACCACAACTTCCCAAGAAAAGGGGGGTGTCCGCTCATAGCCATCATCCTGGTGGACAGGAAACACTCCTGCCCATCGCCAGCCCCATAGCCCAGAACTGCCCCAGACAACCCAGTGTGACGGAAGTGCTTCAAATAACAGGCACACACCACAAAACTGGGTGTGGACATTAGCCTTCCCTGCAACCTCAGCTGATTGTCCCAGAGTTGGGAAGGTAGAGCAGTGTGAATTAACAAACCCCCATTCAGCCATCATTTCAGCAGACTGGGAGCATCCCTACACAGCCCAGGAGCCCAGAACCGCCCTGGGGGGACGGCACTCACCTGTGACATAGCACAGTCATCCCTCAACAGAGGACCAGAGGGTGCACGGCCTGGAAGAGGAACCCACTCGCAAGTCTCAGGAGACATACGCCAATACCAAGGACTTGTGGGTCAGTGGCAGAGACAAACTGTGGCAGGACTGAACTGAAGGATTAGACTATTGCAGCAGCTTTAAAACTCCAGGATCACCAGGGAGATTTGATTGTTAGAGCTACCCCCCCCTCCCTGACCGCCCAGAAACACGCCGCATATACAGGGCAGGCAATACCAACTACACACGCAAGCTTGGTACACCAATTGGACCCCATAAGACTCACTCCCCCACTCACCACAAAGGCTAAGCAGGGGAGAACTGGCTTGTGGAGAACAGGTGGCTCGTGGACGCCACCTGCTGGTTAGTTAAAGTGTACTCCACAAAGCTGTAGATCTGATAAATTAGAGATAAGGACTTCAATTGGTCTACAAATCCTAAAAGAACCCTATCAAGTTAAGCAAATGCCAAGAGGCCAAAAACAACAGAAAATTATAAAGCATATGAAAAAAACAGATGATATGGA
This sequence comes from Choloepus didactylus, assembly GCF_015220235.1. Classification (NCBI taxonomy): domain Eukaryota; kingdom Metazoa; phylum Chordata; class Mammalia; order Pilosa; family Megalonychidae; genus Choloepus; species Choloepus didactylus. The sequence continues at coordinate 55,729,241 of NC_051320.1, read as the reverse complement.
TAACCCAAGCCCAAGCACCCAAATCAAAAGACCAGAAGAGACACAGCACCTAGAGCAGCTACTCAAAGAACTAAAGATGAACAATGAGTCCATAGTACGGGATAGAAGGGATATCAAGAAGACCCTAGAAGAGCATAAAGAAGACATTGCAAGACTAAATAAAAAAATGGATGATCTTATGGAAATTAAAGAAACTGTTGACCAAAATAAAAAGATTCTGGACACTCATAGTACAAGACTAGAGGAAGTTGAACAACAAATCAGTGACCTGGAAGATGACAGAATGGAAAATGAAAGCATAAAAGAAAGAATGGGGAAAAAAATTGAAAAAATCGAAACGGACCTCAGGGATATGATAGATAATATAAAACGTCCGAACATAAGACTCATTGGTGTTCCAGAAGGGGAAGAAAAGGGTAAAGGTCTAGGAAGAGTATTCAAAGAAATTGTTGGGGAAAACTTCCCAAATCTTCTAAACAACATGAATACACAAATCATAAATGCTCAGTGAACTCCAAATAGAATAAATCCAAATAAACCCACTCCGAGACATATTCTGATCACACTGTCAAACACGGAAGAGAAGGAGCAAGTTGTGAAAGCAGCAAGAGAAAAGCAATTCACCACATACAAAGGAAACAGCATAAGACTAAGTAGTGACTACTCAGCAGCCACCATGGAGGCAAGAAGGCAGTGGAACGATATATTTAAAATTCTGAGTGAGAAAAATTTCCAACCAAGAATACTTTATCCAGCAAAGCTCTCCTTCAAATTTGAGGGAGAGCTTAAATTTTTCACAGACAAACAAATGCTGAGAGAATTTTCTAACAAGAGACCTGCCCTACTGGAGATACTAAAGGGAGCCCTACAGACAGAGAAACAAAGAAAGGACAGAGAGACTTGGAGAAAGGTTCAGTACTAAAGAGATTCGGTATGGGTACAATAAAGGATATTAATAGAGGGGGAAAATATATATGACAAACATAAACCAAAGGATAAGATGGCTGATTCAAGAAATGCCTTCACGGTTATAACGTTGAATGTAAATGGATTAAACTCCCCAATTAAAAGATATAGATTCACAGAATGGATCAAAAAAAAATGAACCATCAATTTGTTGCATACAAGAGACTCATCTTAGACACAGGGACACAAAGAAATTGAAAGTGAAAAGATGGGAAAAAATATTTCATGCAAGCTACAGCCAAAAGAAAGCAGGTGTAGCAATATTAATCTCAGATAAAATAGACTTTAAATGCAGGGATGTTTTGAGAGACAAAGAAGGCCACTACATACTAATAAAAGGGGCACTTCAACAAGAAGAAATAACAATCATAAATGTCTATGTACCCAATCAAGGTGCCACAAAATACATGAGAGAAACACTGGCAAAACTAAAGGAAGCATTTGATGTTTCCACAATAATTGTGGGAGACTTCAACACATCACTCTCTCCTATAGATAGATCAACCAGACAGAAGACCAATAAGGAAATTGAAAACTTAAACAATCTGATAAATGAATTAGATTTAACAGACATATACAGAAGATTACATCCCAAATCACCAGGATACACATACTTTTATAGTGCTCATGGAACTTTCTCCAGAATAGATCATATGCTGGGACATAAAAGAAGCCTCAGCAAATTTAAAAAGATTGAAATTATTCAAAGCACATTCTCTGACCACAGTGGAATACAATTAGAAGTCAATAACCATCAGAGACTTAGAAAATTCACAAATACCTGGAGGTTAAACAACACACTCCTAAACAATCAGTGGGTTAAAGAAGAAATAGCAAGAGAAATTGCTAAATATATAGAGACGAATGAAAATGAGAACACAGCATACCAAAACCTATGGGATGCAGCAAAAGCAGTACTGAGGGGGAAATTTATAGCACTAAACGCATATATTAAAAAGGAAGAAAGAGCCAAAATCAAAGAACTAATGGATCAACTAAAGAAGCTAGAAAATGAACAGCAAACCAATCCCAAGCCAAGTAGAAGAAAAGAAATCACAAGGATTAAAGCAGAAATAAATGACATAGAGAACAAAAAAACAATAGAGAGGATAAATATCACCAAAAGTTGGTTCTTTGAGAAGATCAACAAGATTGACAAGCCCCTAGCTAGACTGACAAAATCAAAAAGAGAGAAGACCCATATAAACAAAATAATGAATGAAAAAGGTGACATAACTGCAGATCCTGAAGAAATTAAAAAAATTATAAGAGGATACTATGAACAACTGTATGGCAACAAACTGGATAATGTAGAGGAAATGGACAATTTCCTGGAAACATATGAACAACCTAGACTGACCAGAGAAGAAATAGAAGACCTCAACCAACCCATCACAAGCAAAGAGATCCAATCAGTCATCAAAAATCTTCCCACAAATAAATGCCCAGGGCCAGATGGCTTCACAGGGGAATTCTACCAAACTTTCCAGAAAGAACTGACAACAATCTTACTCAAACTCTTTCAAAACATTGAAGAAAATGGAACACTACCTAACTCATTTTATGAAGCTAACATCAGTCTAATACCAAAACCAGGGCAAAGATGCTACAAAAAAGGAAAACTACTGGCCAATCTCCCTAATGAATATAGATGCAAAAATCGTCAACAACATACTTGCAAATGGAATCCAAAGACACATTAAAAGAATCATACACCATAACCAAGTGGGGTTCATTCCAGGCATGTAAGGATGGTTCAACATAAGACAATCAATCAATGTATTACAACACATTAAAAATTTGAAAGGGAAAAATCAAATGATCATCTCAATAGATGCTGTAAAAGCATTTGACAAAATCCAACATCCGTTTTTGATAAAAACACTTCAAAAGGTAGGAATTGAAGGAAACTTCCTCAATATGATAAAGAGCATATATGAAAAACCCACAGCCAGCATAGTACTCAATGGTGAGAGACTGAAAGCCTTCCCTCTAAGATCAGGAACAAGACAAGGATGCCCGCTGTCACCACTGTTATTCAACATTGTGCTGGAAGTGCTACCCAGGGCAGTCCAGCAAGACAAAGAAATAAAAGGCATCCAAATTGGAAAAGAAGAAGTAAAACTGTCATTGTTTGCAGATGATATGATCTTATATCTGGAAAACCCTGAGAAATCGACGATACAGCTACTAGAGCTAATAAACAAATTTAGCAAAGTAGCGGGATACAAGATTAATGCACATAAGTCAGTAATGTTTCTATATGCTAGAAATGAACAAACTGAAGAGACACTCAAGAAAAAGATACCATTTTCAATAGCAACTAAAAAAATCAAGTACCTAGGAATAAATTTAACCAAAGATGTAAAAGACCTATACAAAGAAAACTGCATAACTCTACTAAAGGAAATAGAAGCGGACCTTAAAAGATGGAAAAATATTCCATGTTCATGGATAGGAAGGCTAAATGTCATTAAGATGTCAATTCTACCCAAACTCATGTACAGATTCAATGCAATCCCAATCAAAATTCCAACAACCTACTTTGCAGACTTGGAAAAGCTAGTTATCAAATTTATTTGGAAAGGGAAGATGCCTCAAATTGCTAAAGACACTCTAAAAAAGAAAAACGAAGTGGGAGGACTTACACTCTCTGACTTTGAAGCTTATTATAAAGCCACAGTTGTCAAAACAGCATGGTGCTGGAAGAAAGATAGACATATACATCAATGGAATCAAATTGAGAATTCAGAGATAGACCCCCAGATCTATGGCCGACTGATTTTTGATAAGGCCCCCAAAGTCACAGAACTGGGTCATAATGGTCTTTTCAACAAATCGGGCTGGGAGAGTTGGATATCCATATCCAAAGGATTGAAAGAGGACCCCTACCTCACACCCTACACAAAAATTAACTCAAAATGGACCAAAGATCTCAATATAAAAGGAAGTACCATGAAACTCCTAGAAGATAATGTAGGAAAACATCTTCAAGACCTTGTATTAGGCGGACATTTCCTAGACTTTACACCCAAAGCACAAGCAACAAAAGAAAAAATAGATAAATGGGAACTCCTCAAGCTTAGAAGTTTCTGCACCTCAAAGGAATTTCTCAAAAAGGTAAAGAGGCAGCCAACTCAATGGGAAAAAATTTTTGGAAACCATGTATCTGATAAAAGACTGGTATCTTGCATATGTAAAGAAATCCTACAACTCAATGACAATAGTACAGGCAGCCCAATTATAAAATGGGCAAAAGATATGAAAAGACAGTTCTCTGAAGAGGAAATACAGATGGCCAAGAAACACATGAAAAAATGTTCAGCTTCACTAGCTATTAGAGAAATGGAAATTAAGACCACAATGAGATATCATCTAACACCGATTAGAATGGCTGCCATTAAACAAACAGGAAACTACAAATGCTGGAGGGGATGTGGAGAAATTGGAACTCTTATTCATTGTTGGTGGGACTGTATAATGGTTCAGCCACTCTGGAAGTCAGTCTGGCAGTTCCTTAGGAAACTAGATATAGAGTTACCATTCGATCCAGCGATTGCACTTCTCGGTATATACCCGGAAGATCAGAAAGCAGTGACACGAACAGATATCTGCATGCCAATGTTCATAGCAGCATTATTCACAATTGCCAAGAGATGGAAACAACCCAAATGTCCTTCAACAGATGAGTGGATAAGTAAAATGTGGTATATACACACGATGGAATACTACATGGCAGTAAGAAGGAACGATCTCTTGAAACATATGACAACATGGATGGACCTTGAAGACATAATGCTGAGTGAAATAAGCCAGGCACAAAAAGAGAAATATTATATGCTACCAGTAATGTGAACTTTGAAAAATGTAAAACAAATGGTTTATAATGTAGAATGTAGGGGAACTAGCAATAGAGAGCAATTAAGGAAGGGGGAGCAATAATCCAAGAAGAACAGATAAGCTATTTAACATTCTGGGGATGCCCAGGAATGACTATGGTCTGTTAATTTCTGATGGATATAGTAGGAACAAGTTTACAGAAATGTTGCTATATTAGGTAACTTTCTTGGGGTAGAATAGGAACATATTGGAAGTAAAGCAGTTTCTTAGGTTAGTTGTCTTTTTCTTACTGCCTCGTTATGGTCTCTTTGAAATGTTCTTTTATTGTATGTTTTTTTTTTTAATTTTTTTTAATTTTTTTTTTCATACAGTTGATTTTAAAAAAGAAAAAAGTTAAAAAAAAAAAACAACAAGGAAAAAAATATGTACAGCCCCCTTGAGGAGCCTGTGGAGAACGCAGGGGTATTGGTCTACCCCACCTCAATGGTTGCTAACATGACCACAGACATAGGGGGCTGGTGGTTTGATGGGTTGCGCCCTCTACCATAGGATTTACCCTTGGGAAGACGGTTGCTGCAAAGGAGAGGCTAGGCCTCCCTATGGTTGTGCCTAAGAGCCTCCTCCCGAATGCCTGTTTGTTGCTCAGATGTGGCCCTGTCTCTCTAGCTAAGCCAACTTGAAAGGTGAAATCACTGCCCTCCCCCCTACGAGGGATCAGACACCCAGGGGAGTGAATCTCCCTGGCAACGTGGAATATGACTCCCGGGGAGGAATGTAGACCTGGCATCGTGGGATGGAGAACATCTTCTTGACCAAAAGGGGGATGTGAAAGGAAATGAAATAAGCTTCAGTGGCAGGCAGATTCCAAGAGGAGCCGAGAGGTCACTCTGGTGGGCACTCTTACGCACAATATAGACAACCCTTTTTAGGTTCTGAAGAATTGGGGTAGCTGGTGGTGGATACCTGAAAGTATCAAACTACAACCCAGAACCCATGAATCTCGAAGACAATTGTATAAAAATGTAGCTTATGAGGGGTGACAGTGGGATTGGGGAAGCCATAAGGACCACACTCCACTTTGTCTAGTTTATGGATGGATGAGTAGAAAAATAGGGGAAGAAAACAAACAAACAAACAGACAAAGTTACCCAGTGTTCTTTTTTACTTCAATTGCTCTTTTTCACTTTAATTATTATTCTTGTTATTTTTGTGTGTGTGCTGATGAAGGTGTCAGGGATTGATTTAGGTGATGAATGTACAACTGTGTAATGGCACTGTGAACAATCGAATGTACAATTTGTTTTGTTTGACTGCGTGGTATGTGAATATATCTCAATAAAATGAAGATAAAAAAAATAAAGGGAAAAAAAAAGGCTACTGGGTTGCAGTTCAACAGTTTCAGGTATTTCCTTCTAGCTATTCTAATACACTAAAAACTAAAAAGGGATATCTATATAATGCATAAGAATAACCTTCAGAATGACCTCTCAACTCTATTTGAGGTTTCTAAGCCACTGAAACTTTATTTTGTTTCTTTTCTTTTCCCCCTTTTGGTCGAAGAAGGCTTTCTCAATCCCATGATGCCAGGGTCAAGCTCATCCCCGAGAGTCATATTCTATATTGCCAGGGAGATTTGCACCCCTGGGAGTCATGTCCCATGTAGGGGAAGGCAGTGAATTTACCTGCCAAGTTGGCTTAGAGAGAGAGGTCACATCTGAGCAACAAAGAGGTTCTCTGGGGGAGACTCTTAGGCATAATTATAAGTAGGCTTAGCCTCTCCTTTGCAATAACAAGCTTTATAAGGGCAAGCCCCAAGATTGAGGGCTTGGCCTACTAAATTGGTAGTCCTCAATATTTGTGAGAATATCAGTAATAACCCAGGTGGGGAAGTCCAACATTTCTGCATTTTTCCCCAGTTCCTCAGGAGGGCCCTGCAAATATATTTTTATTTTCTGCCCAAATTACTTTGGGATATATCAGGATTTCACACTAATGTGTTCAAACCTACCAGATCTCACTTCCTATTAAACTTCCATGTAATTATGGTGTTTGAATAAACTGAGAATGCAAGTTAAATTATTTAGTGTGCTGCAGAAAATATAGATCCTGCACCACATAAACATCTCTTCACTTAGGGAGACACAGAATTTTGACCAACTCATCAAAGATGTTCAAACAAATCTCCTAAATCAATTCAAGGAGATGAGGAAAATATGGCTAAAGAGATAAAGGATATTATGAAGACCCTGTGCGAGTATAAAGAAAAATTTGAAAGTATGAAAAGAATCATAACAGAATTTATGGGAATGAAGGGCACAATAGAACAGATTAAAAATATTCTAGAGGAGACCTGCAGATTGGCAGCCTTGAAGGGGACCCTGGTATGGCCTGTGCGCCATGAGAAGCCAGTCAGTTACTCACAGTTTGAGGACTCTGAGATTGATGATGATTTTATTTCTTCAACTACACCTTTAAACAAGAAATCCAAAATGACATAAATGGAGTTAAAATGAGACAAACCAAAACCAAAGCTGAAGAATCCTGAGAAAGAAGATAATCTACTACAGGAAAAAAATTTTTGAAAAAGGATGGCTTTAGATGACAAGTTCTACGAGAGAGACTTAGAAGTCACACTAGCTTTATCAGTGAAGGAACTTCAGACAGTTACCATTGATATGCAGGAGTCTCAAGATAAATGCATTGAAAAATGTGGTAATAGCAAAACAAAAACAATGACTGAGTCTTCTCATATTTCTAATTGCAGTGTAGCCAGCAGTTACTTAGATTTAGATAAGATTACTGAAGAAGAAGATTTCATGATGTTCAAGGGAAAAGAAAAGCAGCATCTAAAATAGCTGTGTTTAGCAGCATCTAAACAGAGGAAGATTCTTCTGGAAGGCAGTGATGGCAATAGTGTAAATGACTCCAAAACAGACTCTGCAACTAGTGAAGATTCTGGGGGTGATTCTGATATTTGTGAGAGTGAAGGTAATGATGAAGAATTCACTATGAGATAAAGTAACACTAAAGAAAGTAAAAAGAAAGAAGTGAAGGTAAAATCCGCAGTAGAAAAGAAAGAGAAGAAACCTAAATCCAAATGCAATGCTTTGGTGACTTCAGAAGACTGTACGCCAGCTTCCATCAAATCAGAAACTCAGCCTTCACCAAAAAAAGGCTCCTCTTTCTTCAGCGGCCATTAGGAAACCAGTACAAATGCGCAGTCCTTCAGTTGAAAGCTTCAGACCTAAGTGGGTCCCACCAGCAGTATCTGGAAGTAGCAGCAACAGCAGCAGCCCACTGTCAGGAGTGCCCATTAAGTCTCCAAGTCAGAGTCTCTGCCTTGGCTTGTCCAGATTAGCACAATTTAAACCTTTGCATCCAAATACTGTAGTAGCTGAGTGCAGTAGAAAAGAAATCTTTGATTAAGAGAATAACAGTTTTACACAAGTGCTTATATTTGAGTTGTGCTTATGGTTTGAGGAGGGTATTATAATATAGAGGAATCATTCAACATGACATAGAAATGGTCTCTCTCCATTTTGTGATTGTGTTCTTTGAAAAGCTAGCTATTCAGTATTTCAACTAGAGGTTATAAGAATTACCTTCTAGAGAGTGTCATTTCCTGCTGAAGAGCATAGTCTATAGTCTTTTTTTAAATGCAATTTTATTGAGATATATTCACACAACATACAGTCCTTCAAAGTGTACAGTCAGTTGTTCATAGTTGTGCATTGATCACCCAAATCAATCTCTGAACATTTTCATTACTCCAAAATAAAAAATAAAAATCAGAATAAAAAAGAACATCCAAAACATTCCATTCCCCTCCTCCCTTCATTGTTCATTTACTTTTTTTCACACTCATTCAGTTTGTTTTGACTTTATCAAAAAAATTAAAAAATAAACAATTAAAAAATGACGTTTTAAACAAAACCAAAACAAACAAATAAGAAAAAACAAATAACCTAAAATAACTACATTGCTTCCAACATGTTCCTACCCTACCCCAAGAAAATAAACAGACTATAACCCAACAAAGGAATAAGAAAAACAAATAACCTAAATTAACTACATTTCTGCAAACTTGTTCCTACCATACCCCCCAGAAATTAACAAACCATAGTCATTTCTGAGCCTTCCCAGAACATTAGGTTTACCCTCCATAACTTATCTGTTCATATTAGATTATCGATCCCCCTTCACTAGTTGCTATCTATCTCTAGGTCATTTCTACATTCTACAATATAACCCATTTATTTTATGTTTTCCCCAGTGTTCACATTAGTGGTAATATACAGTATTCCTCTTTTTGTGCCTGGCATATTTCGCTCAGCATTATATCTTCAAGGTTCATGCATGTTGTCATGTGTTTCACAACATCGTTCCTTCTTACTGCCACGTAGTATTCCATTGTGTGTCTACACATTTTGTTTATCCACTCATTTGCTGAAGGACATTTGGGTTGTTTCCATCTCTTGGCAATTGTGAATACTGCTGCTATGAACATTGGCATGCAGATATCTCTTTGTGTCACTGCTTTCAGGTCTCCCGGTTATATACCAAGAAGTGAAATTGCTGGGTCGAAGGGTAACTCTATATCTAATTTTCTAAGGAACTTCCAGACTGTCTTCCAGAGTGGCTATACCAATATGCAGTCCCACCAACAATGAATAAGAGTTCCAATTTCCCCACATCCTCTCCAGCATTTGTAGTTTCCTGTTTGTTTAATGGCAGCCAATCTAAATGGTGTAAAATGATATCTCCTTGGGTCTTAATTTGCATCTCCCTAATAGCTTGTGAAGCTGAACATTTTTTCATGTGTTTTTTGGCCATTTGTATTTCCTCTTCAGAGAGCTGTCTTTTCATATCTTTTGCCCATTTTGTAATTGGGCTGTTTGTACTATTGTTGTTGAGTTGTAGAATTTCTTTATATATGCAAGATATCAGTCTTTTGTCAGATACACGGTTTCCAAATATTTTTTCCCATTGAGTTGGCTGCCTCTTCACCTTTTTGACAAATTCCTCTGAGGTACAGAAGCTTGTAAGTTTGAGGAGTTCCCATTTATCTATTTTTTCTTTTGTTGGTTGTGCTTTGGGTGTAAGGTCTAGGAAGTGACCTCCTAATACAAGGTCTTGAAGATGTTTCCCTACATTATCTTCCAGGAGTTTTACGGTACTGTCTCTTATATTGAGGTCTTTAATCCATTTGGAGTTAATTTTTGTATAGGGTGTGAGTTAGGGGTCCTCTTTCATTCTTTTGGATATGGATGTCCAGCTCTCCCAGCCCCATTTGTTGAATAGAGTGTTATATCCCAGTTCAGTAATTTTGGGGGCCTTATCAAAGATCTGTTGACCGTAGATCTGGGGGTCTATCTCCAAATTCTCAGTTTGATTCCACTGATCAATATGTCTATCTTTGTCCCAGTACCATGCTGTTTTGACTACTGTGGCTTTCTAATAAGTTTCAAAGTCAGGGAGTATAAGTCTTCCCTCTTCGTTTTTCTGTTTTAGAATGTTTTTAGCAATTTGAGGCGTCTTCCCCTTCCATATAAATTTTATTACTAGCTTTTCCAAGTCTGCAAAGTAGGTTGTTGGAATTTTGTTAGGAATTTCATTGAATCTGTAGATGAGTTTGGTTAGAATTGACATCTTAATGACATTTAGCCTTCCTATCCATGAACAAGGAATATTTTTCCATCTTTTTAGGTCCCCTTCTATTTCTTTTAGTAAAGTTGTGTAGTTTTCTATATATAGGTCTTTTACATCCTTGGTTAAGGTTTTTCCTAGGTACTTGATTTTTTTTGGTTGCTATTGAGAGCGGTGTCTTTTTCTTGAGTGTCTCTTCAGTTAGGTCATTTCTAATGTATAGGAACACTACTGACTTGTGTGCATTAATCTTGTATCCCGCTACTTTGCTAAATTTGTTTATTAGCTCAAGTAGCTGTGACATTGATTTCTCAGGGTTTTCCAGATATAAGATCATATCATCTGCAAATGATGGCAGTTCTCCTTCTTCCTTTCCAATATGATGCCTTTTATTTCTTTGTCTTGAGTCTGTATTTTCTTATGTTTAATAAGTCATTGTCATGGTTGTCAGGTTGACATAGAGGAAGTCCACAATCACATTCTTTTTTTTTTCTAGTAACATGATGTTCCTTTCTAACTTTGTCTCTTTTATGGTTGTTTAACTGTTCAGAGTTGATCTGGCAAGAGAAATATTCACATTTCCCTCAGGAGACTTGTCTGAATTCTTATAAACTTTTAAACTACATTGTAAATTTTACTGCAAAGATGTTTCATATTTTAGCCAAATATTTTTATATAAGAATTCAAAATTATTTTACATATTAAAATGGTTAATGTTCTATGGCATGTCTTCTACTTAGAAATAGATGCTTATTATATAGCAAATGGATTTCATGACATCTTATGAAGCCTACATTGTCAAAACCTTTAATAAAAGTGAAAATGTTTTGAGATGCTCTTTTCCCTGATACCATTGCATCTATTTATCCTTGATGGGCTGAATTTCATGATAAAATGAGAACTTTGCAAGGAATTTTAGCCTTTTTGTTGGAGATGTGAACTGGGGGAAGCTGTTTCTTAATCATTTGATGTTAAGCCAATGCTTTAGAGAGTGGCAGGTGCTTAGTCATCCCTATTTTGATATTAGGTAATAGAGCTTTCCAGGAAGCTGAGATCTGAATTCATGGTGAATAAAAATAGTAATGTGTATTTTATGTTCATGGTGAAAATTTCAACCGTTCCTGACTGCTTTTTAAAATCTTGTTTCAAATCATGTTAACCATTTAAAAATGTATAATTCTTAGCTCAGTTCTTCTTGGTGTATGGAACTATCTATGTTAATGTGAAAATAAGTAATTTAAAACTGATTAAAACAAACATTTGCCTTATTTCTATCGTATATTTTTTCTTATCTAATATGTGTTTTTATACTGTCATATCCCACCTCACTTACCCATCCACTTTTTAAAATGTATTGTCCAATTATGTAGTATTGAGGTACTCTATATGGTATAGTTTGATGACAAACATTTATTTAAGGAAAAGCAAATACCCTACAGGTATACAATTGCAGATTTGAATAAGCAGAAGAGTCAGTGAACTGCAAGATAGTACATTCAAAATCTCACAGAGAAAATAATGCAAAAAAATTGAATAACGTCCCAAGGAATTGAATATCAGCATGAAGTGCACAAACACACATCGTGGGAGTCCCAGAGGAGAAGATGAGGGAAAGGGAATTAAAGGATATTTGAGGAAATAATGGTCAAAAATTCCCCAGCTCTTTTGAAAGACATAAATATACATGTCCAAGAAGCACAACATACTCCAAACAGAATAAATCCTAATAGACCTACTCTGATATACACATACTAAATAGAATGTTAAATGCCAAAGATAAGAGAGAATCCTGAAAGCAGCAAGAGAAAAGTGATTGGTCACATTCAAGGGAACAATAATAAGGCAAGAAGGCAGTGGTATGGTATATTTAAGGTACTGGAAGAGAAAAACTGCTACGCGTGAATTCTTTATCCAGCAAAACTGTCCTTCAAAAATGAGGAAGAATTTAAAATATTCAGATAAACAGAAACCGAGAGAGTTTGTTAACAGACCTGCCCTACAAGAAATACTAAAGGGAGTTCTGTAGACTGAAAAGAAGATAGGAGAGAGAGGCTTGGAGGAGAGTGTAGAATTGAAGATTGTCAGTGAGGATAACTAAAAGAGTACAAAGAGAGACAAAAACAAGATGTGATATATAAAAGCCAAAGAATAAATGGTTGAAGTAAGTACTTTTTGTTTTATAGTAATAACATTGAATGTTAATAGATTAAACTCCCCAATCAAAAGATTCGGATTGGCATGATGGATTAAAAAGTATGATCCATCTATATGCTGTCTACAAGAGACTTCCCTTAGCCAGGACCATAAAACTTCTGGAACAAAATATACAGAAGCATCTTCAAGATCTTGTGGTTGGCAGTGGTTTCTTAGACTTTACATGCAAAGCACAGCAATGAAAGAAAAAATAGATAAATGGGACCTCCTCAAAACTAAAAACTTCTGTGCTTCAAAGGACTTTATCATGAAAGTGAAATACCAGCCTACACAGTGGGAGAAAATATTTGGAAGCCACATAACTGATAAGGGTTTAATATCCAGAATATATAAAGAAATCCTACAACTTAACAATAAAAAGACAAACAATGCAATTAAAAAATGGGCAAAAGACTTGAAGGGACATTTCTCCAAAAAAGAATTGCACATGGCTAAAAAGCACATGAAAATTGCTCAACATCACTAGGTATTAAGAAATGCAAATCAAAACCACAATGAGATATGTTCTAGTTTGCTAATGCTGCTGGAATGCAAAGCACCAGAAATGGGGATTGGCTTTTAGAAAAGGGGGTTTATTTGATTACACAGTTACAATCTTAAGGCCATAAAGTGTCCAAGGTACACGCATCAACAGTGTACCTTCAGTGGTGTCTGATGGCCAATGGTGTCTGGAAAACCTCTGTTAGCTGGGAAGGCACATGGCTGCCATCTGCTCCAAAGTTCTGGTTTCAAAATGGCTTTCTCCCTCTCTAGGCTGCAGTTTCTCAAAAATGTCACTCTTAGTTGCTCTTGGGGTGTTTTTCCTCTCTTAGCTTCTCTGGAGCACGAGTCTGCTTTCAGTGGCTGTCTTCATACTGTCTCTCATCTGCAGCTCTTGTGCGTTCTTCAAAGTGTCCCTCTTGGCTGTAGCAAGCTTGCTCCTTCTGTCTGAGCTTATATAGTGCTCCAGTAATTTAACTCAGACCCACCCTGAATGGGCGGGCCAATACCTCCGTGGAAATTATCCAATCAGAATCATCACCCACAGTTGGGTGGGGCACATCTCCATGGAAACACGCAGAGAATTACAATCTAATTAACACTGATAGGTCTGCCCACACAAGATTACATCAAAGATAATGGCATTTGGGGGGACATAATACATTCGAACTGGCACAAAATACCATTTCACACCTACTAGAATGACCACTATTAAAAAAATAAAACTACAAGGGTTAGAGAGGATGTGGAGAAATAAGAACTTTCATTCACTGCTGGTGAGAATGCAAAATGGTGCAGTTGCTGTGGAAGACAGTTTGGCGGTACCTTTGAAAGCGAAGTATGGAATTGCCATATATGATCTGGCAGTCCTTCTTCTAGGTATACACCCAGAAGAACTGAAAGCAGGGACACAGACATTTGCACACTGATGTTCATAGCAGCATTATTCACAATTGCCAAAAAATGGAAGTAACCCAAGTGTCCATCAACCAATGAATGAAAACATTAAAGAATATACATACGGTGGAGTATTATTCAGCCATTAAGAAGGAATGAAGTCCTGATACATGCAACAACATGGATGAACTTTGAGGACATTATGTTGAGTGAAATAAGGCAGACACAAAAGGACAAATATTGTATGATCTCACTAATATGATCTCATTATAAGCAAATTCATAGAGTTAATATCTAGAATATAGGTTATCAGAAGATAGAATGAGGACAGAGAATGGGGAAATGAGCTTAATTTGTATGGAATTTCTAATCAGGTTGATTATAAATGTATGGAAATGGATAGAGATGATAGTAGCACATTATTGTGAGTATACTTAACAGTGGTGAATTGAATGTGAATGTGGTTGAAAGGGAAGTTTAAGATAGTGTATTTCACTAGAAGGAAAGCTAGAGGATAAAACATGGGAGTATATAACACAGTGAACCCTGTTGTGGATGATGACTGTGGTTAATAGTATAAACATAAGAATGTTCTTTCATGAATTATAACAAATGTATGTCACAAGGTGTTAATAAAAGGTGGTATTTGGGAAAAATACATCTAATGCAAATTATGGACTATAGTTAACAGTAATGTTTTAATATTCTTTCATGAACTGTAAGAAAGGCACCACACCAATGCTTAAGAGTCAACAATGGGGGGCGGGTATAAGGGTTATAAGGTTTTTCTTTCTGGAGCTATGAAAATGTTCTAAAATTGATTGTGGTGAGGAATGCACAACTCTTGTGATTATACTGAGAGCCATTGATTGTATACTTTGGATGGATTGTATGGGATGTAAATATATCTCAATAAAACTACTTTAAAAATATAAAGAAAAATTAAAAAAAACAGGCATGAGATGAAGGTGGCATATTATTTCTTGTCTGGATTTTTAAGTAACTTACAAACTGCTTGAAGTCTTCATCTACTCAAACTGTTTCTCCTATCTAATGCCATAATGATCTGTTTCTAAAATTGAAATCCAGTGATGTGATTCCTCAGCTGAAACCCTTCAGAGACTCCTCTTTAGGAGTCAAAATTCAATTCCTTAGTGAAGCATAAAAGATCATATCCATGCTCTGGTCCCTGCCTCCCTTTGCAACATCTCTTATTCTACTTCCATACATAAGCTCTCTCTTGTAGCCAGTGTTATCTGCTTGGAGCCTAGAATCTCTCTAAAGGTGATCAAAAAGTTCCCCTAGGCCTACACACCTTGGCCCATGATTGCTTTCTGCTTACACTATCTTTTTCATCAACCCCCTTCTCTTGATTGACTCCAACTCATCTTTAAAGATTGAATTTAAGGATTATCTTCTCTCGGAAGAATTTCTGGAATCTTTTCCTCTCCCATTGCAAGTCATGAATACTCATTTTCTGTGGATTCAGTACAATTCTATAAATGCTTATGGTGCATCTACTTTCTGCCAAGAAAAGTTTTAAGAGTTGGCGATTAACAGATGAATAAAGTGTAGTCCTTGCCTTCAAGGACCTCAGGAGAGATGATACTTAAATACATAATTACATTATAGTGTGACAAGCGTAGTGGTCGAAAAGTATGGTCTTTGGAGGAATGTGTGAATGAAGGCTCCCTAGAATGGGAGAAGTCCGTGTTGTGTTTGAGAGAATAAATCAGTTTATCAAAGAGACAAGATGGGAGGGATAGGGTGAATATCAGAAGTTGAAGGAATAATATATGCAATTGTATGGCTGAACAGCAACATTTAGGTGAATTACAGAAGAATTGGTATTTGAGTATAAAGTTTGAAGGGTGATTGGTGGGAGATGATCTTGCAAAGAATGTATAGACAATCACTGAAGATCTTACTTGCAATGCATATCTCAGTTATAGCACTTTTCCTACTGTATTGACCACTGATTTTTAACTCCATGTCACCACCGAGTGGGCTCCTTCAGGGCAGGCATTGAGACCTATTCATTAATCTTTGCATACCTAACACCTAGCCAAGTGTCTGACTTGTAGTAGATATTGAGTAAATGTTTATGATATTAACGCAGACCTTTTTAAACTTAGAAAGATTATTTTACATAAGACTATTATTTGGTATTTGGGACAAATTGAGCTATATGAATATTTAGCCTGGGTTGACTCTTGATATTATCAGGTATAAGTCTAAGTATATGAAATAAAATGCAGTTAATTAGAGGTCCCTAGTAAAACCACATTTAAATCTGATGTCTAGGGCATGATATATCCAGTATGTAACATTTAAAAAAACAGTGTTATCAAATTGCTACTCAGATAAAAGTAGCCATTTTTGAGACAAAACAAATGACTAGAAATGAGCAGACGTTTATGGCAGGTTTGTCCAGGAACTTGAAAGTTCTAAGTTTTTCTTTCAAGTTCTAAGTTTTTCTTTCCATTTATTCTTATTCCCTTCCCATATCTCTTCCATAGCATTAGACACCAGATGAAGACATTTTATGGCAGAAAGGGATTATTAGCAATAGTCTTAAGAACTCTTCAGTTCAGTTGGGTAAGGCAAGTAGTCTCTTGGGTCTCTAGACTGGAAGACTAATAGCCAACTTTTCAACCCTCGTGTATACTTGCCTTTTATTTCCAAAAGGGCATTTCACATCACTTTGGAAAGTAGCATAAATGTGTTAGAAATGTTAACATACAGGAAACAGGAAGCATAAAACCCTAAATCAATCACAGTAATACCTAGTACATACCTCAGAATTTTTGTGATCTGATAAAAATTGGAACATCCAGATCATATGTTCTTGTACAAAATCCATTGGCTAATTGACTCATTGTAGGTGAAGATAAAGAAAAAGAAAAGAAAAATCAAAGACTTTTGAATAAATGCATTGCTTTTTCTTAAATAGTTTAAACATCTTTTCAAGAAAAAAAAATCACTTGAGCTTGTTTTTTTTTTTTTTTTTTTTGGAATGCCTTTGCTGAACAATCTGTAACCATTATGGTTTCTCCCAACATCTTCTTTACTCCCCCTTCCTCCTTAGTATCTTTTTGCCACATACATTGCACCTTCTGCCACTCTTGAAATTGGACTCCAACAGGAAAAGAAAAAAGAAATTTATATGAAAATACAGCCACCATTTGAAGACCTTTTTGACACCGCAGAAGAATATATCCTTCTCCTCCTTCTTGAGCCCTGGACAAAGATGGTAAAATCAGACCAAATTGCTTACAGAAAGGTATTTTGGCAGTGATAAAGTTTGTGTGAACTATCCAGGTTTACTAAACAAGTAGTGATAAGCAGCATTGATAGCTTCTAAGAGAAAAATTGAAAAGGGTTTCACATGGGCCAGGTATTTAGTCAAGATTTGGCCAGGATCAAAATTTGGCCAGGGAAAGTGTTTCTTAACTATATATATATATTTTTCCAATTTCCTTATTGTTTCCCAACGAAAGATTTAATTCTGTGTCATTTTTAGTTCTCTTTACAAATATGTCAGAAGAGAGAAATCTGAGTTTTGGTTTCCTGTGAATCAGCAGAATATGCCGCGGTAGTATACTGGCTTTGTCCCTTCTTGCCATTTCTTGGCAGTAGCCTTAATTTTGATTAATGGAAAAAAGCCCATTTCATTTTATGTTGGATGAGTTACAGTATATATTATACCCATGGAAAATATAAATGTTTCAGATGTATTGTGGAAAGCATATCCTCAGACTTCAGTGCTGCTATCTTAAAGCATCCCCAGATGTTCATCAGGTCAGGGTGCTTAACTGGATAAAAGTTTCAACATATCTTTTTTCATTCTGAAAGAGGTCACTTTAAGCTTCAGTGGTTGAATATTTTCATTGTTCATATTGATGGGTGGAAGAAATATCTTTAAATATTTATTTTGAATCACAAATTAAAACCATCTATGGGTATTTTTTGTATTAAGTTAATGCATATACCGTGTACATGATATCATTTCAGGTGGAACTCTGCTGTCTTTGTATTGCTTTTGTTAATTCAGATGTACTCAGCAACTTCTTAGGTAGGCATGTCTTCTGCCAGAAAGGATAACTTAGGTGATTCAGATAAAATTGATACCAAAACACCTAGCATAAAGTTGTTTGCTCTGGATTGTTGTCACATGTATTGTTGCTGAGCTATCTCTGATGGCTTACTAAGTTCAAAGACCAAAATAGTTAAATTTTCATTCTTGATTTCTCTTTGTCCTGAAAATTTATCTTCACATCCTTTCTACCACAAAAGTGCATTTATTACACTGGGAAAATTAGGATATCATATGAAATTTTTAAAAATTCTCTCCAGTAGTTATTTTGAATATAGTTTATGGTGCAGAGGAAAATGGTCCTGAGATGGTTAAAAAAAAAAAAAAAAAAGATTTGGAATTATAACTAACTTCCCTAAACCAAAAAGTTTTGGGATTAGTATGATTCATATTAAATACATGGAACAAATTATACATTTTTTTAATGATTAGAGGAAAAATAAGTCTCTTCATTCTGGAAAGTTCCTTAACTTTAGCTCAGAGGACTTTTCTAAAAGCCCAGTTGACTGGATTTTGTAGACCATTTCCCAAATGGGATAACCAAGCTGATTATCAAAGCTAGCTATTAAATTCAGAAAGTTCTCAGCTAGTCATCCTAACTGGAATTTCTCTGCAATAGAGAAATGGTCTCTACTGTAAAATACTTGTTTTCTTACGATATTAAACAGTTCATTACACAGGCTGAGGGCTGAGACCTGCTATGAAGTTTAATGTGATGATTGAGTCTCCTCTATTGTTACAGCAATAAAACCTTTGCTCCCAGACTAATAATCAGTGGAGTTTGGTAATGTCTTGTTCTTCTGTGTATTATTTGGTACCTAAAGCTAGCAGTGCCTGCCTTCATTGCTATTTTCCTGTTATAATGACTAGAAATTGGAAATGTGACCAGCATTTTTGCATTATATCTGTTAGTTCACATGGGGTGTCCAGAAAGGAGGAGTGATCTTTGGAAGCACTATATTATTACAAAGAAATGTATGTATTTTTAATTGCTGGAGCTAATATTTTTAACTATGTTGTTATTCCTGCTCTTGCCTCCAAACTAATTTGCTTTATTGACAATTCGTTTTTTTGTTATTGGCAAATCATGCATTCTGTTCCCCACTTTTTCATAATGTATGTTCTACTGATGTTACAAGCTTTATTATTATTTTTAGGTGGAGCTGGTGGAAGAGACTCGACAGTTAGACTCCTCATATTTCAGAAAGCTACAGGCTTTGCATGAAAAAACATTTTCCAAGAAAGCTGAGGTAAGACAACCCATATTAGAAAAACAAACTTCTTTTTCTGGATAGGATTACCACTTTATATAATGGAGGGGAGGAGATCATGTATTGATAAAGTAGTGGGATGGGCAGTTTCATTCTTCTGTTGTTCCTTTGCCTGGCATACTGCATTTGACAGGTGTCACATTTTACTGACACATTTAAAAGAGCTAGAAAAACAAAGCAGATGAGGTAGCTTAGAGCGCTAAGGCACTCATTTGCCTCTTAGGACCAGAAACTTGAGCCTTCAACCCATATCATATTCTTTTAAAGTTATCAGTTATTTTCTGAATGGCTGCAGCTTGATTTGTTGTCACATCACAAAAGAGTTAATGAAGTTTCCAAGCAGAAAAGGAACGGTTGTGTGATAGCAATAGACAAAAACAATAAAGAGAAAGATACGTGGGAAGGAATTAGAGAAGGCTGTAAAAAGATCATAGGATTAAGTAGGATATTAAAGTGTTGTTTTGATTTATAAATTGTGACTTTTGGATTGGCTATGTCAACTGTGATAGAACCGTGAAATTAAATGTGTCCATATATATAAAAATGACACTTTAGATTTAGATTTATTGACATGGAAAATGTCCAGGGCATATTATTATATAAAGACGTAGGGAATACCACCACCGATATGGTATGACCCTATTTATGTAAAATTATATATTCGTTTCTATATGTACATATACATACAAAGAAAGGTGTATAAAAATGTTAAAGATAGTTAACTCTGCATTGTGAGGTCTCAGGTGATTTTTTCACTTTCTTTTTTGTACTTTTCTGGAAGTTTTATTCTTTTACAAAAAGTTTTACAAAGACAGTTATTTTTAAAAAAATGTAATTTTCATGATAGTTGTCACATAGAAATTCTCTATTTGAGTCACTCCTAATTAACATCTTGGAAAACATACATAAAAATCCATAAAGGTAGTAAGCACATTATAAAGGTGCATTTTAAATGTTATGCACTAAAATTTTATAATGCTCTCCATAATCCTTCTATCTAAGGAAAATTGATTTTTTAAAATGGGTAGTTTATCTTATGGTCTGGTGCATTTCAAAAACAAATAGAGAGATGAATTAATTATATAAGGAATTATATAAGGAAAAGCCTTTCAAAGGAGAAGGCTCTCTTGCTCTTTGCCCTTTAGATCTTGTATACTGTCAACCAAACATCAGAGGTCTTAAAAATATATAAATATTAACCTTTATATGTAGGAGATTACATTTGAAGAATACACTGTTTAAAAAGTATCTGGTATTATTTTATAAGCTTTAAAAATTGTGTTATAGGTAGAAGACTATTTTATGTTTGTGTTATGTTGTTAAAGGGAAGAAGCAAGTTACAAAACCATCCATAAATGTACAATCTTATGCTCATTTTTAATAAAGTACATGTATGTATACAAAGAAGACTGGAAGGATATATACCAAAATGTGTTAAAGGTGATAACTCTGTGTATAGTGTTATGTAAGATTTTTCTTTTCTTTTTTTATTACAAAAAATATATTACATATTACTTCTGTACTAAGAAAAATAAAATTATAAAAAGATGCTTTGTATATAGTAGATGCTTATTAAATGTTCGTGGAAAGAAGAGAATGAAATAGAAAGGAACAGAACTGAATTTGGTATGTTAAAACCAGAACTACCTATGTCCTTTAACCAGTTTTACCATTGAATTTTTAAATGGCCTCAGCCTCATAGTTAATTTTTATTTTCGTTTCTCTATTTAAAAGTGGGAAAAAATTTGTCATGTTTAAGAGGTTTTTATGAAAAGTATTATTTCACTAGGATACCACTTCTGAAGTTGGAACTGGTGTCTTATCACTCTCTGACGTCTCTAAACAAACGGAATATTGGAATAATGTTCCTGCAGACTGTAAGCATTTTACTTTCAATGATCTACTTAACAACAAACTGGAATTTGAACATTTCCGTCAGTTTCTTGAGGCTCACTCATCAAGGTCAGTAAAACAACCATTTTTTAAAAATTCAATTTTATTGAGATAATTCACATACCACACAATCATCCAAAGTGTACAATCAGTTGTTCATAGTACCATCATATTGCGCATTCATCACCCCAATCTATTTTTGAACATTTTCCTTGTACCAGTAAAAGTGAAAATAAGAATAAAAAATAAAAGTAAAAAAGAACACCCAAATCATCCCCTACCCTATTTTTCATTTAGTTTTTGTCCCCATTTCTCTATTCATCCATCAATACACTGAATAAAGGGAGTGTGGTCCACAAGGCTTTCACAATCACACTGTCACCCCTTGTAAGCTACATTGCTGTACAATCGTCTTCAAGAGTCAAGGCTACTGGGTTGCAATTTGATAGTTTCAGGTATTTACTTCTAGTTATTCCAATGCATTAAAACCTAAAAAGGGTTATCTGTATAGTGCTTAAGAAAGCCCACCTGATTGACCTCTCGACTCCATTTGATATCACTCAGCCAGTGAAACTTGATTTCATTTCATTTTGCGTCCTCCTTTTGGTCAGAAGACGTTCTCAATCCCATGATACCAGGTCCAGATTCATCCCTGGGAGTCATATCCTGTGGTAACAGGGAGATTTACACCTCTGGGAGTTAGCTCCCATATGGGGGGGTGGGGGGGTGGGCAGGGAGTTCACCTGCCGAGTTGGCTTAGCTAGAGAGAGAGGGCCACATCTGAGCAGCAAAGAGGCCCTCAGGGAGACTCTTAGGCACAATTATAAGCAGGTTTAGCCTCTCCTTTGCAGTGACAAGCTTCATAAGGCCAAGTCCCATGATAGAGGACTCGGCACATCAAACTGCCAGTCCTCAATGTTTGTGAGAACATCTGCAACAATCCAGGTGAGGAAGCCCAGCACCTCTGCATTTTCCCCCAGCTCCTCAGGGGGCCCCTGCAAATATATTTTTATTCTCTGTCCAAATTGCTTTGGGAACACAACCATTTTTAAATATATTTCTCTCTTAAATCATCATTTCTAAGCTATGTTTTTTTTTTTTTTCACGATTTTATTTATTTATTTTTCAATAAAGTTTAAATCCTTGAGGGGTATAGCACACACAGATTCGGTGTCCAATGGCCTTAGCAGGAAGGTTGCTTCACAATTTGGCATGAACCATGCCACTATTTCCATGAGCACGAGTTACCTTTCCCCAGATTACTCTGGTTTTGTTAGGTTTGCCACCAGGAGTCACTATGTTGTTTTTTGCTTTGTACACATAAGCACATCTCTTGCCCAAATAGAATTCAGTTTCATCTTGGGCATAAACACCTTCAATTTTAAGAACAGCTGTGTGCTCCCTCTGGTTCCGAAGACCCCGCTTATAGCCAGCAAAAATGTCTTTGGACCACAACCTTCCAGACATATTTGCCATTTTAGAAGTCCTGTTCCTAGCAGGCCTCCACAGGCTCCAAGATGGCAGAAAGAGAAGGGCCTCTAAGCTATGGTTTTGATTCAACATATTGTAATAGTGATTTAGAACTAAATTTTACCCATGTCAGTAAAAACTGATGAGCATAATGAGTATCTGAAATCTGTATGAATAACTTTTTGTTGGACAATACAGCATTTTGATTGTAACAAACTTCAAAATGTTATGTTAAGTTATTAAATAATATTTATTGATACTTTTAACATTGGCTAACTTAAAACACCAGAGTACTTTATTCTTTCCTTTCTTTCCCCTTTCTACTGTTACTTTCTTTTGCATTTTTCTAAGATAGGTACTTTAATTTCTGGAAAAGTCTCTTCCATATTTCAATAACACAGTAATAAGCTTTTGAAATTACTGTAGTGTTTTGCAATTTTTACTAATACATAAGTAAAACATTACAGTTTTACACAAAATCTTGGAACCTTATGAATTTATTTAATGTACAGTGAGTATTGATCATTTTGTTTTCCTGTTCATTTTCTCTCAATTCAACAAAAACTGGCTAGGCCCAGTTAGATACCTTGGAGCCAGATTTCACTATTATAATTCCTAATGTGTGTGTGTGTGTGTGTGTGTGTGTGTGTGTGTGTGTGTGTGTAAATGGTTTCCCTTCTTGGTGGTGAAGATTATTCTAAATTTAGCATATTGTCAAACAGACATGCCTTATATGATAATTTTTCCATATTGAAATAGTAGTCCATCATTAATGGAGTAATGATCCCATTACCCCTTTCATTATTCATAATATTTAGCCATGATTAGGAACATAATAGAATGAAGTTATCTGGTCTAGAAAGGGGTCAGTGACATAATATTGTACTCATTAGTTCCATGATCTAATAAGTTGTGCTAACTAGTCAACAGAACCACCTTCTATGATCTGTCAAAATACCAACTTGTTTGGTGGTTAGTAGAATTGAAAGAAATAAATAAGAAAGACTGTACTTTGTTTTTGTTTTCATTTTAGCATGGACCTTATGTGCTGGACTGACATTGAGCAATTTCGAAGAATCCTTTTCAGAGATCAAAATCAAAGGGAGGCAAAATCTATGTATATTAAAAACAAATACCTCAATAAAAAATATTTCTTTGGGCCCAATAGTCCAGCTTCTCTATATCAGCAGAACCAGGTATCAAAATGTAAACATATTTTTTATATTGAAGTATGAAAGTATGAGATATTTTCTTTGCTTTTGTCACTTTTGTGCTAAACATTTATGTTAAACTCTTCTGATCTCTCATTTTTCTAGGTATTTATAAGTGTCTGTAAATTAAGTGTTTTTACAATAACTTAAGTATACATATTATAAAAATGTGTGACTTTTAAAAAGTAGTTTTCATGTAAGATTCATTTCATCCATCCATCCATTCCACAAACATGAGTGGCTATTATATGCCATTATTCTAGGTGCTCAGGATAAAGTGGTGAACACAATGGACAAGTCCCTGCACCTACAAATGAGAACACAGCCAGAATCAGCCATTCAACCTCATTTTTATCTCTGTTCTGGTCTTCTCTTAACTGATACCACTCAAAACGTAATCAGTCTTTGAAACTTTGTTTACTGTTGTACTGTCCCCAGGAACATAGGGTTGGCCTTTCTGTTGGATCAAAGTCAAATGCCCTTAATCACAGCATCTTAATAATTATTATTTAAGTGTTCTTGTAACTCTTTTATCTCAGAAGGTATGGCTGAAGTTTTATAGTTTTTAAATATAAAGGATTCATTGTTATAATTTATTTAGCTTGAAGTTTCTTAGTACTACATTACTACCTAAAAATCAAATGTAGAGCATATATTTTATTTCAGTAATTTAAAAGAATGCATATCCTAATGGCTTACATTTATAAAACACAAATTTCAGATGAATGCTAAATTAAGTAAATTAAAGAAAAATGTAGAGATCTTCACAAGTAGGGTATACTAAAGTAAAAAGCTAGATCTTTGGTGGGGGGTTGAGTGGGGGACAAGCATAAAGGAGTAAGAGGTAGGAAAATTTCTAGAATTAAGCAAAATTAACAAAAATGTCTTGCTGTTAGTTCCTTGAGATACAAATCTGGGACCTATTAACGAAAGTAGTTGGGTATCCCAATAAGCACAAGTATGAAATAAAAACACAGAAAGCATTTGTTTTCTATTTGGCTTGTGCTACATTGCATGAGGTTTTATGTGTCTGATGCTATTGTATAAACCCTCCAACTACAACATCCTGAGAATTTAAAATTCAGTGAAAAAAAATCATCCCTTGCTATCATATAGCAAATGGACATGCTCACTAAAGATGAGTTTTCCCAATGACTTTTCTTCCTCATCTTTGTCTTTATTTTTATTTTTATTTATTTTACATTTAAGGATTCCTGCACCCCATTATGTTTTATATAGATCATGCTAGTCATAATTTCAGTTGTGATACCAATTTTCTCTTTGATTAGCAAAGTAGTCTTTTTCTTTTCTATTTTGTTTATATACAAAACAATATTATTATTGATATTATTTGATTAATACTATTAATCAAAGGAGGGCCAAGAAGACAGTGATTGTTCCAGTGAGCAATCCAAAACTTTTTGAGAAATGGAAACAGAATTCTTTATAGCAGGATATAACAATTAACAGCTTGTTGCAGAAGGAAGATTTCAACCACCAAGAACTTGTGTTTTATAAAAGATGCTACCTGTGCAAATCGGTGACTGTAACCTGTACAACATGATCTTTCTCTGCTTCCTCTGCTTTTTCTTGGAGGAAGTTGGAACAGTCCCACATTGCTATCACTATCATCATCCCTCCAACTCCATTCCAGCATTCATTGGTAATACTATTTCTAGTATCTGAGTAAGGTTGTTTCTTAATTGATGCCTCATTTTCCTCATCCACAAAAGAAAATACTTTTTCAAACAGGCCAGTTTGACTAGAACCATGGATTTATAGAAATTATACCTAGAAGAAAACTTAGATAACATATAGACTAATTTCCTCATATTACACTTGAAGATATTGAGGCAATGAAGGCAAAATGCCATTGTTTGTGGTCACAGAGCATAAAAATCTCACTCCCATGTGCTTCTCAGTGCATTGTAAGTAGGCATAATCATAAGCTTAAGACAACCACTGCATAAACCATAATTCTTTGATGTTAGGGAAGCTGACTGTCATTGCTGTGCACAATATAGCCAAGAGGCTATACAGAATACAAAAATTGTGACACCTGTTGGGTGTTCAGTACATGGTTCGGGGGTGAATTAATGAATTAATGATTAATAGTGTTTCTTTACCCAAGCAGACTTTGTAGTTTCTGTTTCATTTTTTATCTTCATAGATAATGCAATTAAGTGGTGGCTGGGGAAAGATTCTCCATGATCAGCTTGATGCACCTGTTCTAATTGAAATTCAGAAGCATGTTTTAAATAGGCTAGAAAATGTCTGGTTGCCATTGTTCCTTGCAAGTGAACAGTTTGCAGCGCGTCAAAAGATAAAGGTAAATAAATTAGTATAATCTTTGGATAGCAGTTGGCAGTACCTATCAAAATATCAAATATACATACCTGTTGACCCAGCCATTACACTCCTATGGCATAGTAGTTAAGAGCATGGAGTCAGCCTTCCCAAATTCTAATCTCAGTGCTGCCACATATTAATTGTACAACTTTAAGTTTTGTAATCTCATTTGAAAAGTGGGACTTATAGTCCTAACTGTTTCATAAGGTTGTTGCAAAGAAGAAATGAGATGATGTGTTCTACTATGCTAATGCTGCCGGGATGTAAAACACCAGAAATGGATTGGCTTTTATAAAGGGGGTTTATTTGGCTACAAAGTTACAGTCTTAAGGCCATAAAGTGTCCAAGGTAAGTCATCAACAATCGGGTACCTTCACTGGAGGATGGCCAGTGGTGTCCGGAAAACCTCTGTTAGCTGGGAAGGCACGTGGCTGGTGTCTGCTCCAAAGTTCTGGTTTCAAATGGCTTTCTCCCAAGATGTTCCTCTCCAGGCTGCAGTTCCTCAAAAATGTCACTCTCAGTTGCTCTTGGGGTGTTTGTCCACTCTCAGCTTCTCTGGAGCAATAGTCTGCTTTCAACGGCCATCTTCAAACTGTCTCTCATCTGCAGCTACTCTCTTAGCTTCTGTGCATTCTTCAAAGTGTCCCTCTTGGGTGTAGTGACCTCGCTCCTTCTGTCTGAGCTCATATAGTGCTCCAGTAAACTAACAAAGGCCCATGCTGAATGGGCGGGGCCACACCTCCATGGAGACTATCCAGTCAGAGTCATCACCCACAGTTGAGTGGGTCACATCTCCATGGAAACGCTCAAAGAATTACAATCTAATTAACATTGATATGTCTGCCCACACAAGATTACATCAAAGATAATGAAATTTTGGGGAACATAATACATTCAAACTGGCACATGATGCTTCTTTAGTTTCTTAGCATGGTGTCTGGCACACAGTAAACACTTAAATGTTAGCTATTAATATTGTTATTAATATTATTTTTATTATTAAGTCCTTGTACAAATAGGCAAGGATGTAAAAGAACATTCATTTCAATCATGTATGGGAATAGTTAAATGAATTATAGTAATTCCACACTGGAAAACTATGCAGGTTTCCATATAAAGATTATAAAAATGAGATTAAAATATAAAAACAAGATTTCTGTATATACTGATTACAAATATTTTACTTTTGAGTGAAACAAGCAAGATGCAGAACAATATATAGAAGATGATTTCCTTATGCATACCTGTACTTCTATATCTGCCTTTTACCCATGCATCTATGTCATCATCTATCTATATCTATTTAATCCACTATTATCTATCTCCCTATCTAATCTACTATTACCTATCTATCTATCTATCATCATCATCTATCATTATCTATCCATCATCTATCATATTTATGCATGGAAAAAGATCTAAAACAATCTGCCTCTTGGAAGTCGGTTTGGGGAATGAGAAGGATTTTTACTTTATATTTTGTGAAGTGGGTTTTTGTTTTTTTTTTTTGCTTTGTTTCGTTTTTATTTTATAAGAAGCATGTATTATTTTGACAATTTAAAATATCAGAAGTATACCTAAAAAGAGGCAAACCTGATCTTTACAAAGATAACACAAGAGGCAGAGAACAGGTAATTTTGGACTTTAGGATGCAAAGCCACGTGCCATTAGTATTGATCAGGACGAATGTAAAAAAGCTGCCCTCCGTATTCAATTTATCAAACACTTTGAGACCTACTCGTCTGGAGATAGCCATAGTTTTTTGTGCTGAGTAACTAAAAAAAGTTATAAAAAACACAGTACAGCTGGGAGCATAGAGTTTATAATATGGACAAGTAGAGCTGACTTGTTTTAGGCAAAAAGTTCCCAGAAATAAGCTTTGGGACACCTCAACTTTCCTCATTCCCTTTTTCAGACCAACTATAATTTTTCATCCACAGCCACATAAAAGGACATTTGGGTTTCTAGTAGTATTTACCATGTTTTCTCACTATGCTTACCATGGCCATTTTATTGTAACTCACAGTAATTTCCTGACTTAGCATACTTTGGATTGCCAGCAACATAAACTGATTCTGGCATCCTTGAACCAAAGACAAAAGAGAGGGGAGAGAGTTTGTTATGAAATGATGCGGGAGGCATCTCACAGACTCGGGGCTAAAGTTAACACCTAAGCTTTGAAAGAGAGGGGCCAGGGCATCTTGTTGGGAACCCAGCAAGAATTTTCAGATCTCTTCTCCAGAGTGTAGCCATCAAAAAGACAGTCCCAGTGGTTCTAGTCCATGTCTCTCAAATTTACACCTGGATCCATCTACCACGGATAGGGGGATTGAGTCACATAAGTACAGACTTGTCAGAAGTGGTTCCCAAGAAAGGGAAAATATTGTTAACAGCCAGAAACTCCAAGAAATATCTACTGTATTTTTCCCCTGGGTTGACTAACTTTTGTACTCTTCTAAAATTAATCATGGAATTATATGACTAGAAAATAGCACAAAAATCAGAGAAGTCAAATGCTCTCTCCAGCTTCAGTTTCTGTGTAATCCAAAGTGATGCCGTTACCTGTATTTGAGGCAACACAGTCAGGTATGCTCTCCATTTTGCAGATAAGGAAACTACGTTCAGAGAATCTGAGTGATTTGTCCAGGGACCTGAAGGCAGGCAGGGCTTCCATTTCTAAGTCTGATTCACTTTCTCCTGAACTGTGCTATCTCTTTTCCAAGCTGAGGACTTTACCTCATTTTCTTGGCTATTAAATTAGTAAATCATTTCAAAGTTTTAGGCATTCTGAGTAACTGGGATAAAATAATTGGTTTTGCTTTTAGGTACAGATGAAAGATGTAGCTGAAGAGCTCTTATTACGGAAGCATGAAAGGAGAATCGGTGTCTGGAAGGTAACATTTGTTATATTCATTCTTTTGTAAGTTTCACTCTATCAGAGTATTATTTTTCCTTTCCTTTCTTGTTCAGAGACTCTGTAGATCGTTCTTTGTAAGTTACCAACTGATTTCCTATATTCCTAGAAACTGTTCTTAATTGGCTGATGGAATTTGAGGAAAAGTGTGATTTTACCAGAGCCTTGCTTTTTTTTTAAATACTGTTTTATTGAGATACATTCTCATACCCTGTAATCATCCACAGTGTACAATCATCTATTCATAGTACCATCATATAGTTGTGCATTCATCACCAGAATCAACTTTTGAACATTTTTCTTAATCCAAAAAATAAAAATAAAAAAGAACACCCAAAACCTTCCATCCCCCTCATCCCACCCTATTTTTCATTTAGTCTTTGTCCGCATTTTTCTACTCATCTGTCCATACACTGGACAAAGGGAGTGTGCCACAAAATTTTCACAATCACACAGTTATACCATGTAAGCTACATAGTTATGCAGTCGTCTTCAAGAATCAAGGCTACTGAGTTGCAGTTCAACAGTTTCAGGTATTTCCTTCTAGCTATTCCAATACACTAAAAACTAAAAAGGGATATCTATATAGTGCATAAGAATGTCCTCCAGAGTGACCTCTCGACTCCATTTGAAATCTCTCAGCCACTGAAACTTTGTTTCGTTTCATTTCTCTTCCCCCTTTTGGTCAAGAAGATTTTCTCAGTCCCACAATGCCATGTCCAGGCTCATCCCCAGGAGTCATTTCCCATGTTGCCAGGGAGATTTATACCCCTGGGAGTCAAGTCCCACATAGTGGGGGAGGGCAGTTGAGTTCATCTGCGCCTGGGCTTAGAGAGAGAGAGAGAGCAGAGCCCTGTTTTTAAACAGTCCCCTGGCCTGCTCAACCTTAGGAGTGGACTTTAAATATGTATTTTTCTTAATTTTGCTTGTGATGGATTTATTGAGACAAACTGTTCATCCCAGCATATGGTAGTGTCCTTATTAATTGAGAATGGATTGTGTAAGAGGAATGAGAAGTATGCAGTAGAATCAGCAGGTTAAATCATCTTACATTATCCTTTTTATTTAGAATTACATTTTAGCTTTAAAAGAATTACGATAACTATCATTTTGGTGATTATTAAAACCACTGTAACATGCTGGAAATGGCCTATTTTTATTCTTAACTAATATGAAAAACACATCTTCCTTTTCAGCCTACAAGATTATGTGTATTCATCCTTCTGTGGGTCTCAATAGAAGGTTAAATGAGACTCAGGTGACCCCCTGAAAACTTAACAAATACAGATAAAATTCTATTTGAATGTTAAGAGAAGTGTATATCTCTGCTAGGATGTTCTTTTTCTGTATTTTCCTCTTGAAGGGACATAAACTTTACAATGTTTGTCTTCTTTTCCTTTATTTTTATTGAAATACTAAAGTAGAATGGGCTTATATTTTATATATTACTGTGTACTATATATTATATTAATTTCTGCTTATTTAAATTGTATCTCTTAATTAGCTTGCTAGGTTTTTGTACCTTAAGAAGCAGGTCTTAAAACATTATTTGCTGAGTGGTTTTAAAATAAACGTCCCAGTATAATACATAGTAGTTCCTGTTTATGGGGCTGTAATTTTAATCTGGGCCATATAGTGAGGGTCTTAACTTTTTGCTCAGAGAACATGATGTGTGTCTTAGTGAAATAGTGATAGACATCTGCTCACTTTATTTTGGTTAATGGCACCACTATTCATCTACACTGCCTGTAGTTGCTTTAACTTTTCAGTTTCCAACTCAGATGTCATCCTTCAAAGCCCTTCTCTGTAAAGCTTTTACTCCTGTAGGCAGAATCAGTTATTCTTCCCTTTGTGTTCCTACAGCACTTTTTATGTAACTTCCTTAAACATTATGTTGATGGTCACATATGATTTGTTTTTAGGTACTTATTTTATGCATTTTCAGTTATGAATATTTATCATGTATTTTGTTTGTGTATTACTATAATTCCTGAGTATCTAAGTTCCCTTAGGAATTATACTTTCTTCTATGATTATTGGCTAAAACCAGCTTTGGGGAATTAGTGTTCAATAAGGCTTATTGTAAAGGTTCCTAAATTGTAAGCTCTTACAGCAGTCACATCTATTTCTGAGTTTTAACTGTTATTTAAGGGATGTTTATTTGTTTCGAAATTTGTATTCTCTGTAGCATACTATCTAATCTAACCTGTATGGTCAGTTTATTTAAACAACATAATTACATGGAACCTGGAATAGGGAATGAGATCTTGTTATTCTGTATAGGTTAATGTAATACCCCAATACATCCCAGTGTATTTTGGACAGAAAATAAAAAAGTACTTGCAAAGTTCCTTTGAGAGATTGGGGGAAAATGTGGAAATATTAAACTTCCCCACCTGGGGAATTCCTGATATTCTTGCAAGCATTAGAGACTCCCAATTTAAAACATCAAGCCCTCCATCTTTATGCTTGCCCTTATGAAGCTTATTCCTGCACTGAAGAAGCTGAGCCTACTTATTATTATGCCTAAGAGTTACCATCAGAGAATGTCTTTTGTAGCTCAGATGTGGCTTCTTTCTCCCAGACAACTCTGTAAATAACTCACTACCCTCCCCCCCCTGCATGGGACATGACTCCCAGGGGTGTAATTCTCCCAGGAAACCCGGGACATGACTCCCTGGGATGAGCCTGGCCCTGAGATCATGGGATTGAGAATGCCTTCTTGACCAAAAGGGGGAAAAGAAATGGAACGAAGTTTCAGTGGCTAAGAGATTTCATATAGCGGTGAGAGGTCATTCTGGGGGTTATTCTTACATATTATATAGATACTCGCTTATAGTTTCCAGTGTATTAGAATAGCTAGAAAGTGATACCTGAATCTGTTGAACTGTAATCCAGTAGACTTGAGTCTTGATAATGATTGTTTAACTGTATAGCTTTTATGATGGGACTGTGTGATTACGAAAACCTCGTAAGTGACACTTCCTTTACCCAGTGAATGGGGAGATAAGTAATAAAGACAAAAAATATATATAAATAATAGGGGGGGATAAGAGGTATGGGATGTTTTGGGTGTTCTATTTTTCTTTTTTTTTGGAGTAATGAAAATGTTCTAAAATTGATTGTGGTAATGAATGTACAACTATATGATGATAATGTGAGCTATTGATTGCATACTTTGGATGGATTATATGTTTTGTGAATATATCTCAATGAAATTGCATATATTTTTGAATTCTAAGAGGCTAGGGGGATAAATATGTGATTAAAAAGGTCAAAGTAAAAAAAAAACATATTTCAAAATTGTGAAGATATAAAATAAGTATAGGTAAAAATACCTTTAACCATTGCTAAAACACCATGGGTACATCTTCTTTTTTTTTTTAATGTGAGATAAATTCTCATGCAGAGGAAGCTTATTATTAAAAATAATTTTATTGTTAATTATTTAAAAAATTAATAAAATAATATAAAGATGTTTCATTTATAACACAATCTTTCCAGGATAGTCTAGTGAAGCTTCGCAATAAATTTTAAATAAAATTATGAGATTAATTAGTACATTTTTCTCTAAAAATTTTTTTTAAATGTCTTAAATGTTCACCTGCCTTTAATTTTTAAAAGGTAAGAGAATTATATATTAATATATTATATAATACATATGTAAAGTAAATAAATAAGCAAAGTAATAAAATATTTACTCATAGAACTTTGATCACTCTGTTGTAAGCATGGAACTCATACTATGCACTAAAAAGTAGTTTTCCACCTTAGTCCCAAACTGCAACAAACTGTTATTGTTCTTAAACAATGTGGTAATATATTCAGCCATTTATAGTTTTCTCTACCTCTTAAAAAAAGGATGCCTTAAAAGTATAAAACAGAGGAAAAAGGGTTGCCAAATTCTGTTATGTCTATGTCATAAATTCCACCGGTCAAAATTAAAGGAGATAGAAATGGGTACATTTTAGCTTAACTAATGACTTTATTGTTTTCAGAACACTGCTGATTTTCTGTATTCTCTGTTTTGGACAGCCTGTGGAGAGTAAATGGATATCTTCATCTTGTGAAATCATTGCTTTTCGCAAAGCATTATTAAACCCAGTTACTGCAAGACAGTTTCAACGTTTTGTGTCTCTAAAAGGAGATTTATTGGAAAATGGGGTACTCTTTTGGCAGGAAGTACAAAAATATAAGGTATTGGGATCTGGAGAAAATCCTTCCTTTTTTTAAAAAAAAAAATTGTTTTTAAAGCCATTGTACGTTTATAGAACAATCATGCAGAAAGTACAGAGTTCCCATATAACCCCACCCACACTCACTTTTCCTTATTATTAGCATTTTGCATTAGTGTGGACCTTTGTTACAACTGATGAAACAATATTACTATAATTACGTTATTAACTATAGTCCATAATTTACATTAGGTTTTCATTCTTTGTTCTGTTTTTAAAACAATGTTTACTCTGATAACATATATAAGCATAAAATTTCCCATTTTAATCAATTTCAAGTATACAATTCAGTATTAATTACAATTTAACCAATTTCAAGTATACAATTCAGTATTAATTACAATCACAATGTTGTGCCACCACCACCACCATCTATTACCAAAACTTTTCCGTCACCCCAAACAGAAACTCTGTACCAATTAAGTGTTAATGCCCCATTGCCCACCACCACCCCTGCCCCTGGTAACCTTATTCTATTCTGACTCTGAATTTGTGTATTCTAATTATTTCATTTAAGTGAGGTCATACCATATTTGTCCTTTGTGTCTGGCTTATTTTACTCAACATGATATCTTCAGCATTCATCTATGTTGTTGCATGTATCAGAACATCATTCCTTTTTTACAGCTGAATGCTATTCCATTGTATGTATATCATGTTTTGTTTATCCATTCTCCCGTTGATGGACACTTGGATGTTTCCACCCTTTGGCAGTTGTGAATAATGCCACTATGAACATCAGTGTGCAAATATCTGTTTGAGACCCTGCTTTTCAATTACTTTGGGTATTTACCTGGAAGTGGGGAGGTCAGGTTGTATAATTCTATTTTCACCTTTCTGAGAAACCGTTTACCACAGTGGCTGCACCATTTTACATTCTCACTAACAATGTATGAGGGTTCTCCACACATTTCTCCAATAATGTTATTTTCCATTTTTTTAGCAGTAGCCATTCTAAGTGGGTAGGAAATGGTATCTCGTGGTAGAAAATTACTTTTTTGCGAAGAGGAAATGCAGTAATGTGCCAGTTTGTATATGTACATCCCCCAGAAAAAGCCATATTCTTTAATGCATTCTTGTGGGGGCAGACATATTAGTGTGGTTTGGGTTGGAACCTATTGGTTCAGTGTCCATGGAGATGTGACCCACCCAGCTGTAGGTGATAACTCTGGATGATTTCCATGGAGGTGTGGCCCCACCCTTTCATTGTGGGCCTTGTTTAGTTTACTGGAACACTGTATAAGCTCAGACAGAAGAAGCTCATAGCTAGCTGGAGCTGAGACAGACATTTTGAAGACGACCGTTGGAAGCTGATGCAGACATTTTGGAGAACGCCATTTTGAAACGCAACCTAGGAGAAGGCAGACGCCAGCCATGTGCTTTCCCAGCTAACAGAGGTTTTCCGGATGCCAATGGCTGATAGCCTTTCTCCAGTGAAGGTACCCTTTGTTGATGGACACTTTTTGGCCTTAAGGCTGTAATTGTGTAACCAAATAAACCCCCTTTTATAAAAGCCAATCCATTTCTGGTGTTCTGCATTCCCGCAGCATTAGCAAACTAGAACAAATAATATATCTGATTTTTAACTGTGATTTTGTGGCCAAGATTTGTATAAGATATCTCAATTTTTCCATCTTCTTCATACAAGTATATAAATATTGAGGTGTTTATTATTTCTTGTCTAGGTACATATATTAAGGAGAGTAAGTGTAAGCCCTGAAATTATGGTGTTAGGTTTTTCAAGGTATTAATATATGTTATCACCTAACGATAACCTTGCTCAAAAGCATTTAAACTATTATTCTGCATGTCATTGATCTATAAATGTACCATATACATTTTTCCTGAAGATATCCATATTTGATACTTTAACCATGATATCTTTACAAGAATTCCTCCCAATATATTTACAACAGTAGTACTCAAAGACAGTAAATTATAAACAAACCAACATAGTTGAGATAGGCTTTTCTTTTAGAAGAATGGCCAAATCCTTAACTAACTAACTAACTAAAAGAAAAAGGGGTTAGGCACAAGGGTAGTTTATTTTCAGATTTAAGTGTTTAATGCAATCAAGTAGAAGCTTTATGTGAAGAAGAGGAAGGGACTTTCTGGGTTATGTCATCTAGATTTGAATGCAGGAATATTGTCTGGAAATCCACGAGAGTAGCCATCCAGCCTCTTCTTAAACACTTCTGGGGATAGTAAGCTCATTTCCTTAAAGGCATCCTATTTTAGTTTATTATAAAAGTAGGGAATAAAAGAAAAACTAGAGTTCAAGAAGATAATGTTTTCAAATAACTTAAAATATGTTTTGTGTGACACTATTACTCTGCAGTGTGTGTGTGTGTGTGTGTGTGTGTACACACTCTATATAGTTAGTAGTTACTCAGTAAAACCTATTTCTGAGCTTTCCACAACATTCCAGATTGTTTTCTATCTTTTCTGTTATCAACAGTTTTTGTACTATTCTTAGTGTAGATTGTAATAGAAAAAAAAACTTTTTGAGGTAAGTCTTCAAAATCTTTCACAAGATAGGTAATATTAAAAATTTTTTTGAGAATTAGAAAGGAGATAGAGTCTATTTTACAGAGTTGTAATTATTGGCTATGTGTGGACAGAACTATATTTGAGCTAGTATGTATAGGAGTAATCCCAGCCCTGCCAGGACAATCCTCCTGTTTGGTAACTAGATTAGTAGAAGTTATGAGGTAAACCTTGTAAAATAGTTATTTAAAAGAGACCCTAGATCGCTTCTCGGCCTTTTGGCTAGATCAAGTGTAGTATCTGTTCTTATCAGTTTAAAATCTGATACATATTGTCCCATATATGGTGATAGAAACTTACACTATACTGAAAGTCAGTCTGAAGCTTCTACAGAAGAAAGTCATGATTCATTCTTAGGAAGCCTTGAAGAGGATTCAAAATCTGAGTTTATTCTTGATCCTCAAAAACCTAACCCCCAGCTTGGTTTAATGGAATTTTAACTTGGGAAGACTTTGAACTAGTAAACCCACACAGAGCCAGATTTTTAAAAGAAATTAAAGATCTTGCAATCAAGAGGCGCCAGATTTTAAGCAACAAAGGTCTTTCTGAAGATGAGAAGGGCACAAAATTACAGGAACTAGTGCTGAAGAATGTATCAGGTTCTTGGCCACCACTTAGCATAGAGGACTTAGGTTTACATTTCCAGTTCTGCCCTTCTTCAAGAATATATGGTTTTACAGCTATGGATTTCAAGCTAAGTGGAGAAGATGAGATGATAACATTGAATAATGCAAAAGAATATGTGGTTTGATATTTGACTTTTGTCTGCATTTTGGTATTTAGAAGCAGATGGAAGCCTTTAGAGATGGCTTTAATGAAGTTTTTCCAATGGAGAAATTAAGTTCCTTCAGCAATGAAGAAGTCCAAATGATTCTTTGTGGAAATCAATCACCTTCCTAGGCAGCTGAGGATATATTATCAATTATACTGAACCTAAACTGGGCTATACATGTGACAGCCCTGGTTTCCTGAGGTTTGTGAGGGTTTTGTGTGGCATGTCTTCAGAGAAAAGGAAAGCATTCCTGCAGTTTATCACCGGTTGTTCAACCCTGCCCCCAGGTGGACTGGCTAGCCTGCATCCCTGGCTCATGGTTGTACACGAAGCTGATGCTACTGATGCAGGCTATCCATCAGTAAATACATGTGTGCATTATCTCAAGTTGTCTGAGTATTCTTCTGACGAAATCATGAGAAAGCACCTGCTAGCTACTACAGTGGGGAAGGGCTTTCATCTCAATTGAACTTTGAAGTGTAGTGGGAGACATCAGAGACTTTTTAAATACTAGTGAAGCCTCTTGTGTTTGTGTGCAGAGAAGTATATGACCCTCCACGCTGATGACACTTGCCTTTTTTCCATCTTTAAGGCTTTAGTAACATGAGGAATAATTTTGTTAGCTGCTAATGGCAAAACAAATCCTTTAACTACCCAGCCAGCAAGTATGTAGCACAGAACACTGTGTGTTGCTACAAGGGCTTACGTGACTGGAATAAGGTGGTCCTACCTGACTGTTCCAAAGAGCAGCTTCTCAGATCTTCATTGTTCACTGGTAAATTTCCAACAGTGTATTTGTGTAAAGTTTGTCATTTCATACTGAATACACTACAGTTGCCACCACGGCTCCCTGTTTTGCTAGCTTTTAAGCTACTTGGTCAAAAATCCTGCTTCCTTAAAACAGAGAGAGTTAATGAGCATCTCAAGCTTTTTCTTTTCCTTTTTAATGATACCTGTACTATCAGAGTATTCTAGCATTCTCTCTTTTGTTTGGTATATAATCATGCACAACCTTTTTATTTCTGTGAGGTGGTAGTATATTTTTATTTCTTAAATACCATACTGTAAAGATCAAATTCTTAAGTGTGTGCAGCTCAAAAATAAAGATATATTAAGAAAAACAAACAGAAAACACTGGTCTAGATGTGAGACACACTTAAAGCAAGTTTTACTTTTGGTTGTATTTTCTTTGTGTATTATAAACATGTGTTTAACTTGTTTCAGTTTGAAGTAAAAAATTTCCAAAATGATCGCTCAACAGTAATCATTAAAATGTCTGTAGCATAAAAAAAAAGACCATAGACTCATACACAGTCAACATTTAGTTTCATGACTGCCCTTGGCCTTCATTTTAATAATGTGTCTTTAGTATAGCATGAAAGATACATAGCACTGGGTAGCTATTAAAAATCATGCTATGGGAGTAGATTTGCTCATTCAACAAGCATTTATTAGGCATAATGGTAGATTATGGGAATACAACACACTGACTTCCCTCAAGGAGAGAGAAAGACAGGAAAACAAGTATTATTAAACAGTAATCCATATTCTAACTAGTTTTAGCACAGAGGAGAGAATGACTAGCGGAAAATGGTAGATCAGGGGGATCTTGGCAGAAGTGGTGATTCTTGGATTGAGTCCTAAGGAGGTTTGCCAGTTGGAAGGTATTCCATTTGAGTTAACTCTTGTATAGCTCTTGCTGAGTGTTTACTATCTGCCAGACAAGGCCCTAATGCTTTTCATGTATCACCTAATTTATTATTCACAAGGATTCTAGTTGGTCAAGGCTGTTATTCTCACCAGTTTACAGATGAAGAATCTAAAGCACAAAAAAGTTAAGAAACTTACAATATCACACAGCTGATTACGTGGTTGAGCTGGGACTGAACCAAGACATTTCATTGCTAAAGCCCATGCCCTTAACCACTAAGCTATACTGTCTCCCAGTAGTGACTGTGGTAATATGCAGGGGATAGTCACAATGATCATAACTAAACATTGTTTTGAATTGTGAAAAATTGTAAAGAATCCAGATGTTCAAGAATATATTGGTTACTTAATTACGATACATCTATACCATAGAATACTTCTCAGTCATTAAAAATTATGCCATGGGAGAATAATCAATGATGGAAAAATATGCTCATAAAATTGATTTTTTTAAAACCTAACTACCCAAAACAGTATGATTCCATTCAAAATGTGTGTATATGTGTTTGCACACATTCATAGAAAAAAAACTGGAAGAATATATTCATTCAACAAATATTTTTTGAGTACATACTAACAGAGCAGGCTAAATCTTGAAAATAAAGTGTGATCAGTCAAGACAGTCTTCTCTCTTAGAGCTTATGGTTTCATGGGACAAGTGATAGAAAGGCAATTATAATAAGATTGATATTAGTGCAGTGATAGAGGGAGTACAGGGTGCTGTGGGAGCATTTAAGATGGACACCTCTCCTGGACTGAGAGAGTCCAGAAAAGTTTACTGGAGTAAAGTACGCTTAAACCAAGACCTTGATAGTAGATACGAGTTAAATAGCCTATTGGCTACAATAGGGCGAAACAATTGTAACAAATTATCATTATAATTCTGTCTAAATTGTGTTCCTTCACTCTCAAAATTAAAACTGTATACCTTCACAAATTTGTTTTGATTTCACAAGCTTTATATTCCGCAATAATAAACTAGGCTCACCAAATAATTATATATGATAACCCCACTAATAAAAACAAAAAAACATTTTGGGTAACCTACCAAAGATAATGTTAAAATTGGGCATTTTCCAAGATAATGTTAAATTGACTTATCTGGAACAGCCACAATGTAACATTTATATTTAGTTTTTTTCATGCATAACTTACGGCAAACTGTATAAAGTTTTATATGGAGAGCAGTATGAATTTTTCTTTTATGGAGTCCATAAGACAACTATTAATGCCATAATTGAACCTCAGCTACCTATTTATTTATTTGTGGCTGTCAAGTGATCCTTTATTGAAATATTTCCCTTTGTAGTACTTAACTGGCTGGACATTTCACTGCACCACTTTGTTGTCATCTAAGATGTCATGAGGGTGGCAGCCATCCACATTGCGGTCCACAGACTGGACAGTCCTTAGAATCTCTTTAATGTCTCCAGAGGGTTCTCTGGCTGAAGATCGGTGCCACAACTGTTGGGCAATGTTGACAATCTCATCAAAAGTGGTACTTCCACTGTGCTTAATGTTTTTCTGCTTCTTTCAGTCTCTGGGTGTTCTTTAAGGGCTTTGAAAGTCAGGGTAGAGGCAGAAGGTACACCTCAATCTGGGCCAGTCTGTTCTGAATGGTCAGTTTCCCCATGATCCTTAGCCCTTCTAGTCACCAGTGGCCCTGTCACTGTTATCACCAAACATTTTTGGAGACAGAATCAGGGGGCTGATCTTGAGGCAAGGCAGACATAGCACTGACTTCTAGCCATGCAACTCAGGTACACAACTTTGCTCTCCTTTGGGTCCAACTTGGGTGGTGGTGGCTGGTGTCTGTGAAACCCAGATGTGGGTCGACCAAAGAAAGTTTCACCTTGACCTCCTCCACAGTTGAAGGCAGGAAAAGTCTACCTCTTTATTTTTAAAAAATGATAGCACTATATTGGTGACACGAAAACTGGGTCATTTTAATGGAAGATCACTATTTTTAAGTTTTGTAGCTATAAACAGGATAAGTGATGTGATAACTGAAACTATATGGATACCAGGAGATGTGGAATGACACACCTGTCTCCTCCAGCACGTCCACTTACGTTGTTAGCCTTTTATGAGTCTTAATCACCTTGTTGTAGAAGCAGTTCTGGTTCTGATTAGGAAGGCTTTTTTAGGTGCCTCTTCTTAACACTCTCCTAGGACCCTTTGTATTCCTCTGTCATGAATTAGAAAACTGTGTTTTCATGCTTTCTTCTTCATTAGAGATTGAGCCTTTAATCCCAATCTGTAATGGAGGGTCTGTGTCTTGGCGCTTAGCTCAGTGTCTGGCATATGGCAGGTACTCAATACATGTGTGTTAAATGAGTCAAAGTAGTTACTAAAGTTTTCCTTTTCCTAGGGAAAGAAGCATTCGGGATTTCATGAACCTTGTACTTGCTGAAAGTATATGTGTAAAAGTCTCAGGTTCCTCAAACCCAACAGAAATAAAAGCTATGTTTTTTTTAAGGTAGCCTTGGACTGTCCCCATTACCCTCTTGACTTAAAGTTAAAATGTATACATTAATTGAAACACATAATGATTATAATGTGTTCTATATGAAGTATTGATAATGTATTATTGTATTTTTTGCCTCCTTGTTCAGGACTTGTGTCATTCTCATTGTGATGAGTCCATCATCCAGAAAAAGATCACAACTATTATCAACTGCTTTATTAATTCCAGTATTCCGCCAGCTTTACAAATTGACATTCCAGTTGAGCAAGCTCAGAAGATTATTGAACACAGGAAGGAGTTAGGACCATATGTATTTAGAGAGGCACAGGTAGGAAATGGGGGTGTTCAGCTAAACATTTAAAAATAGATTGGTAATCTTGATTTTCTTTTGTATTATTCATATTTGGCAAGGTTCCAATCCTCCTAATACTGAAATTTACTCTATTTAATCAAAAAACTCTTTCATATGCCACTGAAATATAAGAAGCAAGTAACTTACTTGCTCTTTTGTTGATGATAAAGATATAGCAAATAAGATTATTTAAATACTACACTTCAGCTTTCTATGGTTATCATTTTTGTTTTTAACTTACAAAACTCAAGCTAATTTCTCCTTCCTTTACCACCATTTGTATTTTCTTTTAAAATATCCATTACTAAAAACACAAATAAAAATAGAACAAAATAAAATATCCCCTTCCACAAAAATGTATTAAATATGTATGTGCCAAGATTTGTATTTTTTAAAATTGGGATGTTTACATAGCTCATAAAAGAAGTGAGAAGAGATTTAAGTACCCAACCAACATAAAGTACACAGCTCATGAAAGAAAAATCATGCCTGTTAACTTGCTCAACTTACTTCTTTTTAAGATAAATAATTAAAACAATGATGTGGGAGACATAATTTATTTGCATTTTGAAAAAGCCTTTTAGTGATGATGTTCCTAAAATGTGATTA
Source organism: Choloepus didactylus (assembly GCF_015220235.1). Lineage (NCBI taxonomy): Eukaryota > Metazoa > Chordata > Mammalia > Pilosa > Megalonychidae > Choloepus > Choloepus didactylus. The sequence goes on along the minus strand of NC_051320.1, from coordinate 55,687,302 downwards.
AGAAAAATAAATTATAATACGGGTAAAAGAGAAGGCTGTGTCATGAATCAAGTGATATGAAACAGATTTAGGGTATTTGCCCTTGAGCATGGAAAAAGGCCATTATTCTTAACATTCATTTGTGAGCCATCTGTATTCTAAGTTCTCTTAGGAACTGATACTGGATTCACAATCCAAATTATGCATTAAAATAGGCAAACATATTGGGGAATGTGGAGGATGTGCTAACAGAGAGAAAATCTGGTGCCATAATTGTAGCATCTATTAATAAAAAGATCATAAAGATTTCTTAGTGTAGCCCAGGTCTCCTGATTACCAGGTGAGGTTATATTATATGAAAATACCTAACGGTGGATGTCTGGAGCTGTTTACATTGGTTGATTGGGCACATTCTCCAGGGATTGCAGCCAATGGACTTTTTTGGAGTCCTCTAGACTATGAGTTCTTGATTTCCTAAAACCAAGTTTTGCACATCCTGAGTATGGATTTTGGAGCCTCAGAAAAAGGAACTGTTTGTTTAGGGTCCTCATCCCACCAAATCTCTGCTTCCTCCTGTGGTTCCTGTCTTAGAGAATGGCACCACTTCCTACCCAGGCATACAAGCCAGAGATCTAGTTGCCATCTTTTTGTCCTCTCTTTTCCTTCATTGTCTTAACCTCACATCTAACCAATTCCTAAAATTACTAATTTTTCTCATTGTTATCAGTCATTCTGAACACTTATCTCCAACTCCACTACCTCAGTTCAGATCTGTAACATTTCTCACATTGATTATGAAAACTCCCTGCTCCTGGGCTCTCTCCAAATCATTCACTTCACTGCAGACAGAGCTCTCTGTTTTAATATGTATATCTGATCATGTTACTTCTCTGTTTAAAATATTTCAGTTCCCCCCATTGCTCTCAGAATGAAGGCCATACTCTTACATGTCATTCTAGCCACCTTTCTTAGTACTCCAGCCTTAACTGAAATACTTGTTATTCCTTAAATGGCATTGCTCTCTTCCCTCCTGGGCTTTTTGCAGTATCATTCCCTCTCTTGTGCTTCTACAATATTTTGTGTATGTCATAACACTTGTCACACTAAATTGAAAGTGATTATTCTTGTGTCTGACTTTCCCATTAGGTTGTAAACTGTCTGAGGGTAGGGAATATTTCTTAGTTACCTTTGTTGCTCCAGTGCCTGGCACAGAGTAAGTGCTCAGTAAATACTTTGGAACACATGGATGAATGATGTGAGAAGAACTCTATCATGGCAGGAGTGAGGTCAAATTGGAAATGGGAGCAAAGTTGAGTAGAAGCTTTGAATAGTAAATTTTAAAATGGCTGCATGTTTTTACATTGTTGTCCTGGTAGCCTTTCCCTATCCCCACTTCCCACTCCTGTCCACACAAAAATAGCTTGAAGTTTTCATCATTTAGCCAGATTTTCTCTTGTCTTTTTTACTCAGACTAAAACCATTGCCCAGCTGCTGGCAGTGAACAAAGTAACTGTATTTATTAAAACATTTTCTTACCCACAATTTGGTTAACTTTTAGGATTCTGGAGGTACTGGATAGTATTTGGGACCAATACATATATTATTAACCCAAATCTCAAGTATAGTTTTTAGGAGAAGAGTAATTTTATGTCTTCCATTGAAAAATTATGTCCTATTTGGGTGACTTTTAGAGGAAGGGCTCCTAGATGGAAATATATGTATTTGAGAACAGGAAATGACTGAAGTTTTGGAGAGAGAAGCAAGAGGTAGAGTCATTTAGTATATTGGGAAGGAGGAGTTTACACAGTTTATGAATTCATGGTAAAAACTACCGAGATCTATTAACATTAGAACGGGATTACTTAATGAAGTGAATGGCATATAAATATAAAATCCTGAATTTTATTAAATAAAATATTTCTGGTTTTTAAAGTTCACAACACCAAGAAGTTATGGAATTCATTGATAAAGCTATATTTTAAAAGGAGTAAATAATTTAAAAATTAATAATAACATTCATATACTGAAAAGAGGAGTAATAAAATCTGCCAATTTTAGGGCTTTCTTGATCACTGCAGCATTTACTTTTTAAAAAATTCTTCTTTTCCTGAAAGAATTGGCTTGAAGCCTAATGGGATGGTTCATTTTTCTCCAGGGCATTAAATAAAGGCCATTCCTAGCAGCAAGATGTTGGACTCGTTGATCTGATGTGGAAAGTCCTACCTTCTTGGAAGTAACATGTGCCTCTGGAACTAATGGAAAAACTTGGCATGGGAATTTGAGCAACAAGTCTTATCTCTATAAATATCACAATTAATCACTTAATGTAGAGTGTCCTCTTAGAAAGCATTTGTCCAGGATACCATTCTGCTTTTTAAATGTTACTTCACTTGCTCTCACATAAAATAGAGATTATATCATTTAAAAGTTGCTCAAGATTTATTCTTAGATCTACAGCTTTGTTTAAGAGCTTTTCCAGAGGCAAAATGGTATTTCCTTTCTCTAAAATAAAGAAAGGGGGGGGGGCAGTTTCCCTTGATGAACTGAATATTTGGAATACTTACATAAAACAGCGAAGTGTGTGGCAGATCAACTAGTATATGTTTTAAAAGAAAACATAAATTTCTTATTTAAAAAGACCTAATGGATTCTTTATTAATACAATCAATTGGTTAAGGAAACATAAAGAATAAAGTGACTTTTAAGCATTATGTTTTTTTAAAAGAAAGACTTCTCATTGGTAATAAAAAACATTGATGATAAGCATGTGCTGAGCTAAACTATACCAAGATGTCTGGAGACAATAAGTTGGAGGAAACATGCTGTATATTAAAGACAGAGTAGTTAATCCATTATTATGGTGAATTAAAGTTTAAATGAGTACATTTGTATAAAATGGTAATCTGAGACGTACTTTGTTTTTTATACAGATGACAATTTTTGGGGTTCTGTTTAAATTTTGGCCTCAGTTTTGTGAATTTAGGAAGAATTTAACTGATGAAAAAATTATGAGTGTTTTAGAGAGAAGACAAGAATTTAAACAGAAGAAAAAATTGGCAGTCATGGATGATGAAAAATTTGGAAAGGTGAGACAAGACTCATTTGGGGTTCAGTCAGACTTTTAAAAGGTATGTGATGTGTGAATTTCTCAAAGAATTTGAGCTGGGGAAAGATTCAGAGGAGAATTTATAGAATACAGATTTTAGTGGTTTTTAAGTCTTCAGTCAGAGGTGTCAGACTTGCTTTCAAATTCCTCAAAATTCAATTCAAATGTCGTCTCTTCTATGTGAAGGCTTCCCTGACTCCCCTAGGAAACGTGAACTACTCCCACTACAGTGATGTTCCTACCTCTCTTAGAACATGCTTTATATTGTCTTTTGATTGACCTTGCTGCATCTGTCATCCTCACTGGACTCAGATCCTCAAGGACAGTATCTAATTCATCTATGTCTCTTGAGCGCCCACAGCAGTGTCTAGCACATAGTATACACTCAACTGTTAATCATTACTTATAGCATAAATGAAGGAGTGAATGAATGAACAAATGAACAAATACCAGGAACTTGGGGGTAGCATTTTCAATTCTAAAATTACAGAATGATAACGTTGGCTGTGAAAGTTGAAAATATGAGTTTTGGCTCTGCCAATCTGTCTGTTAGTCCATTCATCCATCTATCTCTTATATTAATCAGTTGTCTATGTTGTAGCTCATCCTTATAAGTTTAAACCTACTCCTTTTTTGAAATTTAAAAGATACGGAAAGATACAAAAGTAATAAATGAACACTTGTATTTGCACAGTTCAAAATAAACACTGTTAATATTTTGCCTCATTTGCCTTTTTGGACTTGAGAAATAAAATATTGCAGGTAGAGTAAATTCTCTTTTAACCTCAGGGCTGAATTCTATTATCCTTCCCCGTCCCAAAGAGCAACCACTAAATTTGGAATATGTTCATGGGGCTCTTTTTAAAAATATTTTTTTATATATGTATATGCAGTCATAAATATTACAGAGGACTATTTTTTATGTTTTTTTAACTTACACAAATGGTACCATATTGTGCAACACATCTTTTTCTACATCTTGTTTTTTACATTCAACATTATGTTTTTTATTTCTACCCACAATAATGTACTTAGATTTAGTTTATTCAACTTAATTTCTGTATACTATTTCATCATATGAATAAATATGCTATTTTTAGTTAACTATTTTCATATTGTTGGATATTTGTTTCCAGTTTTCACCTTTACAAACAGTACTGCAGACAACATTAATGGTTTTAATATATTCCACAGAGTTGTATAGCCATCACCACTTAAGTTTAGAACAATTTCAACACCCCAAAAGAAACACCATAACCATTAACAGTCACTCTCAATTTTCTGTTCCCCCTAGTGCTTGGCAACCACTAACCTATTTTTTGTCTCTAGGAATTTGCCTATTCTGTACATTTCATATAAATTAAACAATATATTATATGGTCTTTTGTGGGACTGGCTTCTTTTGCTTAGTGTAATGTTTTCAAGGTTTGTCCATGTTGTAGCATGTATCCATATTTCATTTCTTTTTATGGCTGAGTAATATTCCATTGTATAGATAGGCCACATTTTGTTTATCCATTTGTCAGTTGATGGACACTTAGGTTGTTACCACTCCTTGGCTATTGGTAATAATGCTGCTTTTTTTGTTTGTTTGTTTGTTTGTTTTGTTTTTTTTTGTTGTTGTTGTTTTTCAAATGCTTTTTTTATCTTCATTTTATTGAGATATATTCACATACCACTCAGTCATACAAAACAAATCATACTTTCGATTGTTTACAGTACCATTACATAGTTGTACATTCATCACCTAAATCAATCCCTGACACCTTCATTAGCACACACACAAAAATAACAAGAATAATAATTAGAGTGAAAAAGAGCAATTGAAGTAAAAAAGAACACTGGGTACCTTTGTCTGTTTCTTTCCTTCCCCTATTTTTCTACTCATCCATCCATAAACTAGACAAAGTGGAGTGTGGTCCTTATGGCTTTCCCAATCCCATTGTCACCCCTCATAAGCTACATTTTTATACAACTGTCTTCGAGATTCATGGGTTCTGGGTAATAATGCTGCTTTGAGCATCTGTGTACAACTTTTATATGGAAATATGTTTTCATTTCTTTTGGGTATATACTTAGATGTGGAAATGTTGGGTTATACGGTAACTCTATGTTAAATCAGTGTGATCCTTTGTTAATGAATTTGCCGCTGTTCATTTTAAGTACTTGATATTAAAACTAGATGACATGAAACCAGAAGAGACTTTTTAAATGAGATTCTCTTTCACCTAGCTTTACCTTTCTTCAGATTACGTAGCTCCATCTGATTCCTTCAAAAGAATAAGAAATGGAGAGTTTAACCGTTTGAGGAACTGCCAGATTACTCCAAAGCTGCTGAACCATCTTTCTTTCTTTTGATGTTTGCGTGGTTTATCTTTTTCCTTTCATTTACTCTCAAACTACCAATATTGTTATATATGAATTGTTTCCTGTAGATAGCATATAGTTGGGTCATGTTTGGTTTTTCTTGACCAACTCTGCCAATCTCTCTTTTAATTGCTAATCCACTCTGCCACACTCTTTTAATTAATAATTTAATCCATTTATATTTAAGGTAATTATTGATAGATTAGGGCTTAAGTCTGCCATTTTATTTCTTGTCTTCTCTTTGTTCCCTCTTTCATTTCTATTTCCATTTTTGTGCCTTCCTGTGAGTTGCTTGAATATTTCTGAGAATTCCATTTTTGTTTATCTACGGTTTCTAAGGGAATCTCTTTGTTCAGATATTTTAGTGGTTGCTGGAGGTATTACATCATATCTACATAAGCTGTCACATTACTGGTCTCGACATTTGATCAGTTCGAGTTACCTCCCTTTTTTTTCACTTGTCTGTAATTATCTAAAATATTTCCACAACATATATTAAGAACCACATCAGATAATATAATTTTTGCTTCAACTTTAAACTAAGTTAGAAAACTTATTGGAAGAAGGAAAGTCTAATTCATTTACCTATATTTTTGCTCTTTCTATTGATGTGTCTACATTCCTGATGTTCCAATAGTCCTTCTTTTACTCTTTTCTCTCCCTATAGGTAAGCTATTTCTCACTTACTACTTTCAAGATTTTTTCTTTGTCTTTAGTTTTCAGAATTTTGATTATGTTGTGTCTTGGCATGAATTTCTTTGGAAATTCTGTTGGAGGATTGCTTTGGTTCTTCAATTCATATAGTGGAATTCTATGTTGTGATGAGAAGCCAACTATAGCTAGAATTGTTTTAACATCAAGAACATAATGCTGAGTGAAAAAGTTGCAAAAGAATACAAGCAGTAAATTCTACTTAAAGTTCAAAACCATGCGGAACTAAGCAATACAATATTTTTAGGAGTGCATACAAAATTGGTAAGTTATAAGCAAGAAAAGAAAATGATAAACACTTTATATTCAGTAAAGTGGTTACCTTTGTGGGTGGGGTGGAGATGAATTGAATTGGGAAGTGACAAAAAAGACATGCTGAAGGTGCTGATAATGTTTATTTCTTAATCTTTGGAGGTATAGATATTATTTCTTTCTTATGTATGTGCTACAAATATTTCTCCATGCGTTTAATATATAATAATAATACATGAATGACACAACAGAGTAAATAGATCAGACTTTGAGAAGCATATTATTGCTTGATGTTGTGTAACATCTGGAGGTTGAGGATTTTCCCAGCATAGAATGGGATTTAGAGAAGACATGGGATTCATAAAATAGGAGGAGGTGCCTAAAAAAGTTTGCTTCTTCTGAGTCAGTTCTTCATAATGTGGCTTCTTTTATTTTTATTGATGTATTATGAATTCTATATACATGGGTAATATTCATATTCATATATAATAATCAGAGCTTATTATTAAAGTAAATATAATTTTTTGATTATTTAATTAAATTTTTCCTCCTTGATTTCCCTTCCAATAGTTAGGTGATAAATAATTGATCAAATAACACCAAATTTGACTTTCTTCTCAAACCAACTATACATCAGTCCCAATATAAAAATGTAATCTGATATGGAACGGAATTCATTGAATGAAAGTTCTCACATCAACCTTCTTCAGCTCCTGGAGGCAAGTCTGTATCCAACTGAGCTGCATAAATGTGATCCTAAGTTTGTAGACTCAGTACAACTCATCCAGAAGATATTTGAAGGGTTGATTTAAGGGAAAAAATAAAATGTTGCCCAACTTACGTCTGCTTGAAGCTCATCTTTGATTCCATCTGTGGCCTGTGAATAGATTCACTACTCACAGCTGGTTAAAAAAATTAGCCTCACATGAGTTTGCTGCAATTTCTACAGAACAGAGCTTCCCATCCTAATCCTTTTTTCCTTCTTTCACCAGATTTTTTTGAGCATCCACTACATATCATTCCTAGGCAAGGTGATGGGGATATGAATTTAATTTATACATAGTGTGAGGGTAGATAGACACACATATACACTTAACTGCAAGGGATAGAAACAAAAAACTTTTGAGACCACAGAACAGGAGCAGTTTTTTGAGAGAAAGAGGGGAGGAACTTCATAGAAGAGATAAGTTTGTTAGTCTTAAAAAAGAAGATTTTAAAAAATGGCCCCAATAGATATTTATTGAATAAATGAAGATAGAAGTGAGAAGACTATAAAGACCTCTTACTGTACCCTAAGCTCTGAATAAGAACTTCACAGCTCTAAGTGTGCCTTTAAATACTTTCTTATTGCTTAGATAGATGGTGTATTATTACGGTTCTCTAGGAAAACAGAACCAACAAAGAGATATCTGTAAATATAAGATTTTATAAGTGTCTCACGCAACTGTGGGGATGCGTGAGTCCAGATTCCATAGGGCAGGATACACAAGTCCAAATTGTGTATTTGGACAGGCAACAAACTGGCAACTCTGATGAAGGTGTTCGATGAACTCCTCAGGAGATGCTGACTAGCTGAAGAAGAAGTGAGGGTTCTCTCTCTTTCTCCCTTAGAAGTCTTCAACTGATTGGATTAAATCCAGCTGTTTGAATTCTCTCATTGCAGTAGACATGCACTTTGTTGATGTAATCAGTCACAGGTGCAGTCAGTTGACTGATGATTTAATAAAACAGCCTTCTGGTTTATTAATCAGCCACAAATGTCCTTGCAGTAATTGGTAGGCAAGTGCTTGCTTGACCAGCACCTGGGCACTGTCACCTGGCTAAGTTGACACATGAACCTAACCAACACAGATGGTAAATATGTTATCTAAAACTTTCTCCAGGGTAGATCATATGCTGGGCATAAAACAAACCTCAATAAATTTAAAAAGATTGAAATCACTCAAAGCACATTCTCTGATCACAATGCAATACAACTAGAAGTCAATAACCGTCAAATATCTAGAACATTCACAAACATTTGGAGGTTAAACAACATACTCCTAAACAATCAGTGAGTTAAGTAATTGCAAGAGAAATTGCTAAATATCTAGAGATGAATAAAAATGAGAGCACAAGATATCAAGACTTATGGGATGTAGAAAAGGTGGTATTGAGGGGGAAATTTATAGCTCTAAATGCATACATTAAAAAATAAGAAAGCTAAAATCAAAGAACTAATGGAACAACTGAAGAAGCTAAAAAATGAACAGCAAACTAATTCTAAAGCAAATAGAAGAAAAGAAATAAGGATTAAAGGAGAAATAAATGATATAGGGAAACAACAACAACAACAAAAACAATAGAATAAATAAAGCCAAAAGTTGGTTCTTTGAGATCAACAAGATTGACAAGCCCTTAGCTAGACTGACAAAAATCAAAAAGAAAGAAGACCCAAATAAACAAAATAATAAATGAGAAAGGGGACATTACTGCGGATCCTGAAGAAATTTAAAAAATCATGAGGATACTATGAAGATCTGTATACCAACAAACTAGATAATTTAGAGGAAATGGACAATATCCTGGAAACACATCAACAACCTAGAATGACCAGAGAAGAAATAGAAGACCTCAACAAACCAATCACAAGCAAAGAGATCCAATCAGTCATCAGAAAGCTTCCCATGAAAGCTGAGGGCCAGATGGCTCATGGGAATTCTACCAAACTTTCCAAAAAGAACTGACACCAATCTTACTTCTCTTTCAAAACATTGAAGAAAACGGAACACTACCTAACTGATTTTATGAAGCTAACATCCCTGTAATACCAAAACCAGGAAAAGATGCTACAAGAAAGAAAAACTACAGGCCAACCTCCCTCATGAATATAGACACAAAACTTCTCAACAAAATTCTTGCAAGTTGAATCCAGACACATTAAAAAAATCATACATCATGACCAAGTGGGGTTCATTCCAGGCATGCAAGGATGGTTCAACATAAGAAAATCAATCAATGTATTACAACACATTAACAAATCAAAAGGGAAGAATCAAATGATCATCTCAATAGATGCTGAAAAAGCATTTGACAAAATCTGGCATCCTTTTCTGATAAAAACACTTCAAAAGGTAGGAATTGAAGGAAACTTCCTCAATATGATAAAGGGCAATTCCTTTGATCAATATTTCTATCTTTATGCCACTATAGCTGTTTTGACCACTGTAGCTTTATGGTAGGCTTCAAAGTCTGGAAGTTTAGGTCCTCCCAATTCGTTCTTCTTTTTTAGGATGTTTTTGGCAATTTGAGGCCCCTTTCCCTTCCAAATAAATTTGATAACTAGCTTTTCCAAGTCTGCAAAGTAGGTTGTTGGAATTTGGATTTGGATTGCATTGAATCTGTAGATCAGTTTGGGTAGAATTGACATCTTAACAATGTTTACTCTTCCTATGCATGAGCATGGAATATTTTTCTACCTATTTAGGTCTTTTTTATTTCTTTTAGTAAAATTTTGTAATATTCTGTGTAGAGGTCTTTTATGTCCTTGGTTAAGTTCTTAGGTACTTGATTTTGTTAGTTGCTATTGTGAATGGAATTTTTTTTTTTTTGGATTGTCTCTTCAGTTAGGTCATTACTAGTGTATAGGAACATTACTGACTGTGATGGTTAGGTTCACGTATCAACTTGGCCAGGTGATGGTACCCAGGTGTCTGGTTAAGCAAGCACTGGCCTAACCATTGCTTTGAGGATGTTTGTGGCTGCTTGATAAGCCAGAAGGCTGGTTTGTTAAATCATCAGTCAATTGACTGCAGCTGTGACTGATGATGTCAATGAAGGGCATGTCTTCCACAATGAGAATGTAGTCAACTGGATTTAATCCAATCAGTTGAAGACTTTTAAGCGAGACAGATAGAGGACCTTCACTACTTCTTCTTCGGCTAATCAGCTGTGCCAAGTTGAATGTATTATGTCCCCCCCAAATGCCATTATCTTTGATGTAATCTTGTGTCGGCAGACCTATCAGTGTTAATTATATTGTAATTCTTTGAGTGTTTCCATGGAGATGTGCCCACCCAACTGTGGGTGATGACCCTGATGAGATAATTTCCATGGAGGTGTTGGCCCACCCATTCAGGGTGGGTCTGAATTAAATTACTGGAGCATTATATAAGATCAGACAGAAGGAGCAAGTTGCTACAGCCAAGAGGGACACTCTAAAGAATGCCCAGAAGCTCAGAGAGAAACTGCAGTTTGAAGACAGCTGTTGAAAGCAGACCATTGCTCCAGAGAAGCTGAGAGAGGACAAATACCCCAAGTGCAACTAAGAGTGACATTTTTGAGGAACTGCAGCCTAGAGAAGAATGTCCTGGGAGAAAGCCACTTTGAAACCAGAACTTTGGAGCAGACACCAGCCACGTGCCTTCCCAGCTAACAGAGGTTTTCCGGACACCATTGGCCATCCTCCAGTGAAGGTACCCGATTGCTGATATGTTACCTTGGACACTTTATGGCCTTAAGACTGTAACTGTGTAACCAAATAACCCCCCTTTTATAAAAGCCAATCCGTCTCTGGTGTTTTGCATTCCGGAAGCATTAGCAAACTAGAACACCAGCGAAGGATTTCCTGAGGACTTTGTCGAAGTTGCCAGTTTGTTTCCTGAGTAGTTCATCGAACACGTTCATTGAAGTTGCCAGTTTGCTGCCCGAGAAGTTCATTGAACATGTTCATTGGAGTTGCCAGTTTGCTGCCTGCCCTTTAGAATTTGGATTCATGCATATCCACAGTTGCATGAGACACTTCTATAAATCTTATCTTTATAGATATATTTATAAATATCTCTTGTTGATTCCATTTCCATAGAGAACCCTAACTAATACACAGACTTATGTGTATTAACCTTATATTCCGCCACTGCAGAATTTGTTTATTAGCTCAAGTATCTTTGTAGTCAAATTCTCAGGATTTTTCAAATATAAGATCATATCATCTGCAAATAATGACAGTTTTGCTTCTTCCTTTCCAATTTGGATACCTGTTATATCTTTACCTTGGCAAATTGCTCTGGCCAGAACTTCTAGCACAGTGTTGAATAATAGAGGTGACAGTGGGCATCCTTGTCTCATTCCCAATCTTAGGGGGAAGGCTTTTGGCCTCTTCTGTTGAGTACTATGCTGGCTGTGGGTTTTTCATATATGCCCTTTATCATATTGAGGAAGTTTCCTTCAGTTCCTACCTTTTGAAATGTTTTTATCAAAGAGGGATATTGAATTTTGTCAAATGCTTTTTCAGCATCTATTGAGATGATCGTTTGATTTTTCTCTTTTGATTTGTTAATGTGTTGAATTAAATTAATTGATTTTCTTATTTCAGTGTGCCTTTGGATTCAATTTGCAAGTATTTTGTTTAGGATTTTTGCATCTATGTTCATTAGGGAGATTGGCCTGTAGTTTTCCTTTTTTGTAGTATCTTTATCTGGTTTTGGATCCAGAGTGATATTAGCTTCATTAAATGAATCACTTAGTGTTCCTTTTCCTTCAGGTTTTAAAAAAGCGTTTGAGCAGGAATGGTGTCAATTCTTTTTGAAAATTTTGGTAAAATTCTCCTGTGAAGTCATCTGTCCCTGGGCTTTTATTTGTAGGTAGATTTTTGATGACTGATTGGATCTCTTTGCTTGTGATTCGTTTGTTGAGGTCTTCTGTTTCTTCTTGGGTCAGTCTAGTATGTTCATGTGTTTCCAGGAAATTGTCATTTTCTCTAAATTGTGCAGCTTGTTGGCATACAGTTGTTTGTAGTATCCTCTTATGATTTTTTTTTAAAAATTTCTTCAGGATCTGTAGTAATTATCTCCTTCTCATTTCTGATTCTGTTTATTTTGGGCTTATCTCTTTTTTACTTTGTCAGTCTTGCTAAGGGTCTGTCAATGTTGTTGATCTTCTAAAGACCAACTTTTGTTTTTTTAATTCTCTCTATTGTTTTTTTTTTTTTTTTTTTTTTTTTTTGGTTCTCCAGCATGTTTATTTCTGCTCTAATCTAATCTTTGTTATTTCCTTTTGTCTACTTGCTTTAGGGTTAGTTTGCTGATTGTTCTCTAGCCTCTTCAGTTGTTCAGTTAGATCTTTAGTTTTATCCCCTTCTTGCTTTTTAATATATGCATTTAGAGCTATAAATTTCCCTCTCAGCACTGCCTTTGCTGCATCCCACAGGTTTTGATATGTTGTGTTCTCATTTTCGTTTGTCTCTAGATATTTACCAATGTCTCTTGCAGTTTTTTCTTTGACCCACTTGTTGTTTAGGAGTGTGTTGTTTAATCTCCATGTATTTGTGAAAGAACTGGTTCTTTGGTGGTTGTTCATTTCTTTGCATTCCATTGTGGTCAGAGAATGTGCTTTGAATAATTCTAATCTTTTCAAATTTATGAAGACTTATTTTGTTCCCCAGCATATGATCTATCCTGGAAAACGTTCCATGGGCAGTAAAGAAGCATGTATTTCCTGGTACTTTGGGATGTAACGATCTGTATATGTCTGTTAAGTCTAATTCATTTATCAAATTGTTTAGTTTCTGAATTTCCTTATTGGTCCTCTGTCTAGTTGTTCTATCTATAGAAGAGAGTGGTGTATTGACGTCTCCCACTATTATTGTAGATGTGTCTATTGCTGTCTTCAGTTTAGCCAATGTTTGTCTCATGTATTTTGGAGCTCCTTGATTGGGTGCGTAAACATATATGACTGTTATTTCTTCTTGGTGAATTATTCCTTTTATAAATATATCGGATCCTTCTTTGTCTCTTATGACATCTTTGCATTTAAAGTCTGTTTTGTCCAATATTAGTATAGCTACCCCAGCTTTCTTTTGATTATGGTTTGTTTAGAATATTTTTTTCCATCCTTTTACTTATATTGTCTGTATGTCTCAGGGTCAAAGATGAGTCTCTTGTAAACAGCTTCTTGATGGGTCATATTTTTTAATCCATTATTCCAGTCTTTATCTTTTAATTGGAGACTTTAATCCATTCACGTTCAAAATTATTACTCTGAAGGGAGTTCTTGAACTAGCCGCTTATCCTTTGGTTTTTAGTTGTTAGACCTATTTTTCCCCCCTCTTTTTTTTTCCTTTAACTTACCCTTGCTAATAACTCCTCAGTTCTTTACTCTTCTCCAGACCTCTCTCTCCTTTCTTTTTTTCTCAGCTGGTAGAGCTCCTTTTAATATTTCTTGCAGAGTACGTCTCTTGTTAATAAATTCTCTTAGCATTTGTTTGTGAAAATTTTAAACTGTCCCTGAATTTTGAAGGAGAGATTTGCTGGATAAAGAATTCTTGGCTGGCAGTTTTTCTCTTTCAGACTCTGAAATATGTCATACCACTGCCTTCTTGGCTCCATGGTGCCCGCTGAGTAAAGTCAATGCTTTAGTCTTATGTTGTTTCCCTTGTATGTGGTGAATCACTTCTGTCTTGCTGCTTTCAGTAGTTTCTCCTCTTCAGCATTTGACAATCTAATCAGTATATGTCTTGGAGCAGGTTTTTTTGGATTTATTCTGTTTAAAGTTCACTGAGCATCTTTGATTTGCATATTTATGTCATTCAGATGGTTTGAGAAGTTTTCAAGTATGTCTTGAAACACTTTCCTAGCCCTTTACCCTTCTTTTCTCCTAGGACACCAATGATTCTTTTATTTGTTCACTTCATGTTGTCCATCATTTCTCTGAGGTCTATTTCAAATTTTTTTTATTTTTCCCCATTTGTTCTTTTGTTTGCTTGCATTAAATTATTATCTTTTCTTCTGCCTCTTCAAATCTGCTATTCTGTATCTAGTATATTTTTAATTTGAGCCACAGTGTCTGTTATTTCCATGAGATCTGCTATTTTTTTATTGACTCGTTCAGATTCTTCTTCATGCTCTTGTAGAATCTTCTTGGTTTCCTTTATATTTTTAGCCATCTTGTTGAAGTCGTTTTGGAGATTTGTTTGTAATTATTTAATTAATTGCTCCAAATTTTGTGTCTCCTGCAGGTTTTTTTTAATTCAATTTTATTGAGATAAATTCACATACCATGCAGTCGTACAAAACACAATCAGTTGTTCACAGTACCATTATATAGTTGCACGTTCATCACCAAAATTAATGTTTGAACATTTTCATTACCTCACACACAAAAATAATAAGAATAAAAATTAAAGTGAAAAACAACAATTAAAATAAAAAAGAGCACTGGTTGCCTTTTTTTTTTTTTTTGCCCCCGTTTTTCTATTCATCCATCCATACACAGGACAAAGGGGAGTGTGATCCACATGACTTTCCCAATAACATTGTCACCTCTCATAAGCTGCATTGTTACACAATCATCTTCAAGATTCAAGGGTTCTGGGTTGTAGTTTGATAGTTTCAGGTATTCGTTTGGCTTGTCCGTGTCTTCTAGATCCTTCAAGTGCTTTGTAATTATCTGTTGACTTCAGGGCATTTGCTTGTCTTGATAAGGTTACTTTGGGAAGTGCAGAATTATTTAAGCATTTATATATAATTTTGTTTGCTGGAGTGCATTTTCCCAATCCTATCAGCAGGTGACACTCTTGAGGCACTGCTTGCTGGAGTGCAGTTTCCCTGACCTACCAACAGGTACCACTCTCAAGTAGGTCTTCCCCTAACTTCTGTGCGGTGGGTGGAGATCCAATCAGTGCACCCATTCTCCATGTGCACTGGGGAATGCCTGTCCTAGGGTTATGATGTGGGCCCTGAGTAGGTAGGCAGGGAGTGTGATCAAGGGCACCCCACAGATGGAATGTGGGCCCTGCCTGCTGGTTCTTTGCCTGCCTTGCGCTCAGGAGTCTCTGGGGTGTGGAAGGGGCTCTTGATTGCTGGAATGGTGCCTCTCCCTTCCCCGCTTCTCACCATTGCAACCCCTCCCCCAGTTCCATGGGGGGAGAGCAAACACTGCCTGCTGGGTTCCCTCATGGGAGCTCCCCACTGTCTGGCTAAGGAGAATCACCCCCCAGCAAACTGTCAAGGTAGGTGCATGGGAATGGAGAGCCGCTGCTCACTCCCTTGCCCAGTGGTGGTTTTGTTGCTGCCAGCTGGGGTGGGGGTAGGGGGTCTGCCAGGAACACACTGCATCCCTGGAGCCACTGTCTCTCTTTGTTTTTTCCAATGTCCCATTTACATACTGTGGGGGACCCTCTATGGCTGGTCACACCCCAAACCATGGTCCCTGGTGCCCTCCGGCCCCTTTCTAGTTACTTTGATGGAAAAGAAGCCCATTCCTCCTCACCTACTCCCCCATCTTCCCAGAAGTTCCCATAATTTTTTGTAGCATAAAAATATATACTCAGAAAAAAAAATCTGTTTCTATGAAAAGCATTGAACTTCCCTGGTTCAGGTTCTATCTTTGCAACTAGGTAACCTTGGGCATGAGTCTTAACTCTCTGAACCTTGATTTCATCTATCAACGAATGGTAATAACATTAATGTCACATGATTTGAGAGGGATTCATTGAAACGATGGGTCTAAAATTTCTGTGCAAGCTGTACCACCATATAATTGCATGGTATTTTATCCAGTATGGAATAGTGGATAGGAGTGTGGTCTTGGGTTAGACATAATTGTTTCCTATCCTGGCTTTACCATTTATTACTTCTGTCATCTTAGGGAAACCACTTAACTCCCTAAAACCTAAGTTTTTCAATAAAATAAAGATTGTAATAGATCCTACATCACAGATGGGATTAAATAAGATAGTATATGTGAAGTACAATGCATGTCAAAACAAGTGTTAGTTTTATTAATATTGTGGCAGTAATTTTCCTTTGTAACAAAAATAATAATATCAAATATAATCTCCATTTCTTATTCTTATGAAATAATCAGATGGAACTAGGTAATGTGAGGTAAAGAAATACTAGGAGAAAGAGAATCTCATTAAAAGTCTCATCTAGTAGCATATCATCTGGTTTTAATATCAAGATCTTAAAATGAACAGTGGCAAGTTTATTAACAAAGGATCACAGTGATTTAACTAAATTTTAAGTGACAAAAAATAAACAAGGCTAAAAGACAAATGAAGAAACATAAGTGTGATGCAAGTTGTAAAAATAAATCATAGAAAAATAAGTACTCTTAATAGAAAATTGGGCAAAGGGCATGAAGAGGCAATTCAAAAAAGAAATACAAGACTATAATAATTAAAAGGTGTTCATCCTTGTTGGTGACCAAAGATATGCAGACTGGCAAAGAAGCAAAGGTTGGCAGTACCCAGTGTTGGTCAAGGACTTAAGAAAGAGGCATGCAAACTCATACATTATTGGGGAATATAAAATGGTACTTCCTTTCTGATGGCAGTTTGACAACATATATTGTTTAAAATGTTCATTATTTTTCATCCAGCAAATCTGCTTTTAGAAGTTTATTCTAAAGGAGTAAATCAGAAAAATACAGGAAGATGTATGTACAAAGCATCATTCATAATAGTAAAAAAAAACGAAAACAACCTGTGCTGGTTTGAATGTATTATGTCCCCCAGAATGCCATTATCTTTGATGTAATCTTGTGTGGGCAGATGTATCAGTGTTGATTAGATTGTAATTCTTTGAGTGTCTCCGTGGAGATGCGCCCCACCCAACTGTGGGTGATGACTCGGATTGGATAATTTCCATAGAGGTATTACCCCACCCATTAAGGGTGGGTCTAAATTAAATCGCTGGAGCCATATAAATGAGCTGACAAACAGAAGGAACTCAGTGCAGCTGAGAGTGACATTTTGAAGAGGAACTGCAGCCAAGAGGGACACTTTGAAGAATGCACAGGAGCTGAGAGAGTAGCTGTAGATGAGAGACAGTTTGAAGACGGCCGTTGAAAGCAGACTTTAGCTCCAGAGAAGCCAAGAGAGGGAAAACGCCCCAAGAGCAACTAAGAGTGACATTTTTGAGGAACTGCAGCTAGGGAGGAACGTCCTGGGAGAAAGCCGTTTTGAAACCAGAACTCTGGAGCAGACGCCAGCCACGTGCCTTCCCAGCACAGAGGTTTTCTAGATGCCATTGGCCATCATCCAGTGAAGGTACCTGATGGTTGATGTGTTACCTTGGACACTTTATGGCCTTAAGACTGTAACTGTGTAACTAAATAAACCCCCTTTTATAAAAGCCAATCCATTTCTGGTGTTATGCATTTTGGCAGCATTAGCACACTAGAACACAACCTAAATTTCTAATAGTAGGAATTAATGAAATTCTCTGTGGAAATCCGTTCACTTTAGTATTCACCTATGGAATATGATGATATAGAGTAGTCATTTCATCATTCAAATATTTCAGAGCATACTTTTTGGCAGGCACTGTTTTAGAATGGTAAACAGGGCAAAGACCCTCCCCTCTCAGAGCTTAACATTCCAGTTCTGTATTTATTCACATAGAAACATTTTCACAACATATTGTGTATGAAAAACCAGATTTAAAAAGATCATCTACAGTTTTATTCCATTTATATAAAATTATATTGATAAAATATATAATTATAAATATTAAATTATTGATTTATATCTATGCATCTTCTCTAGTGAGAATTGTGTTTAGACATTCACAAAAATGTTTATAGTGGTTTTTCTTGGATGCTAGAAATTGGGGGTGATACTTATATTCTAGGTCATAATATATCTCATACATATTTTAATATTTTTATATTAGTATGAAAGAAAATGAATGATCAAAACAGTAAACTATGTCATAAGGATATTGACTTGGGGAAACCTCATGTGTGGTGCAAACTACAAAATAGTTTTTCATATGATGTTATGACTCCTTAACTTTAAGTTTATGTTAATATAGCATTATCCCTTTTTTGCAATAACTTAATTTAATATAATTACAGGATGGAATCAAACAATATGCAAGTACTGCAGGGTCTGTTTCCAAACCAACTGCGTTAGTCAGTGATTCACTTATAGGCTTGCAAGCATATGGCCGACAGGTAAGCAGGAAAGATTTAACAGATATCACTACTTCTGTAGAGCATTGATTGTTGAAATGCAGTAGCTCAATCATTTTATGGTAGTAGAGATGTGTTTATTGTAAAATGAGGGTAAAATTATACTAGTAGGAGAGGCTGGAAGAAAGAGAATTTTCTTGAGGCTTCAGAGACTTAAAATTTCAGCTGATTCTCGACAATATAATTTCTTGATACAACTGAAGAAAATTTACTTTGCATATTTTGACACGACTATTCATTGGAAAAGAGAGAACAAGATAGATATAATAAAGAGAATAAAATATATTCTTGGGTTAAGAGAAGAAAGAAGAATGCCAAATGTGTAGTCTCAATTTCTTAATTCTTTGAAATGATCACAAAATTTGCTAGTATGTGACCACCAACTAGTACATTTATAGCTTTTATGTTTACATTTACATTTATAACTAGCACATCAGTATCACTTCCCTGAAATTTCATGAGTTTAAGTTATGTTCATTTGTACTGAAAGTTTTTGTATCTTAGGATACTTAAAAGCAGTCTTTTTGGTATTTGGGAATGTCAAGTAAGTTTAGTGGCCCAGCTAAGATAACTGATAGACTATGAAGTCATTATTGAGACATGAGAAATAGTCGATTTTGTGGAACCATGTATTGAAACAGGTGTATATAAAAGTATATGAAACCTAATAATGTCATTCAAAATATATTCATTAGCAAATGACTACAATATAATTTCAGAAACACAGTGTGGAAATAAAGGGAAATCTGGAATTA
Source organism: Choloepus didactylus (assembly GCF_015220235.1). Classification (NCBI taxonomy): domain Eukaryota; kingdom Metazoa; phylum Chordata; class Mammalia; order Pilosa; family Megalonychidae; genus Choloepus; species Choloepus didactylus. The sequence continues at coordinate 55,668,177 of NC_051320.1, read as the reverse complement.
GAGATACCAGGTGTCTCAATTTTACTCTGTCACTTAGAAGTCAGTATTACCTTGAAGCATGAAGAAATCACTAATCTCCTTTGAGCCTTTTTCCCTCATCTGTTAAAAAGAAAGACAGGGTTGATGATGATGATATCCTGTCCCATATATCTTAGTATTGTTGTAAGAAACTAAAAAGCTTTTGGAAACCAAGGGGATTTTATAAATATAAATTACTATTGTTACTCTTTAAGGTGTGTGTGCTGAATTAAGTTAGTAATTGGTAAAGTAATAACACACTGCCATTTTGCAAGTGTGGGCATCCTATATTTGCATTTGTTTCAGATAGATTTTGCACATTGAAGAAATGTAATTAATACAAATACAGAATTATCCCCCATACTTGGATCTTTCCCAAGCCCCTAAATTCCTAATCAAATTGAATATATAAAATTGACTGAGTAACTGTCAAGATATCTATAAAGCTTTTGAGACATTGACTCACTGGCAAATCATACATCATCACCTTCATAACCCCCTTCTCAACCAGGTGCCAGGAATTATAAAAATTTAGGTCAAGGCTATAGAAAAAGTACTGTTCCTTTATCGTAAGTATTTTTATAACAATTTGGGGTACTCAGTTAAAAGGTTAGATGAGTAAGTTCAGTTTCTGAAAAAAATCACCTAATAGTCTATTTATAATATATATACCTCTGTGTATTATACTTCAATAAAAAAGTTTAAATAATGGGGCTGATATAAGCCATTTTCCCTTCAGTTTGTTTTCTGGAGCAAAATTTTCCAGAATTAGCTTTGAAATTCTTTTTATTTTATAGCCCACCTGGTGCTATTCAAAGTACATAGAAGCCTTAGAACAGGAGAGAATTCTTCTTAAAGTTCAAGAAGAGCTGGAAAAGAAATTGCTTACAGGTGAGTTTTGCTTTTTGCTTACATGGTTTCTTCGTTGTCTTCTTTCATAGATTAATTTCAGAGGACTTTTCCAATGATTAATTCATTGTTTTACTTATCTCTTGTTTTTCTGGGCAGGCACATCATCTTTTACAAATTTTAAGCCTACTGCCTCACCTTTGTCACTGAGAAAAAACCTGTCTTTCCATACCAACCAAAGTGAGTGTCCAGTGATGGTCTGTCTTCAGACCTATCTTTCTTTTTCTTGGCACATCCATCTCTTTCCTGGCCATATAGATATAGAGGGTGGGGAAGGATGAAGACTCCCTTCCTCCCCCAAACTACCCTGACCCCCAAATTGGGAGAATTTCAGTGTGTATTTCTCTCTTCTGTATCCTCTCTTCTGTTGAGGAGAAAGACTAAGATACATACTGACACTTCTTCCCATTTCCAGAGTGAGAGGACTCATGACTGTTTATGCCCTGATGCTGATAGATGTGAGGTAAGTCATAGTGTAAGAGTTGCTTGCCCCCACCCGTGCCCCACTAACACACATGCACACACAGACATGTACCACAAGCACACACACACACACCTCACATACGCCCCCTACCAGAATGATGCATAGGAATACCTTGCCTCCCTTCTGAATGGCACAGTCTCCTGAGAAGTAGGGCTTCTGGATAATAGTCATTTATTGCTTCTGTTTACCCCTTATCTATTCTTCTCTTCCACAAAGAATATATATGGAAGAATAGGCTCTGGCTCTGTTTTTCCCAGCTCAGTTTTTCTAAGTTGGGAATATAAAGAAGGAATTGAAAATAAAAGACAGAATTGCAAATCACTCTGGAGCCTGTTCTCCCCTACAGTACTGATGTGATTATGCAGTTATGATTGGATTCTGATACTAGAGTTTAACAGTAGTTTTAGAAAGTAGTGTCATAGTACAGATATAGTCTGTATGTAATCCATTGACCCAATGCTTGAATAACCCAGTAATGTTCCCTTTCTCTTATCTTTTGTCTTGAAGCTTAAGCATTTGGTTTCTCAAAATCCTCAGTTCTGTGGTTCTAGGGTTTGATGAGCAGGCCTTAATCTTTGCCTGCTCATCATTTTTATCTTCTGGTGTAATTACCCTAACTACTGCACTGTTCTGCCAAATACCCCACCCTTAGATCAACTTCATAGTGTCCCCAACATTTAGAGTATGCTAATACATCTGCTAACTTTTTTGATCCTTGCAACAACCCTATATAAGGTTTTTTTTTTTTTTCCTTGTTTTGGATTTACATTTTCTATAGCTGCTTATGTTTTGATCTATTTATTTTCTTTTACAGGAACTCTTTAAATCAAATTTAACTGACATGAGAAGTTCAAGTGATTTTTGGATGGTATGCATTAGAGCAAGCCTACTATCTAAATAAACTTTGGCTTGTTTTATTCCCATAGTTTTAAAATTACAACTATTCTGTACACATGCTATGTAAGACTATAAAATTTTTAAAACTTAATTAGAATAAATCTACTACTATCTAGGTCCGAAGAATCAAAATGTTTTGCCTATCACAGTTCTTAAGGAGGTACGTCATGTTCAAGTAATTATTCGACAAATATTCCTTGAGCATTTAGTATGTTTGGTTAGCACATGTATTCAGCAGTTGGTTAGGGGACTAATAATCCTACCAGTAAGTTGACCCAAGACATAAAAGGAAGAGCCTTCTCCACCCCCACCCCCAATTTTAAAGGAATCATGTATAGATGAAAGCAGTGGTTATCACACTTGATTGTGACATTTTTGCTACCTGAGAGCTTGATTCAGTAGTTCTTGTACAGGACCCAGATTCTCCCTCTTTAACAGATACCCCTGGTGTTCTCATGCAGGTGATACACAAAACACTCCACAGATAAACTGTTTGGGTAGCAAGAAAAGAACTTCAAAAAGGTCAAAGCCCCCTTATTAACTAGAGCTATACTTACGACAGAGATATCCCAGAAATACACTCTCATACTCTTTGCTGGAGGGACCAGGAAATGTGTAAGAAGTGATCTGGGAGGACAGATCTTCACCATCTATAGACCTCATTACTCAGGAGCTCCAGGGACTGTGACCCAGATTACCCGATCAGAAGCACTGGACTTCCAGTCTCATGCATTTCCAGAAAGTATTTTTAAAGTTGAAACTGCCACTCCTAATTTTCCAATGAGTTAGACATTTTAAATGTATTTCCTAACATCAGGAGACATACTTCAGAGACCATCTTTCTTCTAAAGTAGTGGTTTTGGACACTTTTAAGCATTAGAATTCTGTTGTTCCCTTTGTTCTCCCCACTGCCCCATCCCTATAGTGACTCTGAAGTCTGACACCAGTATTTAGAAGTATTCCATAGTCAGTTTTGTTCTTAGAATAAATTGAGAAAATAGTAAACTTACTAAGTTTTTTCACATTTTTAATTGACAGTTATCTTTATATTATAAATTACTTGTTCACTTTTGGCCTCTTGACAAAGTATCCACTAGCATAAGCCAGTCCCAGTTTTTGCCATCAGAGACAATTGCCTTATATTACTGTACCCAGGAAGTGTGTTCTAACAGAGTTTCCACTGATTCTTCATAACACCTCTCTAAGACATTTCTTCCTCCTTTTCCCCACTATTGGATGACTGCCATATTCCAGATCCTCATCACTTCGCATCTGGTCCTAATTAATTTTCCTTTCTCCTGTGTGGCCACCATCCAATTGTCCTAAGAGTGATCTTTCCACAATGCAGACCTTCTCACGTTACTCCTTTTCTTAAATCCTTCATTGATATTGTGGGTAAACCTATGATTGGTAAACTAGAAGTTCCCTACTTACCATGATATATGTCCTAGGCTCTCCTGTCTTCTGATAAAAAAACATTCAGATCAGGCTTTTGTTCCTCTGGGAAGCTGTCATTCAAATTCTTCTCTTACCCCAGTCTCTGTTACCACCACAAGCAACTACAGAAGTTATCACTTCCTCTTCTGTACTACCACTGTAGCTTGTTCATAATTCTGTAACAGAACTAATCACACTGATTGTAATTTTTTGTTTATATGTCTGTTTCCCCTAATAAAGATTATTTGATTGTGTGTTTAACTTTTTAATTTGTATTTGAAGATTTTGCTAGTGTGATCAAAGGACTATTATAATGATTCCCTTTTTTACAGGAAAAAGGCCATATGCCTTAGTATCACGCACATAACCCTGTATTATCTCATACCTCCTACCATGTCTGTCATCTCTTCTCATGCACAATGAAACCAGCAGTTCTCTACCTTTTTTTCCTTTATAGTCCTGTTTCATCTTTTAATTTTTATTTGAGTGACATATATACAACCTAAAATTTCCCTTTAGTCACATTCAAATACATAATACAATACTGTTAATTACACTGATAATATTGTGATTCCGTCACCACCATCCATTTCTAAAACTTTACAGTCAACCTAATTGAAATTCTTTTCAATTTAAGCATTAATTCCCAATCCTCTACTCCCAACCCAGCCCCTGGTAACCTATATTCTAGATTCTATCTCTGTGAGTTTTCTTATTCTAATTATTTCAAATCAGTGAGATCATACGATATTTGACCTTTATGTCTAGCTTATTTCACTCATTGTCTTCAGAGTTCATTCACGTTGTCACATGAATCAAAACTAAGTTCCTTTTTAATACTGAATAATATTGCATTGCATGTATATGCTACGTTTTGTTTATCCATTCATCAGTTGAAGGACACTTGGGTTGCTTCCATCTTTTGACAATTGTGAATAATGCTGCTGATTTGAACATCCGTGTGAAAATGTCTGTTTGGGTCCCTGCTTTCAATTCTTTTGGATATATACTTAGTAGTGGGATGGCGGGGTCATATGGTAATTCTATACTTAGCTTTCTGAGGAACTGCCAAACTGTCTTCAGTGAGGCTGCACCATTTTACCTTGCCACCAGCAATGAAATGAGTGTTCCTATTTCTCCACATCCTCTTCAACACTTGTAATTTGCTGACTTTTAATAGTAGCCATTCTAGTGGGTATGAATTGGTATCTCATAGTGGTTTTGATTTGCATTTCCCTAATAGCTAGTGATGTTGAGCATCTTTGCTTGTGCTTTTTAGCCATTTGTATATCCTCTTTGGAGAAAGGTCTATTCAAGTCTTTTTCCCATTTTTAATTGAGTTGTTTGTCTTTTTATTGTTGAGTTGTAGGATTTCTTAATACATTCTAGATATTAAACCCTTATCAGTTATGTGGTTTCCAAATATTTCCTCCTATTGTGTAGGCTGTCATTTAACTTTCATGATAAAGTCCTATGATGCATTAAAGTTTTAAATATTGATGAGGTCCCATTTATCTTTCTTCCTTTGTTGCTTGAGCTTTGATTGTCAAGTCTTAGAAACCGTTGTCTAACATAAGATCTTGAATGTGCTTCCTTACATTTTCTTCTAGGAATTTTATAGTCCTGGTTCTTATATTTAGGTCTTGGTTCCATTTTAATTTTTGTATATGGTGTGAGATAGGGTCCTCCTTTGTTCTTTTGCATAAATATATCTAGATCTCCCAGCACCATTTGTTGAAGAGACTGTTCTTTCCCAACTGAGTGACTTGGCAGCCTTGTTGAAAAGCAATTGGCTATAGATATGAGGATCTGTTTTTGAGCTCTCAATTTGATTCCATTGGTCTATATAGCTATGCTTGTGCCAGTACCATGTTGTTTTGACCACTGTGGCTTTATAATAAGCTTTAAAGTCAGGAAGTGTGAGTACTCCAATTTCATTCTTTTTTTTTAAGATGCTTTAGCCATTCAGGAACCCTTACCCTTCCAAATAAATTTGATAATTGGCTTTTCTGTGTCTGCAAAGTAGGGTATTGGAGTTTTGATTGGGATTGCATTGAACCTGTAAACCATTTTGGGAAGAATTGACATCTTAACAATATTTAGTCTTCCAATCCATGAGGATGGAATGTCCTTCTATTTATTTAGATCTTCTTTGATTTCTTTTAGCAATATTTTGTTATTTTCTAGGCACAAGTCCTTTAAATCCTTGGTTAAATTTATTCCTATATTTTTTATCTTTTAGTTGCTATTGTAAATGGAATTTTTTTCTTGATTTCCTCCTCAGATTGCTCATTACTAGTGTATGGAAACAACACTGATGTTTGCATGTTCATCTTTACCCTGCCAATTTGCTGAATTCATTTGTTAGCTCTAGTTAGTTCTGTTGTAGATTTTTTGGGACTTTCTATTTATAGGATCATGTCATCTTCAAAGAGTGAAAGTTTTCCTTCTTCCTTTCCAATTTTGATGCCTTTTGTTTCTTTTTCTTGTTTAACTGCTCTGATTAGAACTTCTGGTAGAGTGTTGAATAACAGTGGTGACAATGGGCATCCTTGTCTTATTCCAGATCTTAGAGGGAAAGCTTTCAGTCTTTCAAAATTGATTATGATGTTAGCTGTGGGTTTTCCATATAGGCCCATTTTCATGTTGAGGAAGTTTTCTTCTATTCCTGTTTGTCTAAGTGTTTTTAATCAAGAAATGCATTTTGTCAAATGCATTTGCTGCATCAATTGAGATGATCATGTGGCTTTCCCCCTTCATTTTGTTAATGTGGTGTATTACATTGATTAATTTTCTTATGTTGAACCACGTTTGCACACCAGAGGTAAAACCCACTTGATCATGGTGTATAATTCTTTTAATGTGCTGCTGGATTTGATTTGATAGTATTTTGTTGAGGATTTTTGCATTTGTATTTACAAGAGAAATTGTTCTGTAATTTTCTTTTCTGGTAGTGTCTAATGGCTTCAGTATTAGGTTGATGTTGGCCTCATAGAATGAGTTAGGTAGTGTTCCCTCCTGTTCAATTTTTTTTGAAGAGTTTGAGCAGAATTGGTATTAATGCTACTTGGAATGATTGGTAGAATTCGCCTGTGAAGCCATCTGGTCCTGGATGTTTCTTTCAGTCTGCCATGCCAGTGGGGTAAGGCACCAGCCTCCATAGCATGGAAGAATTTACTTATAGCCATTTGTTGAGTTTTATCAGTCCCACTCTTCCACTCATTCCTGGCTAGTGTAAGATGTGCGCATGGTCTCTTGACGTTTCTTTCTTGGGAGGTTTTTGATGAGTGATTCAATCTCTTCAGGGTCTCTTTGGGGTTAGTTTACTGTTCTTTATCTAGTTCCTCCAGGTGAGCAGTTAAGTCCTTGATTTTTGCTCTTCCCTTTTAATATAGGCATTTAGGGCAATACATTTCCCTCTCAGCACTGCCTTTGCTGCATCCCATCAATTTTGATATGTTGTGTTTTCATTTTCATTTGCCTTGATATACTTACTGATTTCTCTTGTAATTTCTTCCTTGACCCATTGGTTGTTTAAGAGTGTGCTGTTTAGCCTCCATAGATTTGTGAATGTTCCAGCTCTCTGCCTGTTACTGATTTCCAGCTTCATTCCACTATGATCTGAAAAAGTGTTTTGTTTAATTTCAGTCTTTTTAAATTCATTGAGACATGCTTTGTGACCCAACATGTTGTTCTATACTGGAGAATGATCCATGAGCACTTGAAAAAATGTGTATCCTGCTGTTGTGGGGTATATGTTCTGTTTCTGTTAAGTCTAGTTCATTTATCATATTATTCAGCTATCTCTGTTTCCTTATTGTCCTCCACCTAAATGTTCTATCCATTGATGAGAATGGTGTATTAAAGTCCCCAACTATTATTGTAGAGGTGTCTGTTTCTCCCTTTGGTGTTGCCAGTGTTTGTCTCTTATCTTTTGGGGCACTCTAGCTAGGAACATAAATATTTATGATTGTTATTTCTTCTTGATGAATTGTCCCTTTTATTAATACATAGTGTCCTTCTTTGTCTCTTTTAACTGTTCTACATTTAAAGGCTAATTTGTTTGATATGAGTATACCTAACCCTGCTCTTTTCTGGTTGCTATTTGTGTGAAATATCTTTTTCTAACCTTTCACTTTCAACCTTTTTTTGTCCTTGCATCTAAAATGAGTCTCTTGTAGACAGCATGTGGATGGATCCTGTTTTTTTTGTCCATTCTGTCAGTCTTTTGACTGGGGAGTTTAATCCATTAGCATTAAATGTTATTACTCTAAAGGTGATTTCTTCAACCATTTTGTACTTTGAATTTTATATGTCAACTCTTGTTTTTTTCTCTCTTTTTACCCTTTTTGTATTAGCCATACTGATGGTCTTCATTTCTACACTCTTCCAAACCTCTTTCTCTTGTCTTTTCCTATCAGCCTGTAGCATTCCCTTTAGTATTTCTTACAGAGCAGGTCTCTTGTTCACAAACTATCTCAGTGTTTGTTTATCTTTAAATATTTCTAACTCTCTCTCATTTGTAAAGGAAAGTTTTGTTGGATATAGAACTCTTGGCTGGCAGTTTTTCTCTTTTAGTATCGTAAATATATCATACCACTACTCCTCACTGCCTTTTCTGCTGAGAAATCTGCACTTAGTCTTATCAAGCTTCCCTTGTGTGTGATGGCTCACTTTTCTCTTGCTGCTTTCAGAATTCTCTCTTTGTCTTTGGCGTTAGACAATCTGATTAGTAAGTGTCTTGGAATAGGTCTATTTGGATCTATTCTGTTTGGGTTATGTTTCACTTCTTGGACCTGTAATTTGCTGTCTTTCATGAGCGTTGGGAAATTTTCAGCAATTATTTCCTCAATTATTATTTCTGCCCCTTCTCCCTTCTCTTCTCCTTCTGGGATACCCATAGCATGTATATTCATATGCTTCATGTTGTCGTTCAATTCCCTGAGACCTTGCTCTTATTTTTCCATTCTTTTCCCTCTCTGTTGTTTTGCATGTAGGATTTCAGTTGGCCTTTCCTCGAGTTCACCAATTCTTTTCTTCTGCCTCTTCATATCTTCTCTTGTATGCCTTTAGTATATTCTTAATCTCAATTGTTGTGCCTTTCATTCCCATAAGTTCTTTTATTTATTTATCTTTTTATTTATTTATTTATTGAGTTTCTGAGTTCTTCTTCATGGTCACCTACTGTCATTTCTTTTGCCACATTTTCCTTCAACTCATTGAATTGATTTAGAAGGTTTGTTTGAACATCTTTATTAGTTGTTTCAACTCTTGTATGTTATCTGAAGTTTTAGTTTGTTCCTTTGTGCCATCTCTTCATGCTTCCTAGTGTGACTCGTGATTTTTTGCTGGTGTCTAGACATCTGATTTTCTTGATTAGTTTATTCTGGAAGTCATTTTGTCTGTCTTATCTAGGGTTTTCTTCTTGATTGGCTTTGTGCTCTGTTCTTTGATGTTTGATTCAACTTATTCTAGACCTCTACCATAGCTTCTGTTAGCTGATCAGAATTTTTTTGGCTCTTTTTTTTCTGATTCTTTCCTTGATTTTTGAGGCTGCCCTTTTTTTTTTGCAGTTGTTTTGCCTCCAGGAAAAATCTTTCTCTTTCCTCTTCCTTCTCGGGAAATGTTGATCTGCTGTTTTTTTGTGTTTGTTGTTTTGTTTTGTTTTTTGTCTCTATATGTTTTTAACATTCCTTTCATTACCTCTAGCAACTTTTACCTGGAGGGCTGATTCTGGGACGAGGATCCCTCCAGAGAGGATCTACCCCAGTCAGTTTTTCCCAGACAAGACAGATTCAGGATTCACAAAGGGGGTGCAGTTCAGTATCATTGTTCCCTGGGAATGAGACCAGCAGGGTGCTAGTCTTCCCTGTGAAGCCCCTGATTCTGGGTTTTTCCTGTCCTGCCCAGCAGATGGTGTTTGTGCTGGTTTGAAAATACTATGCCCCCCAGAAAAAGCCATATTCTTTGATGCAATCTTGTGGGGCAGACATATTAGTGGGGATTAAGTTGGAACATTTGGATTAGGTTGTTTGCATGGAAATGTGACCCACCCAACTGTGGGTGATAACTCTGATAAGATATTTCCATGGAGGCATGGCCCCACCCATTCAGGGTGGGCCTTGATCAGTGGAGCGATATAAATGAGCTGACAAGCAGAAGGAACTCAGTGCAGCTGTGAGTGACATTTTGAAGAGGAGCTACAGCCAAGAGGGACACTTGGAAGAAAGCACAGGAGCTGCAGATGAGAGACATTTTGAAGACAGCCATTGAAAGCAGACTCTTGCTCCAGAGAAGCTAAGAGAGGACAAATACCCCAAGTGCAACTAAGAGTGACATTTTTGAGAAACCACATCCTAGAGAGGAACATCCTGGGAGAAAGCCATTTTGAAACCAGAACTTTGGAGCAGACACCAGCCACATGCCTTCCCAGCTAACAGAAGTTTTCTGGACACCATTGGCCATCCTCCAGTGAAGGTACCCAATTGTTGATGCCTTACCTTGGACATTTTATGGCCTTAAGACTGTAACTGTGTAACCAAATAAACCCCTTTTATAAAAACCAATCCAATTCTGGTGTTTTGCATTCCAGCAGCATTAGCAAACTAGAACAGTGTTCTTCAGCCCACTGATACCTACAGGCCTAGAGTGACCCCCTTGCCAAGTGCATGGTTGAGACGGAGTCTTCAAGGGAAGGCTATTTGAAACTTTTACTGTTTCCCAGCCCCTGGGGTCTGAGTTCTTTAAATAACAGCCTTCTATGCTGCCCCCCCCCCCCTTTCTCTTGGAGAGGAGCTGCTCTTCAGCCTGCTGTTCCCTGTGGCTGGAAAAGTTACAGTGACTCACAAGCAGCCCCATTTCCACCCCTGCTGGAGCATGTTTTAGACAAATGCTGGGCTCCACTTTTTGTTGAAATTGTTGATATCCCAGTTTCTGGGATCTAAATTTTCTGAATGACAGCTGCCATTTCTGCTGGGCCTCTCCCCTCCCACCCCCTTTTCTTAGGGAAGAGCCACCCTTTAGGGAAATTTCTCAACCATCTGATTAGTTACTTTGTCCCTCAGTCAACCCTACTTACACTCCTGCCTGAGGCAGGGCTGAAAATGGAAGACTACCAGCTGCTTTCTTTAATGGGCTGCTAAAAAATAAAGCTATTCTGAGAGCTGGAGTCCAGCATCCCAGGTTCACCAATCAAGAGCCAGAGTTGGTATATGCCTCTATGTACCCCTTTTCTTGGGGCACAGCCCTTTTCCAGCATACTTAGTTAGGCCAACTCCAGAAACCTCTGTTTTTCCCATTAACCCTGCCTCCTCCCTGCTGGGAGTGGAGCTGAAATAGAACTCCCTGCCCATTTCTTTCTTGATTGTGTTGTAAATTTGTCTGTGCTTGGAGCTGGTATTCAGCAGTCTGAATTCATTAATCAAATCTGCAGTTGGTACCTGACTTAATTCCCCTTCCTTGCTACTAGGATAAAGCATTTCTGTTTCCCACCAGGAAGTGACTCTGAGTCAGTCTGCCATGCCAGTCGGGTAAGACACCAGCCTCCATAGCATGGAAGAATTTACTTATAGCTATTTGTTGTGTTTTATCAGTCCCACTCTTCCACTCATTCCTGGCTAGTGTTAGATGTGCGCATGGTCTCTGAAGTCCCCCAAACAGTTGTTTCCAACAGTTCCTGGGTATTTCTTAGCTGCTGGAATAAACCCTACAACTCCCTATGCTGCCATCTTCCTCCAAGTTGTTTTCTTGGTATATTTTTTTAATACTTTCTTTGTTACCCTGGGGGTTGTATTACACAATCTACTTCCATAACCTACTAATTTGAAATTATACCAACTTTAACTTCAGCAGCATAAATGTTCTCTGCTCTCTCTTCCCTCTGTTTTCCATCTTTATGTTGTTTTTGTCCCACATTACCTCTCCTATTTTTGCATGTCCATTACCAGGAAATATGCCTTTTTCTTGTTCACTCATATTCTGACTCTTACAGGAATTAAAGAGTAGAATTGTATATTGAGGATACAGCATTATTGGGTTTTGCATTTATCCTTTTAGTTACTTTACTGAAGATCTTCATTTCTTCACACTACACCAAGCCCCTCTTTCCTGCCTTTTCCTTTCAACCTGTAGAACTCCCTTTCATAATTCTTGTAGTGCAGGTCTTTTGTTGATGATCTCTGAGTTTCTGTTTATCTGTGAATATTTTAAGCTTATCATTTTTGGAGGACAGTTTTGCTGGATAGAGAATATTTGGCTGGCAATTGTTCTCTCTCAGTTCCTTAAATATATCATCTCCATGGTTTCTGATGAGAAATTGCACTTAGTCTTGATGATCCCTTGAATGTGACAAATTGCTTTTCTCTTGCTACTTTCAGAATTCTGTCTTTATCTTTGGCATTTGACATTCTGCTTAGTATGTTTCTTGGAGTAGGTCTATTAGGGTTTATTCTGTTTGTAGTGTGTTGCACTTCTGGGGCATGTGTATTTCTGTCTTTCATAAGAGTTGGGAAATTGTTGGCCATTATTTCCTCAAATATTCTTTCTGCCCCCTTTCCCTTCTCTTTTCCTTTTGGGACACCCATGACACATATCTTTGTATGCTTCATGCTGTCAGTCAAATCCCAGTGACACTGCTTAATTCTATTTTGTCTATGTATTCTTCTGCTTTTATGATTTCAATTGTCCTGTCTTGTAGTTCACTGATTTTTTTCTTCTGCCGCTTTAAATCTGCTGTTGTATACCTCTAGAGTATTGTTAATCTCTATTCTTGTGCCTTTCATACCCTTAATTTCTATTGTGTTTCTTTTTAAACTTTCTAATTTTTCTTAATGCTCACACAGTATCTTCTTAATATCCTTTAGCTCTATTTTCATGTTTTACTTCATCTCCTTGAATTGATTTAGGAGATTTGTTTGAACTTCTTTGGTTAGTTATTCAAAATTCTGTGTCTTCTCTGATGTTTTAATATGTTCCTTTGACTGTGCCATATCTTACTGTTTTTTAATATGGTTTATAATTTTTTGCTGATGTCTGGGCATCTGATTATTTTGATGTGTTAACTCTGAAGGCTAGTTTTATCTCTCGCCTAGGATTTTATTGTCAGTTGGCTTTGTGTTAAAGCTCTCCTTCGATGCATATTCTGGACCTTTAGAGTTGCCTGTGTTTAAGTATTCAGATTTTCTCAGTTCTTCTTCACCTGATTCTTGTCCTGGATATGTGGTAAAATTTTTAAGATTGCACTTTCTGTGCAATCATTTCACCTCCTGGGGAAAGCTCCCTTTACTTTGTTCCTTTTCCAGGAATCTTCACCTCTTCTGTTTGTTTTTATGCAGAATTTTCTCCCCAGCTCCTTCCCTCAGTGCCCCCTTTTCCCCTTACTTTTCTGTTCTGGGACCCATCCTTAGAGCAGTTCCGTTTCTCCATTTTGTTTCCCCTGTTAGGCTTTTCTGGCTCTGGTTTCTTCCCCATTAGGCTATCCCACCCCAGGGAGCCAGATGGGGTCAATCCGGAAATGTCCATTTTGCTTTTAGATGGTCCAGCAAAGAGAGAATGTATTGAGTGTGTGCACCTTTTGCCAACAGTTCTGCTGTGGTCTCTGTTTTCCATAGGGGTACATTTGTATTCAGCACTTCTCAACCACTTATGTTCTGCCCTGGATCTGGGGACTTGGGTCCCCGTGCTTGGTTGGGAATGCATGGGGTTCTAACTTGCTGCTGAGAGTGGCTCTATGGTCTACATGTGTGGCAGGAGGGACCCTGGCCTTGCTGCTCCCTGTGTGGCATGGGATGGAGTGAGGGGTCAGAGTCCTGTCTGGCAAGTCTGGGATGAAAATTTCCTATCTGATTTTGGAGATTATTTTTGTTTTTCCTTGATTCAGCATTTTTTGGGTCCTTCGCCAGTCTCTGTCATTCTCCACAGTTCCAAGCAAGTTGGATTTGTCCTTTTATTAGTTGATTCTGAGGGGATTTTTCCAGGGGATGTCTTCCATTGCCATGTTGATGACATCACTCTGGTTCTCAATCTTTTTTATTTCAGGATTCCTTTATAGTCTCAAAAGTTATTAAGGACCCCAAAGATTTTTTGTTTATGTCGTTTATCTCTACTGACATTTATTGAATTAGAAATTAAAACTGAGAAAATTTAAAATATTTATTTAAATGTCAATACAATGCATGTTAGTATAAATAACACAATTTTATTAAATAGCTATTTTTTGAAATAAAAAATTAGAGAAAAGAGTGTCATTGTTTTACATTTTTGCAGATCTCTTCAACGTCTGGATTAAAGAAAGATAACTGAGTTGTCATGTATGCTTCTGTTTTCAATCTGTTGTGATATGTTGTTTTGGGTAAACTATATGGAGAAAATCTGGCCTCACACAGATATGCAGTTGGAAAAGGGAGATAATTACTGGATAATTATGAACATTCTTTATACTACAAAACAATTTGAAAAATTGGTAGATTCTTAAAGGTTAGTTGCAATGTGAAACCTGAGACTGTATCAACAGTTTTCATACTCTGTTATATGAAAATCCATTGATCTATCTTGCACTGTGAATGGATCTTTTGTCCATGCATGATTTTGTACTGTTGTGCATTGGTCTTTGGAAAAACAAGTTGTTCATGAGTAATGCAAATCTTTCAAATATTGACATTTCATTATACAATATAAAAAAACCACAATAGTTTATATCACCACCAGTCTCATCAGAAAAGTCTTTTAAGTATTGGGAGGTTGTCACATTCACAGTGGTAGATATAAGTTATCCAGAATTCTGATTTTTACTTGTAAGTTCCTGTTTTATCATTGGCAAAATATACTGTAAATTGTTTACCTTGAAGTGACAGGCTTACTTTGTATATTTTTGAGAAATTATCTGCCAAATATCCAAGTCTCAAATAATCATAATTTGTCAGTTCTTTCAAGTAAAAAACGGTGTTCTATGAAAAAGGAACTGTGTCAGCTGGCAACTCAATCACACAAATGCTTTATCTGGAGATAAACATCATACTTTGGTTTATAACAGACATACCTTCTGCATACTTCCTGTTGAATCACACAGAATATTATAAGAGATGTTACTCAAGGGTCAAGATTTCATACATTAAATTATTCCTGCTGCATCATTAAGAACATTTTTCAGTGAAACTGGCTTTTTTTAAAATGCAAGTGCTTTGCAGTGAAGAATACAATTATTTTGGTGCCACTGCCTCAATCCTATAAAGGTACCCACCATTTCATTAGCACAGTCAGTACAAGTATCAACACAGTAAGGTAAAATATCTTAGAATTATTGTGAAAAGAATTTTGACCTTTGACCTCTTGAAAGAGTCATGGGGACTCATAGCAGTCTGTAGACCACACTTAGATAACCATTGTACCATAACAAATTACTTATGCTGCACAAATGGATCATGGTCATTTTATATCTGTTCCATCTGCCCGGGATCCCTTTTCCCTTTGCAGAACTCCTACCATTTTCAAAGGCCCAATTAAAATGTTCTCTCCTTGAAGCCTTCCCTGACCCTTTCCTCCCCTAAGAGTTGTTCTTTTTCTTTTTTTTCTTGCCGGGGAACCTTGCGCATATCTCTGCTATAGCACTTATTAATTATGTTGCACTTTTTGTTTACATGTCGTATCCATATCCTCAGTACTTATTAGACACTCAATAATTTAATGAAGCTGTAAGTTTTGTAATTGCCTACCAAAAAATCATGATAATGACTGTTTCTTCTTAATCCTCTAAGCCTGTCACTCTGCACTGTATATATGGCATGCCCTATTCCTATATAATTATATTCTTAGTTGGAGCCCTTTATTTGTTAATTATGCATAAACGCATTCTATAAGGAAGCATAAGACTACCAATTCCCATCACAAGGTTACTGAGATTATTTATAGTATTTTCAATCAAATCTTTTTTTAATCTCTTGTGTACCATTCTTTTTAAATTAGTCTTTATTTACTAAACTTTTCCATTTATCATCAAAATAAAAATACAGTTTAAATTTCTTTATGAGAATAATTAATTTGGCTCATATGAAAAACACTTTATAACATAATGATAGCACTGATTGTATCAGGATTTTAAATGGATTGTGACAAAAATCAGCATAGCATTTTTCATTTTGTATACTATTCTTTTTTAGGACTTGTCAGCCAAAAAAAAATAAAGAGTGCACTTAACAGATTTGTAGTTTTAATTAAAGAATTTTGGGTCCATTAAGATTGTTATGGGCACAATCCCTTTATGCAATATGTGTTTGAAGTTCCCTTCTTGCCAGAAATATATTTTTTTTAAATCATGAGAATTTTCTCAGAAAAATATTCTTAGCACACAGAAAAGCAATCATCTCATTAACTAGAATGTGAAATGAAATGAATGACAGGACAAACAAGGAACAAACACATTGTCATACAGGAAGAATGTGCTAGTGTGCAAGAGTTTATGCATTACTCTTGTTAAGACAAATAATACAGTATATCAACAAAATGTAACAAAGGGGATAAAAAAATTTATAATGTTTGTGTAGGGTGTATATGTATTTGGAGGATGGCTGTTTTTGTTGCTAAGTCTTCATTACCACATTTCAGCTGAAGAAAAATGACAGTTTTAATTCACATATAATTCAGCAAAGACCACTGTGTAATCATTATAGCCATCAACAAACTGATCCATGTGCAGTTAGTCCAAAAGTTACAAAAGCTGTTTTTGAGTTCTTGTTTGTACCCACCATTTTAAGATTACATCAGAATTAAAGCATGCAGGACTTGAACTGACTTCAAAGACTAAACTTAGACTTTTAGCTAGTTTAGCTTTTTTCTTTTATTAGATTCATGTTTTCCATTTGGCTTCCATATCCTGTTCTAGCTTGATGCTCCTTCTAGAATTTCATTTACAAATTTTACAGTCTTAGTTGGTGAAACACATTAATAAATACTGTGGTGAAGGCTGAGGATTTTAGCAATCTCAAGCCTCCTACTTGGAAAAAAACCTTGCTATTTTTCCCCCCATATCTAGAATCATATTGAACATGGCAAAGTACATCTTACATGGAACTCTAAACGCATTTCATCAAGATGCATTTAAGGAGGACTGTTTACACTCTTATCTGTTGCCAATTCTATTAATCACAAAGCTCAAATCTTTCAATGCAACAGAAAAATGAAATCTACTTTTTCCTAATTAGATTTTTTTCCAAACAATAAAGTAAAAACAGACCATTTTATGATTTTTAAAAAGTCATGCTTATGTCATGTGATGCTTATGTCAATACATTCCAGCCTTTAAAAACAGATAATTCTGTGAGCTTTGTAAATCCTTTAAGAATATATCAAGAAAACTGTACTAATTTAAGGGACAAATTCTGGTTCCATGGCTCTTTGGCCTGCCTGGGAAACCCGCACAGGCAACCAGGCTCAGATTTGGCGCTTTATATTTGAAAGAGCTGTGTCTGACCAACTTCTCAAAAAGTGTTGGTCAGAGCTAGTGGGACATCCATTGAGTGTTTCTTGGAATTAAATAAACCTGAAATTACTTGAGTTAATTTGCCGACCAAACTGTTAGTAAGTCTACAGGTGCTATATATTTTTTGTTCATTCTAAAGTCCTTGTGCTGATTTGTATGTATTATGTCCCCCAGAAAAAGCCATATTCTTTAATGCAATCTTGTGGGGGCAGATGTATTAGTGTGGATTAGGTTGGAACCTATTGGCTCAGTGTTTCCATGGAGATGTGACTCAATCAGCTGTGGACAAGACTTTTCATTGGATTATTTCTATGGAGGTGTTGCCCCACCCATTCAGAGTGGGTCTTTATTGGATCACTGGAGTACTTTAAAAAGAGCCACATGGGCCCAGATACAGAGTAGCTAAGAGTGACATTTTGGAGAGCAACTGAGAGTGACATTTTGGGAGAGCTGCAGCTAAGAGAGGACAAAATGCCCCAAGAGCAACATTTGGAAAATGCCATTTTGAAACACAACCTGGGAGCAAGCGGAGGCCAGCAACTTGCCTTCCCGACTAACAAAGGTTTTCCGGACACCAGTGGCCTTTCTCTAGTGAAGGTACCCAATTGTTGATGCCTTACCTTGGACACTTTATGGCTTTAAGACTGTAACTTTGTATCTAAATAAACTCCCTTATAAAAGCCATCCATTTCTGGTGTTTTGCAATATGGCAGCATTAGAAAACCAGAACAGATTTTAGTAGCAGAGAAGTGGGGTGCTGCTGAGTTTGCAAATACCAAACATGTTGGAATGGCTTTTTAAATGGATAAAGGGAAGATTCTGGAAGAATTGTGAGGAGCTTGATAGAAAAGGCCTAAGTTGCTTTGGAGAGACTGTTTGTGGAAATATGGCCTCTAAAGATACTTCTGATAAGGCCCTGAGCAGAAATGATGAATGTGTCATTGCCAGCTGGAAGAAAGGCAGTCCTTGTTTTAAAGTGGCAGAGAATTTGGCAAAATTGCTTCCTGGTGTTGGATGGAAGGCAGAATTTGAAAGCAACGACCTGGGATACTTAGCTGAAGAGATTTCAACACTAAATATTGAGAGTGTGGCCTGGCTTCTCCTTGCAGCTTATAGTAAAAGATGAGTGGAGAGAGATAAGCTAACTGAACTCTTGGGTAGAAAGAAAACAGAAACTGATGGTTTGGAAGATTCTGGGCTTCCAAGAAGTGAGACCCCAGAAGCTACAGCCCCACATGAGGAGTTAACCAAACATGGAACCCGACCACCATTTCAGTACAAGCAAGGATTGGAGATGGAGTTATCCAGAAAGGATTTGTGGAAAGTCCTATTGTCTGATGGATTTGACCCCTGTAAACTGCATGCCAAGCCTACAGAATTTTTGCAGAATCTTGTAAATGGAATCTTTGCTGGTCTGGACTGGAGGAAATGAAGAAGGAACAAATTGGAGGAAAAATTTCTTCAAAGACAGAACCATGGAGGTTGAGGTCTGGAGTCAAGAGGTCTTGGGCTGGGAGAGCTGAGCGGTCCATGCACATGGAAAGGGTGTTTGCCCTGCAGGCAGAGGGGAGGCCTTCCACCTCGATGCTCAGGAAGAGTGCTGCCACCTCAGGCCCCAGAGAGGGTGGAGCACATTCCCTGGGGATTGTGGAGAGCCTGGCCGCCACCCCACTGTTTGGAGAGGGTAGAGCTTTTGCCCTGGAGAAGCAAAGTCCAGGTGGCACCCCAATGTTTGAGGAGAGTGGGGCCGAGAAAAAGGTGGTCTCCCCATGTGTGGATATGTTGGAGCACTCACCCCAGCATTTGGAGAGAAAAGGGCTGTCATGTAAGCCTTTGGAAAGGGTTGGACTCCCGCTCTCTCAAGCCCCAAAGATAAAACATTCTATAAATGACTGTCAGACTTTGAAATCTAATGAAATGTGCTCTGTGGGTTTTAGAACTCTTTTGGTCCTGTTAGCCCTGTTTTCCTTACTGTTTCTCCTTATGGCAATGGGAATGTTTATCCTGTGACTGTCCCTTCTTTGTATATTGGAAGCAGGTAACTTGTTCTGAGTTTCACAGATCCGCAACCAGAGGGGAATTTTGCTTTAGGACAGACCACGCCTGTGAATGATTTTGATGGGATCTTATACTTACCTATTGTTACTGAAATGATTTACATTTTTGTGATACTGTGATGGGATCACTCTATTTTGTATTTGGAAATAATATGTTTTTCTGGGGTCCAGGGGGTGGAATGTGCTGGTTTGTATATATTATGTCCCCCAGAAAAAGCCATATTCTTTAAGGCAATCTTGTGGGGGCCGACGTACTAGTGTTGATTAGGTTGGAACCTCTTAATTCAGTGTTTCCATGGAGATGTGAATCAACTGTAGGCAAGACCTTTCATTGGATTATTTCCATGGAGATGTTGCCCTACCCATTCAGGGTGGGTCTTTATTGGATCACTGGAGTATTTTAAAGAGAGCCATATGGGCCCAGATGCAGAGCAGCTAAGAGTGACATTTTGGAAGAGCTGCAGCTAAGAGAGTACAAAATGCCCCAAGAGCAACATTTGGAGAATGCCGTTTTGAAACGCAACCTGGGAGCAAATGGAGGCCAGCCATGTGCCTTCCTGGCTAACAGAGGTTTTCTGGACACCAGTGGCTTCTCTAGTGAAGGTACCGATTGTTGATGCCTTACCTTGGACACTTTATGGCTTTAAATCTTTAACTTTATAACCAAATAAACCCCCTTATAAAAGCCAATCCATTTCTGGTGTTTTGCGAAACAGAACAGTCCTCTTCATCAGTTATCTAGGCTTGTAGAAATCTCAGACTTGAAAACTTAAACAAAATCTCAGGATCTACAAAATACAGGGTGGCTTATAAAACCACCCAAATTGTTTCTTTAAAGGCTTTAAATCTACTAGAAGGCCTGGCCTTAGATACTGCTCAAAAAGCACTGAATTCAAGTGCACTCATGTCACTACAAGACAGCACACAGATAAAGTGACTTACTGTAGTGATCATGATATTGATGATGATGATGATGATGGCTAGCATTTATTAAGCAGTTATTATGTGCATGTTCTGTTCTACATTTCTCACAACAACCAGAACCATCAGTAAATATCATCAGTTTTAAAATGAGGTAACTAAGACACAAAAAATTAAGTAACTTGCCATGGTGGCATTGTAAATAGATTATATGATTAAATCATGATACCTTCTATCAGTTCTTTTTTTTTTTTAACAGTTTTATTCACACACCATACAATCTATCCTAAATGTACAAACAGTTGCTCCTGGTATAGTCACATAGTTATACATTCACCACCACAATCTGTATGAGAACATTCTCCTTTATTCCAAAAAGAAAGGGGGGGGGGGTGAGAAAAAAATCCCATACCCCTCCCTTATATCCCCCTTTTAATGTTTAAATGTAAACATTTAGCTTTGGCATATTATCTTTGTTACAATTAATGAAAGAATATTATACTATTATTGTCTACTATAGACCTTAGTTTTCATTAACTGTATTTTTCCCTTATACCTTCCCATTTTAACACCTTGTAATAGTGACATATGTTGTTCATGTAAAAACTTTCTTATAGTTGTACAATTAACCACCATCATTGTCTACTGTAGGTTTTGCTAAGTTGTACAGTCTCAGTTTTTATGCTCTAGTTTGCATACTGGTGAGATACAAAACTCTAGCCTTACTGTTTTCAACCATATTCACACTCTGTTTTGTTAATTACACTTAACAGTATTGTGCTACAATCATACAATATTGTGCTATCCATTTCCGAACCTTTACCATCAACATTATTGAACATTCTGTATCCTTAAGCATCAATTGTCCAATCCTGCCCTCTTTGTATTTCCTGATAACCTATGCTCTCACATTTAACTTTCAGAGTTTGCTCATTGTAGTTAGTTCATATTAGTGAGACATACAGTATTTGTCCTTTTGTTTCTGGCTTATTTCGCTCGACATAGTGTCCTCAAGGTTCATCCGTGTTGTTGCACATGTCATGACTTTATTCTGTCTTACAGCTGTATAATATTCCATTGAATATATATACCACAGTTTATTTATCCATTCGTCAGTTGACGGACATTTGGGCTGTTTCCATCTTTTGGCAATCATGAGTAATTCTACTATAAACATTGGTGTGAAAATGTCTGTTCATGACCTTGCTTTCAGTTATTCTGAAGATATACCTAGTAATGAGATTGCTGGATCATACAGCAGTTCTATACTTAGCTTCCTGAGGAACCACCAAACTGTCTTCTAGAAAGGTTGCACCATTCTACATTCCTACCAGCAATGAATAAGTGTACCTTTTTCTGCACATCCTCTTCAGGACTTGTAGTTTTCTGTTTTGTTGTTGTTGTTGTTGTTTTTATAATGGCCATTCTAGTAGGTGTGAGATGGTATGTCATTGTGGTTTTGATTTGCATTTCTATAATAGTGAAGTTGAGCGTCTTTTCCTATGCTTCTGAGCCATTTGTATTTCCTCTTTGGAAAAGTGTCTATCCATGTCTTTTGCCCATTTTTAAGTGAGTTGTTTGTCTTTTTGTTGTTGAGTTGTAGGATGTCTTTGTATATTTTGGCTATTAAACCCTTATCTGATATGTGGTTTCCAAATATTGTCTCCCATTGAGTAGGCTGCCTTTTTACTTTCCTGACAAAGTCCTTTGATGTGCAAAAGTATTCAATTTTGAGGAGAAACCTGTATTAGTTAGGGTTCTCTAGGGAAACAGAACCAACAAGAGATATCTATAAATATAAGATTTTATAACTGTGTCTCACACAACTGTGGAGATGCATGAGTCAAAATTGTGTAGGGCAGGATGCATGAGTCCAAATTCCATAGGGCAGGCAGCCAACTGGCAACTCCGATGGTGTTCAATGAACTCCTCAGGAGACACTTGCTAGCCAAAGAAGCAAAGGCTCTCTCTCTTTCTCCCTTAAAAGTCTTCAAATGATCTGGCTGGAGTTTGCATAAGGGTAACCTCCAAGGTAGCCTCTCAACTCTATTTGAAATCTGTTAGCCAGTGTAACCTTTTTTTGGTTACCTTTCTTTCCCCCTTTTGGTCAAGAAGGCCTTTTCAGTCTCTCAATGTCAAGGTCAGGCTGTTTCCTGGGAGTCGTGTTCCACATCGCCAGTGAGAATCACTCCCCTAGGAGTCATGTCCCACGTAGCAGGGAGAGTAATTAATTTATTTGCAGAGGTGGCTTAGAGAGGCCATATCTGAGCAACAAAAGAGGTTTACTCTGGAGGTGCCTCTTAGACATAATTATAAGTAAGTTTAGCCTCCCTTTTACAGCCATATGTTTCATATGAACAAGGCTCAAGATCAAAGGCTTGGCTCACTCGCCGCCACTGCACCCGCGCCGTCTTCCTGCCGCTTCTCGTCCCGCTCCTCCATGCCGCGGCCCCGCTCTCAGCTCGCCATGGAAGAGGAAATCGCCACGCTGGTCATCGACAACGGCTCCGGCATGTGCAAGGCCGGCTTCGCGGGGGACGACGTGCCCCGCGCCGTGTTCCCCTCCATCGTGGGGCACCCCCGGCACCAGGGCGTGATGGTGGGCATGGGCCAGAAGGACTCATACGTGGGCAACGAGGCGCAGAGCAAGCACAGCATCCTGACGCTCAAGTACCCCATCGAGCACGGCATCGTCACCAACTGGGACGACATGGAGAAGATCTGGCACCACACCTTCTACAACGAGCTGCGCGTGTCGCCTGAGGAGCACCCCGTGCTGCTGACGGAGGCGCCCCTGAACCCCAAGGCCAATAGGGAGAAGATGACGCAGATCATGTTCGAGACTTTCAACATGCCCGCCATGTACGTGGCCATCCAGGCCGTGCTGTCGCTGTACGCGTCGGGCGCACCACGGGCATCGTGATGGACTCGGGCCACGGCGTCACGCACACGATGCCCATCTACGAGGGCTACGCGCTGCTGCATGCCATCCTGCGCCTGGACCTGGCGGGCCGCGACCTGACCGACTACCTCATGAAGATCCTCAGGGAGCGCGGCTACAGCTTCACCACCACGGCCGAGCGCGAGATCGTGCGCGACATCAAGGAGAAGCTGTGCTACGTGGCCCTGGATTTCGAGCAGGAGATGGCCACGGCTGCCTCGTCGTCGTCGCTGGAGAAGAGCTACGAGCTGCCCCATGGCCAGGTCATCACCATTGGCAACGAGCGCTTCCGCTGCCCGGAGGCGCTCTTCCAGCCGTCCTTCCTGGGCATGGAGTCCTGCAGCATCCACGAGACCACCTTCAACTCGATCATGAAGTGCGAAGTGGACATCCCTAAGGACCTGTATGCCAACACAGTGCTGTCGGGGGGGGCACCACCATGTACCCCGGCATCGCCGAACGGATGCAGAAGGAGATCACGGCGCTGGCGCCCAGCACCATGAAAATAAAGATTATCGCACCGCCGGAGCGCAAGTACTCGGTGTGGATCAGTGGCTCCATCCTGGCATCGTTATCCACCTTCCAGCAGATGTGGATTAGCAAGCAGGAGTAGGACGAGTCGGGCCGTCCATTGTGCACCGCAAGTGTTTCTAGGGGCCACGGCGCCGCGCCTGCTGCGGGGGCGCCTCGTGGAACTGGAACGGCCTTTGGAAGACGCGTCCTCGAAGCCTGTCCCCGTCAGCACTGGAGCGTGGAACTTGTTGCTGATCTTGACCTTGTATCCAAAGTTACCTGTTTCCTTGGTATATGTTTCGATTCCCTGTACATACCTTTGGTTTAAGTCGCCGCCGCCCGTGGCTGGGGAGGTGCGGCCGTGGAGAGCCCGGGGGCCGCGGGCCCTGCGGGGCGTGGGCGCGGAGCCGGGCTGCTCCCGGGTCCCCAGAGGCCGCCCAGCGTGCGGAGCCCTGGGGCCCAGTTTCCTTCCTTACCTGATGTTTTCCCACCGGAACACCGTGGCTCGCTGCTTGCCCCGAGGTGGAAAACGGTTCGCATTTACACCTGTAAATTTATTCATCCTTTAATTTATGTAAGGTTTTTTGTACTCAATTCTCAAATCGTTGAGAGATGACAGCAAAGTTTGGTTTTCTACTGTCATGTGAGGACATTAGATCCCAGCAACACGTTGTCGTGTAAGGAAAAATAAAAGTGCTGCAGGAAAAAAAAAAAAAAAATCAAAGGCTTGACTTATTAAGTAGGGGGTTCCTAATTTCACATAGCGTATATTCTGTTCAAGATAAACAATCAGTGTCTCACATTATCTTCACTTAGTTGTACTCATCACTGTCAATTTTAAACAACTATCATAACACAAAACACCCCCAAGCTCTTATCAGCCCCTAATTATTCATCCCTAGAATTAGTATAGTACTGGCAAGGTATTCCTATTAAATATAGTCTATAATATGCAATGGGAAAAGGGCAGGGGGAGCCTCGCCGCGCACCCAGCGCCGTGATGGGGCTGGAGACCGAGAAGGCGGACGTCCAGCTCTTCGTGGACGACGACGTCTACAGCCGCCATAGCGGCATCGACTACGGCGATCCCGAGAAGGTCGCCGACTTGGGTATGGACCGGGATCCTCACCGGCTCAACTCGCATCTCCAGCTAGGTTTCGAGGATGTGATCGCGGAGCCGGTCTCTACGCACTCCTTAGACAAAGTGTGGATCTGCAGCCACGCGCTCTTTGAAATCAGCAAATACCTGATGTACAAGTTCCTGACGGTGTTCCTGGCGATTCCCCTGGCCTTCGCTGCGGGAATCCTGTTTGCCACCCTCAGCTGTCTGCACATCTGGATTCTAATGCCTTTTGTAAAGACCTGCCTAATGGTCCTGCCTTCAGTGCAGACAATATGGAAGAGTGTGACAGATGTTGCCACTGGCCCATTGTGTACAAGCGCAGGAAGCATCTTCTCTTCTGTCAGCCTGCAGCTGAGCCACGACTGAACACTTCCACACCAGGTCTGGAGATTTGGAAACTGTAATACTTCTTTGTTATTGTAACATAGAAGCACTACTGTTCCGTTCATTTCCCAATTGTTCTAATTAAGAAAGCTATTCGGATCGGCAACCATGTTTAGACATTTTTATTGGCAGATCTTTTCAAATAATCTTTTATAATTAATAGCCAAGGGTTTCATATCTAACTTTATAACAAGTAGGTTGGCAACACTTAATTTTAAAGGCAATTTTTGCTTTAGTACAGAAGTATAAATTTTATAATGACGAATTTATGATCAATGAACATTTCTTTCAAAACCCTACAATAGTTTTGTGTACAACTGTTAAAACATGATATTTCTTATTTTTTTACTTGGAGAGTAGTATTTTTAAATTAACTTTACAGATAAATTTTGATGGATATTTAGAGATAGAATATATAAATATCCTGGAAAAAGCAGTAATAGAAGCACACAGTGGGGAGAGTAGCTATCGAATATAATAAAACAATAAATGAAAATAGATTCATGAAAACATGTTCCTTTAAATAAGATATTGTTAACCTACAGGCCTATTTAACAAAATGTTCATTTTGCTGTATATTTTGTACTTAATGTAAATGTTGCTCTAATCAGATTGCTTTAAAACACTTGTAATTATATGTTTTCTTGTTGAACTAATATATAGAATGAGTAAATGTATCTCCCATAAGAAATGTCATTGGTGAGATTGCACTGTCTTGATTATGTAAACATATATATCTTATTTTGAAATAGAATGTAAAAGACTGATATACAATCCTTTCCTTTCTAACTTTTCCAAGCAAAATCCCAAAATGTTTTATGACAGATTTTTATCTCACCGTAATCTTAAAATAATCCATATCTAATTAATACTTTGTCAAGGAGATGCTTTCTCTCTTTTAGTTAAAAATTAAACCTGTATTCTGGTATTCCTATTAATGTTTCACTTTATTTTCAAGTAATGTTGGTGCTATTTAATAATATTTTATAAGAAAAACTACTTCTGGCACTTAAAGTACAATTTACACTACCGTGATTCATGTAGAAAGGCTTATAGGAGAGTTTGTTTCTTTTTGGATGCATGCTACTGAACTATATGTATAAATTAAAAACTAACAGCTATAAAGTTTGAAGATGTTGTGTTATATGTGTTTTGTAGCACAGTATACAATTATTCTATCATTTTTAAGCTATGGGGTCCTTTTTCAGTGTTATGAGTCACTGTTGTTTTAAAAATCCCACTGTTCTTTTAAAAATACAGCAAAATGATAAGTGTGTACCAAAAATGTCTATGATGAGAGCGGTTTTTAAACAAATTTACTACAGTTTACACATCTTAAAAGTATGCAAATACACAGATTTCAGATTTACTGTCAGAACCTGAATTAACATTCATTTGAATATTCTCATCAGTGACAGATCTTCATTGAATGAAGAGTAATTTACTGTCCAAATTGCCAGAACTGGTGAATATATAGGATGATTGAACTGGAATACTACTGGGGAACAAAGCTAGTGAATGATTCTAGTGTGACACTCATATCCTCTTGAAGGTAGATACAAAAGAGAAATTTCAAAACTGCCTTAGGCCATTGCAGCATCCTTGGAAAACACTGTTAGGATCGTTATCTTAAAGAACAACCATTCATTTGGCTATTTAGATTCTATTGTGTTAAAAAGTCAGTCAGTCGCATGACTTTACAGTTACACCTTGTATTTAAAATGTTTTCTAAGAATGTTTGGATATGTTGATGGGCCAAAATTATTTAATTAATCAGAAATCAATTTTAATCAATCATGAACTATCCTTTCAAACAGCTATTGGCTATTTGTTTTAAAGTCTAAATATACACATATAGTCATATTAAAACACCTTTTAATTTTTAACAAAGATACGTATGATTTCCTTATTTCTGAACAGTACTGGATTACTTTCAAAGTGAATTTTTATTGAGATTTGCCATTAACTATTTTATTTCTAAGACTCCATTTTTATGCCAAGCAGGTCCAGGTTTCATGAATAAACATGTTGGTTCTTTTATTGGGTTGGGGTGGGAGGGCAAGGAGACTTCTTCAATATCCATAATAAACTTTCTAAAACCACCCCCCCCCAAAAAAAATATATACAATGGGTAGTTTTTCCCATATACCACTCTGTGGTTAATTCTTTGTACCAGTGTCATACCTTAAAAGTGTATCATGCAAACCCTTATTTATATTTGTAGTGCTAATCTGTGGGATACGTGCCTTTAAACAACCACTTTTGATCATGTTTGCCGTCAATGCAGCACCGATACTTATAATCCCATTAACAATCACCCTCCCTGTCCATTCCCATACCTTTAAGTTCACCCTCATTAAAATATCTGTACATATTAGTTTAACATTCCCCCTCAATTAGCTTCTGTCTGTGTCTAGGTCCCCTATATTCTACATTATAAGTTTTACATTTTTCAGGGAATTCATAGTAGTGGTAATATACAACATCGCTCCTTTTGTGTCTGACTTATTTCACTGATAATTATGTCTTCAGTGTTAATCCGTGTTGTCATATGTTTCAAAAGTTTGTTCCTTCTTGCTGCTACATAGTATTCCATCGTGTGTTTGTGTGTGTGTCTCTCTATATTTAGACACACACACACACACACACACACAGTTTTGTTTATCCCCTTGTGAGTTGAAGGACACTTGGATTGTTTCTATCTCGGCATTGTGAACAGTGCCACTATGAATATTGGTGTTCAAATGGCTGTTTTTGTCACTGCTTTCGGATCCTCTGGGTATATACTGAGAAGTGAAATTGCTGGATCATAGGGTAACTTGATACCTAGTTTTCTGAGAAACTGCCAAACTGTCTTCCAGAGTGGCTGTACCATTATACAGTCCCACCAGCAATGAATAAGAGTTCCAATTTCTCCACATCCTCTCCAGCATTTGTAGTTTCCTGTTTGTTTCATGGCAGCCATTCTTATTGATGTGAGATGATATCTCATTGTGGTTTTGATTTGCATTTCCCTAATAGCTAGTGAAGATGAACATTTTTTCAAGTGTTTCTTAGCCATTTGTATTTCCTCTTCAGAAAAATGTCTTTTCATATCTTTTGCCCATTTTTTAGTTGGGCTATTTGTACTATTGTCATTCAATAGGATGACATCAAAAGGATATCTTTATATATGCTGAATATCAGGCACCTTTCAGATATATGGTATCCAAATATTTTCTCCCATTGAGTTGGCTGCCTCTTCACCCTTTTGACAAATTCCTTTGAGGTAAGAAGCTTTTAATTTTGATGAGTTCCCATTTATCTATTTTTTCTTTTGTTGCTTGTGCTTTGGGTGTAAGGTCTAAGAAGCTATCTCCTAATACTAGGTCTTGAAGATTTTTCCCTATGTTATCTTTTAGGGGTTTTATTGTACTGTCTCTCATATTGAGGTCTTTGATCCACTTTGAGTTAATTTTGGTATGAGTGAGGTAGGGGTCCTCTTTCATTCTCTTAGATATGGGTATCCAGTTCTCCCAGCCCCATGTGTTGAAGAGACTGTTCAGTTCAGAGGATTTGGGGGCCTTACCAAAAATCAGTCAACTATAGATCTAGGGGTCTATTTCCAAACTCTTGATTCTATTCTGTTGATCAATGTCTGTCTTTGTGCCAGTAC
Organism: Choloepus didactylus; assembly: GCF_015220235.1. Lineage (NCBI taxonomy): Eukaryota > Metazoa > Chordata > Mammalia > Pilosa > Megalonychidae > Choloepus > Choloepus didactylus. The sequence continues at coordinate 55,639,367 of NC_051320.1, read as the reverse complement.
CATGCTGTTTTGACTATTGTGGCTTTATAGTAGGCTTTAAAGTCTGGAAGTGTAAATCCCCCCACTTTGTATTTCATTTTTAGAATGTTTTTGGCAATTCAAGGCCCTTTCCCTTGCAAATAAATTTGATAACTAGCTTTTCAAGTCTGCAAAGTAGGTTGGAAATTTGATTGGAATTGTGTTGAATCTTTAGATCAGTTTGGGTAGAATTGACATCTTAATGGCATTTAGCTTCCTATTCATGAACACAGAATAACTTTCCACCTATTTAGGTCATTTTTTCTTTTAGTAATGTTTTGTAATTTTCTGTGTAGAGGTCTTTTACATCCATGGTTAAATGTATTCCTGGGTACTTGATTTTTTTAGTTGCTATTGTGAATGGAATTTTTTTCTTGAGTGTTTCCTTAGTTAGGTCATTTCTAGTGTATAGGAACATTACTGACTTTTGTGCATTAACCTTGTATTCCACCAGTTTGCTCAATTTGTTTATTAGCTCAAATAGCTTTGTCATCGAATTGTCAGAATTTTCCAAATGTATGATCATACAATGTGCAATAATGACAGTTTCACTTCTTCCTTTCCAATTTGATGCCTTTTATTTCTTTGTCTTGCTGGATTGCTCTGGCTAAAACTTCTAGCACAATGTTAAATAATAGTGATGACAGCAGGCATCCTTGTCTCACTCCTCATCTTAGGGTGAAGGCTTTCAGTATCTCACTGTTAAGTACTGTACTGGAGTGGGTTTCATATGTGCCCTTTATCATATTGAGGAAGCTTCCTTCAATTTCTACCTTTTGAAGTGATTTTATCAATAAAGGATGCTGAATTTTGTTGAATGCTTTTTCAGCATCTATTGAGATCATTTGATTTTTTTCTTTACAATTAATGTGTTGTCTTACATTGATTGATTTTCTTATGTTGAACCACCCTTGCATGCCTGGAATAAAGCCCACTTGGTCATGGTGTACGATTGTTTTAATGCATCTTTGGATTCAGTTTGCAATTATTTTGTTGAGAATTTTTGCATCTGTATTCATTAGGGAGATTGCCCTCTAGATTTCCTTTTTTGTAGTATCTTTATCTAGTTTGGGTATTAGTGTGATGGTAGCTTCATAAAATGAGTTAGATAGTGTTCTTTTTTCTTCAGTTTTTTGGTAGAGTTTGAGCAGGAATGGTGTCAGTTCTTTTTAGAAATTTGGTAAAATTCTCCTGTGAAGCCATCTGGCCCTGGGCTTTTATTTCTAGGAAGCTTTTTGATGACTGATTGGATCTCCTTACTTGTGATTAGTTTTTTGAGGTCTTCTGTTTGCTCTCGGGTCACTGTAGGCTGTCCATGTGTTTCCAGGAAATTATCCATTTCCTCTATATTGTCTAGTTTGTTGATGTAAATTTGTTCTTAGTAGTCTCTTATGATTTTTAAAATTTCTTTGGAATCCACAGCAATGTTCCCCTCTCATTTCTGATTTTGTTTACTTGGGTCTTCTCTCTTTTTTACGTTGGTAGTCTTTCTAAAGGTTTATCAATCTTGTTGATTTTCTCAAGGAACCAATTTGGTTTTATTTATTCTCTCTATTGTTTTTTGTTCTCCATGTCATTTATTTGTGCTTTAATCCTTGTTACTTATTTTCTTCTACTTGCTTTACTTAGTTTGTTGATCATTCTCTAGCTTTTTCAGTTGTTCAGTTAGGTCTTTGATTTCGGCTCTTTCTTCCTTTTTAATGTATGCGTTTAGAGCTATAAAATTTCCCCTCAGCACTGCATTCACTGCATCCCACAGGTTTTGATACGTTGTGTTCTTGTTTTCATTCATCTCTAGATATCTGCCAATTTCTCCTGCAATTTCTTCTTTCACCCACTTATTGTTTAGGAGTGTGTTGTTTAACCTCCACATATTTGTGAATGTTCTGATTCTTTCATGGTTATTGACTTCTAGTTACATTCCATTGTGGTCAGAGAATGTGCTTGGAATAGTTTCAGTCTTTTTAAATTTATTGAGGCCTCTTTTGTGCCCCAGTATATGAACTTTCTTGGAGAATATTCCATGAGCACTAGAGAAGACTGTATATCCTGATAATTTGGGATGTAACACTCTATATATGTCTATTAAGTCTAATTCATTTATCACATTGTTTAGGTTCTCAGTTTCCTTATTGATCCTCTGTCTGGTTGTTACGTCTATAGAAGAGAGTTGTGTATTGTAGTCTCCCACTATTATTATGGGAAATGTCTATTGCTCCCTTCAGTTTTGCCAATGTTTATCTCATGTACTTTGGTGCACCTTGATTGGGTGCATAAACATTTATGTTTGTTGTTTCTTCTTGGTGAATTGTCCCTTTTATTAGTATATAGTGTCCTTCTTTGTCTCTTATGACATCTTTGCATTTAAAGTCTATTTTGTCTGATATTAGTATTGCTACCCCTGCTTTCTGGCTGCAGCTTGTGTGCAATATTTTTTCCCCATTCGTTCACTTTTAATCTCTGTGTTGCTGGGTCTAAGATGGGTCTCTTGTAAACAACATATTGATGGATCATACTTTTTAATCCATTCTGCCAATCTGTATTTTTTATTTGGGGAGTTTCAAATTTAATGTTACTACTGTGAAGGAAGTTCTTGAATCAACTGTCTTATCCTTTGTTTTTTATTTGTCAGATCTGTTTCCCCACCCCCTCTTTTTTTTTTTCCTCTAAGTTTTCCTTGCTAATACTCTTCAGTTCTATGTTCTTTTCCAGACCCCCCCCCCCCCTTTTTTTAGCTGATAGAAGAACTCCCTATAGTATTTCTTGCAGGACAGGTCCTGTTAACAGATTCTCTCAGTATTTGTGAAAATTTTAACCTCTCCCTCAATTTTGAAGGAGAGCTTTGCTGGATAAAGAGTTCTTGGCTCACAATTTTTTCTTTCAGAATTTTAAATGTATGTCATACCACTGTCTTCTTGCATCCAGGGTGCTTGCTTAAAAGTCAGTACTTAGACTTATGTTGATTCCCTTGTATGTGGTGAATTGCTTCTCTCTTGCTGCTTTCAGAACTTTCTCCTTCTCTTCAGCATTTGACAATCTGATTAGTATATGTCTTGGAGTGGGTTTATTTGGATTTATTCTATTTGGAGTTCATTGGGAATCTTTGATTTGCATAGTTATGTCGTTTAGAAGTAGAAGGGCTAGGGAGTTTTCCCTATGTTTTCAAATACTCTTTCTAGCCCTTTTCTCCTCTCTTCTCCCTCTGGGACACCAGTGATTCTTATATTTGTGCACTTTGTGGTGTCCATTGTTTCCCTGAGATCCATTTCAAATTACTATTTTTTTTTCACCATTTGTTCTTTTGTGCATTAGCATTCAATTGTCTGTCTTCCAGTTCACTTATCCTTTCTTCTGCCTCTTCAAATCTGGTGTTATGTGTCTCTAGTATATTTTTAGTTTGATCAACAGTATCTTTTATTTCTATAAATCTGCTATTTTTTATTTACTCTTTCAAATTTTTCTTTATGCTCTTCCAGTGTCTTCTTGATGTCCTATATGTCCTTAGTGAACTCATTGAAGTTGTTTTGGAAATTTGTGTATACTTCTTTGATTATCTGCTCCAAGTCTGTGTCTCCTCTGGCTGTTTAATTTCATCATTTGGCTTGTCCATATCTTCTTGTTTCTTCTTGTGTTTCATGATTTTCTGTTGTTGTCTTCTGGGAATTTGCTTTTCTTGGTAAGGCTATTTTGGAATATGCAGGATTATTTGAATATGTATCTATAATTTGGCAGAGCTACAGCTTGGTGGAATGTATTTTGCCTGTCCTTCCAGCAGATGGCACTCTTGAGTCACCTCTTACTCTCAAGCCAGATCTCCCCCAACTGGGCGTGGTCTGAACCAGGTGACAGTCTAATCAGTGCACTAGTTCTGCATGTGCACTGGGGACTATGAGCCCTGTGGGTGGGGGTGGGCCCTACACAGTTTGGGAGGGAGTCTGCTCCAGGGCACAGTGGGTCTGGCCTCCCTGAGTGGACCACTGTTGCCCTGCTGGGCACATGTCTCAACCCCCTAGCTTAGATGCTCCCAGACCACTGTGTTCCCGTGGGCTTCTGGGTTTGGGAGTGGCTCCTGGCATTTCTGTGTGGTGCCCCTGCCATTCCCCACCTCCCAGCTGTGCACTCTGCAGTCTTCTGTGGAGGAAAAGTAAATGCAGTCACCACCAGTCTGCTGAATCCCAAGTTCTCTCAAAGGAGCCCCTGGCCGTGGGGCTGTGAAGGGTTATCCCCCCAGCCAACTGCTGAGTTGGGCATACAGGGCATGGTAAGCTTCTCCCTCCTGTGCCTGGTGGCCGGCACCAGCCACCAGTCCTTATCGGTGGTCCCAGCTGAACACACTTACCCCATCCTTTCAATGGCAGTCTCTCTGCCTCTTCATCTAATTTCCCACCGTGTTGTAGAAGTCCATGTCCAACCAGCACACCCTGGAACTGCTGTTCTGGGGTGATTTCTGCCCTTTATCTAGTGTTTTTCATGGAGGGGAACTGTTCCGGTTTGCTAATGCTGCCATTATGCAAAATACCAGAAATAGATTGACTTTTATAAAGGGGGTTTATTTGATTACAAAGTTATAGTCTGAAGGCCATGAAAATGTCCAAATGAAGGCATTGACACAAGTATACCTTCACCAAAGGAAGGCCAGTGGCACCCAGAAAACTTCTGTTAGCTCGGAAGGCATGTGGCTGGCATCTGCTGATCCCAGGTTGTGTTTCAGCTCCACTCTCAGCTCCTGTGTGTTCTTCAAAGTGTCTCTCTTGGCTGCAGCACCTCCTTTTGTCTGTGAATACTTTTATAGGACTCCAGTGATTCAGTGAAGACCCACCCTGAAGGGGTGGGGTAACACCTCCGTAGAAATTACCCAATCAAAGGTCTCGCCCGCATTGGTTGAGTCACATCTCCATTGAAACACTCAAAGGATTCCAAACTAATCAATACTAATACGTCTGTTCCTACAAGATTGCATCAAAGAACATGGTGTTTTGGGGGACATAATACATCCAAACTGGCACAGGAAGTTTGCTCTGCCTCTTCTAATCCACCATCTTCCTGGAAGTCAATTTTAATCTTTTTAAACTCCAGAAACCTCTGTTGTTGTTGTTTTTGTATTTTTTATGTATGTTTTTGTATTTTTTATCAGCCCTACCTCCTCCCTATAGGTCTCCTGGTTTATTTCAGGTTTATTTTGTAGATTTATCTGTGCTGGGAGCTCATTTTCAGCAGTCAGAATTTGGTATTCAAATCCTCAGGTGGAGCTTGATTGAGCTCTCCTTTCTTTGCTCCTAGTAGAGAGGTCTTCTGTTTGCCACAAGGGAGAGACTCTGAGTCAGCTTACTGTGCCAAGGGGGCAGTTGCATCACTCCACAGCATGGAAGAATTCACTTACAGTTCTGTGCTATGATCTCGGCCCTTTCACTGGTTCTAGGCTGGTGTATGATATGCATCTGGTCACAGAAGTCCCCCAAACAAGTTGTTCCAGAAAGTTTCCGGCTATTTACCGTATGCCCTAGAGAAGAAACTAAATCCCACACCTCTTTATGCTGCCATCTTGCTCATCAATTCTCTTTTGATCACATCCAAAATCAACTCGAATTTCAATCATTATGACACCAAGCCTCGGTGTCAGAGGAGAATTAAAGTCTAAGCCTCATTATAAGCAAAGTAGTCTTCTTGTTTGACATTAATAACAACATAGCTTATTTCCTAGAAATGGGATAAACTATTAAGTGCTAAGTGTAGATCTCATGCCTCTTTGAAAAACAGGTAAAATAATCACTTTAGAAGTATTTTTTATAAAATGAGATGCTGGGCTTTGGTTTTAAATTCCTATGCTTGGCCTTAAGACACAGTGGCTACAAAATCAGTTTTTTTAATCTATTAAGATATTATTTGATGATGCAATGCTTATAGGTATAATTTTGTATTAGCAGTCATGTAAAAATTTAGTAGCAGAATGCATTGACAGCTTTAAAGTGATGTAAGAAAAAAATCTGTCATCTTGGAATTCTATATCCAGTGGAAACATCTCTCAGAATTGAAGGCCTCCACTTCTTCTTCCTCTTATCCTTTGTCAGAGCCAAGATTTCAGCTGGCATAACCAGTGGAGCTAGGGCCAAAACTTTGGCCATCACAGTTAGTTGGTGGAGCCAGAGCTGAGAATATGGCCTATGTCATTAGGAGATGAATTACATACATAAGCATTAACAAAATAATATATTAAGGACAGTAAGAGCCAGATTTTCACTATGAGAGAAGGAGTTACAGATTTGGGAAGGGGAAGGCTAGAAGAAACCTGGTGGTGTTGGATTGGAATTAGAGGTATTGTTGTGAGCTCATGATTTATATAGTCTCAAATTATCTCCCTACAGAATACTTGTTAATTAATTATTACATGATACTTATTAACTTTGCAGTGGAGAAACATGGCATACACCATCTTAACCAAGTAATGAAAGTTAATATCACCAGTAATGGGGACAATAGCTATTATGTGCCTCCAGATATGATGCACTAGGAACACAGAATCACTTCTGTGGTATTGCTGCCCCCCAAGAACAGACTGTATTGAATAATGAGGATATATCAGACAAACCCAAACTGAGGGATGATCTGCAAAGTAACTGGCATGTACTCTTCAAAAATATCAAGGTTATGTAAGATGATGACAAGAAATCTTCCACATGGAAGAAGACTAGAGAGACATAGTGTGATGGGTCGAATTTGTGCCCCCAAAAGATATGTTGAAGTCTTAACTACCAGTACGTGTGGCTGTGACCTTATTTAGAAATAGAATCTTTGCAGATGAAATCCAGTTAGAATGAGGTCATACTGAATTTGGATAGATTTGATCTACAATCCAAGGAACACTGAGGATTACCCACAAACACCAGAACTAGGAAGAGGCCCAGAAGTATTCTTTCCTGTAGGTTTCAGGGAGAGCATATCTCTGTTGACACCTTCATTTCAGACTCATAGCCTCCAGAACTGCGAGAAATAAATTTCTATTGTTTTAAGCCACTCAGTTTTTGTAATTTGTTATGGCAGCCATAGGAAAAGAATATATGTGGTAACTAAATGCAGTTTGTGATCCTGGATTAGAGCCTAGACTTATAAAGAACACTCTTGGGACAGTCAGTGAAATTTGAATGGGATCTGTGGATTAGATGACAGTATTATTTCATTGTTAATTCCCTAAATCTGATAGTTGAACTGTGGTCTAAAGAAGAGTGTCCTTATTTTTAGGAAACAGACAATGAAGCATTTAAAGATACCAGGGTCATTATATCTGCAACTTACTTTCAAATGGTTCAAAAATTATATATGTATATATACACATACACGTATGTGTATAAATGGACAGATATACAAAGAGAAGCAAACATGCAGAGATAGAATGATTAAGTAAATGCTATAAAATGATAACAAATATTACCAGTTAAAACATTACTTAGGAGTTCTTTGTAATATTCTTGCAATTTTTCTGTAAGCTTCAAATTAATTTAAAGTAAAAAGTTTTAAAAAAATAGAAAACTGAAGGCTAAATATAGACATTTTCAGACAAACAAAAACAGAAAATTTGTTGGCAATAGACCTGTACTACAGGAAATACTAAGGAAATTCCTTAGGCTGAATAGAAATGATCCCAGATGGAAGACTGGATCTTTAGGAAGGAAGAAGAGCACTGGACATGATAAATATGTGGGTTAAAAGAAAAGACAAAAGCATTTTGAAAGTCTACTGACTATTTAAAGCAAAAACAATAAAATATGATGGAGATCATAATATATGTAGAACCAAAATAGCAACAGTAGCACAAAGGTTAGGAGGAGATAAATGATTTATACATCTGTAAGGTTCTTACACTTTGTGTGGAGTGGTACAATATTTATTTTAAGTGGACTGTGATAAGACAAAAAGGATATTGAAATGCCTAGAGCAACCACTTAACAAAAAGAGGTATAGCTGAAATGCCAGCAGAGAAAATAAAATGAAATTCTAGAAAATAAGCCATCCAAAAGAAAGCAGTAACAAAGGATCAATGAGAAAATAAGAAAAAATAAAAAACATCAAGCAAGATTAGACTTAAATCCCAGCATATCAGTAATTAAATTAAATGTAAATTGACTAAATATTATAGCTAAAAGGCAGAGAGTGTAAATCTGAATCAAATGAAGAGAAACTACTCTGTGCCATTTATAAGCAATGTACTTATATTTAACATTTTAAAATATATTTTTTATTAAAGTACATGAAAAATTGAAAATTACAGAAAAATTATATAGCATGAAAATACTTTATGAAAATTCAGTATGACTTAATATTACAATCAATTATCAAGATAAGAAATACCATCTGAAATAAAGAGGGACATTTATAATGACATAAGGATTGATTCATTAAGAAGACATAATGATCCTAAATGTGTATACACCAAATAAGAATAGCTTCACAATAGATGAAGCAAAACTTGACAAAACTAAAAGGTAAAATAGACAAATCCACAATAATTGTGGGAGATTTTAACATTGTTCTCTCAGTAATTGATAGAATAATCAGAAATTAGTAAGAGGTAGAAGATTTGAACAACACTATTAACCAACAATCTAATTGACATTTATAGAAAACTACTCCCAATAATTGAGAATCCACATTCCTTATCAAATGCACCCAAACACCCACCAAAATAGACTGTATGCTTTGAACACAAGTCTCACCAAATTTCAGGACATTGAAATCGTGCAGAAAATTTTCTCTGACAACAGTGAAATTAAACAAAAATAATAAAAGATTAACTAGATATTATTATTGACTTGTGTCGCCTCAAAAGATATGTTCAAGTACTAATCTTCATTTCCATGAAAGTGATCCTATTTGGAAATTGCATCTTTGAAGATATTATCAGTTAAGATAAGGCCATACTCCTCATTAGGGTAGGCCCTAATCTGACAAGATTGGTGTCCTTATAAGGGGAGGAAATTTGGACACAGACAGAGAAGATGGCAATGTAATGAAGGCAGAGATAGAATTATACTGCTACAAGCCAAGGAATGCCAAGGATTGTTAGTAATTGCCAGAAACTAGAAGAGCATGGAACAGATTCTTCCCTACAGGCTTCAAAGAAGGCATGAACCTGCTGAATCCTTGATTTTGGGCTAATAACCTTCAAAACTGAGACAATAAATTGCTGAGGTATTGCTTTTAGCCAAACAGTTTGTGGTAATTTGTTATGGCAAACCCAGCAAATTAAGACACTAGAAAATCTTCCAATATTTGCAAATTAAGCAATATACTTCCAGTCAATATGTGTACAAAAAAGAATTTTAGAAAATATTTTGATTTGAAGAACAATGATAACATCAAAATTTATAGTGTGCAGATAAACAGTACATATAGGAAAATTTACAGTTTCAAATGAATACATTATAAAATAATAAAGGTTTAAAAATCAATGATCTTGTGAGATCAAGGGAAGAGATGTTTATTTGGTGTAAGATCTATATTTTCTATATAACTTCTACAGTCGGTTTGTTCAAACACTACAATTACATGGAACTTTGAATAGGAAGTGAGCTATGGTATGTCTGTATAGATTAGAATGAAATAGCACCACATCCTAAAGTAATTTGGGTGGAAAATAAAAGTATATATTCGGGGCCCCCCTGAAGAGCTGGGGGAGAATGCAGAGGTGTTGGACTTCCTCCTCACCTGGATTGTTGCGGATGTTCTCACAAACATTGGGGACTGACGGCTTGATGTGCTGAGCCCTCAGTCTTGGGGCTGGCCCCTATGAAGTTTGTTGCTGCAAGGAGAGGCTAAACCTACTTATAATTGTGTGTAAGAGTCTCCCTCTGAGTGCCTCTTTGTTGCTCAGGTGTGGCCCTCTCTCTCTAACTAAGTCACCTTGGCAGGTGATCTCACTGCCCTCCCCCCTATGTGGGACCTGACTCCCAGGGGTGTACATCTCCCTGGCAATGCAGGATATGACTCCCAGGGATGAATCTGGACCCAGCATCATGGGATTGAGAACACCTTCTTGACAAAAGGGTGATGCGAAATGAAACAAAATAAAGCTTCAGTGGCTGAGAGATTTCAAATGGAGTCTAGAGGTTACTCTGGTGGACATTCTAACACACTATGTAGATAGCCCTTTTTAGGTTTTAATATATTGGAATAGCTAGAAGTAAATACCTGAAACTACCAAACTCCAACCCAGTAGTCTTGACTCTTGAAGACGATTGGATAACAATGTAGCTTACGAGGGGTGACAGTGTGATTGTGAAAACCCTGTGGATTGCACTCCTTTTATCCAGTGTATGGATGGATGAGTAGAAAAATGGGGACAAAACCTAAATGAAAAATAGGGTGGTATGGGGGGGTGATTTGGGTGTTCTTTTTCTATTTTTGTTTTTTATTCTTATTCTGATTCTTTCTGGTATAAGGAAAATGTTCAAAAATAGATTAGGGTGATGAATGCAGAAATATAAGATGGTACTGTGAACAGTTGATTGTACACCCTGGATGATTGTATGGTATGTGAATACATCTCAGTAAAACTGAATTTAAAAAAAAAATCAATGATCTAAGTTTCCATCTAAAGAACCTAGAAAAACAAAAAGAAAGGAGATAATAAAAATAAGAGCAGAATTCAGTGAAATAGCAAACATTTGATAGGGAAATTTTTTTAAATTTAATTGGCTCTTTTAAAGACATCGGTAAAACTGATAAACCCCTAGCAAAACTGATAAGGAAAAAAAATAATTACCAATATTAGGAATGAAAAGGAGGAAATCACTATAGTCTTAGAGATATTAAAAGGCTAAGAACTCTATGCTAATAAACTTGACAATATAATGAAATAGTCAAATTACTTTAAAAACACCACTTTTCAAAATTGACCCAAGGAAAATAGGAAAACTGAATAGTCCTTGTTTTGGTTTGCTAAAGCTGCCGGGAAGCAATATACCCAAAATGGATTGGCATTTACAATGGGGATTTATTAACTTACAATTTACAGTTCTAAGGCCATGAAAATGTCCCCAATTAAAGCATCAATGGAATGATACCTGGACTCTGATGACAGGCTGCTGGCATCTGGGACAGCTCTGTCACATGGGAAGGCACATGGTGATGTCTGCTGGTCCTTCTCTCCAGGGTTTCATTGCTTTCATCTTCTGGTTCCAGTGGCCTCCTCTTTGAGCTTCTGTGGATCCTCTCTTAGCTTCTTTGGTGCTTTTCTCTCTAAGCTCTCTCAGCTTTTTCTGTCTTCTATCATCTCATAAAGGACTTTAGTAAAAGAATTAAAACCCACCTTGAATGGGGTGGATCACATCTCAATTGAAATAGCCTAACCAAAAGGTCTCACCAACAGTAGGTCTGCACCCACAGGAATGGATTAAAATAACATGGCCAGAGAGGATTTCATCAACATGGTGATATAAACAGCTACTGAAAATGTCTCCCCAAATTTTCAATGGAAAAAAAAAAAAAAGACTGGAGAAGGATCCCACAAATGCTGAATCGAAGAGAAAAATATCAGATAGGAAACTTCCATCCTGGACCAGCTGGTCCTTTCCCCTCCCTCTTGCTCAATCTCACACAGCTTGGGAAGTGCCCAGAGGCAACAACCAGGATCCCTGCAACCTCCTACCAGGGACACAGACTATAAAATCTCTCACAGCAATGAGACAGATCCCCACCTATATCCAGATAACAGAGACCCAAGCCCACAGGGACCCATGGCAGGACTTAAACTGTAGGGGAGAGAGGAATATAAAAGGGCAACAAGGAGTTTTTTCAAAATGGAGGTTTAGGAAGGGAATGACAGAATTTTTCCCCAAAGCAGCAAGTAGCCAGGCATAAGCTGTCTGAATCAACTGTTTGGGGACCTGGGGGACAGGGAAGGACATTTCAAGGTATAAGTCAGTGAGGGATGAAGAGTCTGAAAAAACGTGGACCCGAGATTGTGTTTCCAGCAGGTCTTAGGTAACTGAATGAAAACATGAAGTACATGAATATACATGTTATGGTGTCCCAAAAGGAGAAGAGAAGGGAAAGGAGCCAGGAAGAATATTTGAGGAAATAATGGCTGAAAATTTCACAACCCTTATAAATGACACAAATATGCAAATGCAAGAAGCCCAACATACTCCAAACAGAATAGATTAAATAGACCCACTCCAAGACATATAGTAATCAGATTGTCAAATGCCAAAGAGAAGGAGAAAATTCTCAAAGCACAAGAGAATAGTGAGTCACCACATACAAGGGAAGCCAAATAAGATTAAGTGCTGATTTCTCATCAGACACCATGGAGATGAGAAGGCAGTGGTACAATATTTAAGCTACTGAAAGAACAAATTTGCCAGCCAAGAATTTTCTATCCAGCAAAAATGTCCTTCAAAGAAATGAGGGAGAGTTTAAAACATTCACAAATAAACAGAAGCTGAGAGAGTTCATTAATAAGAGACTGGCCCTATGAGAACTACTAAAGGGAGTACTGCTGGCTGAAAAGAAAAGACAGGAGAGAGTGATCTGGAGTAGGGTACAAAATTGAAGAGTATTAGTAAGAGTAACTTAAAGAATAAAAAGGGAGAGAAAAAACAGATCTGACAAGTAAAAACCAAATTGTAAGATGGTTGAGTTAAGAACTGCCTTTACAGTAATAGCTTTGAATGTTAATGGATTAAACTCCCCAGTCAAAAGTCACAGATTGGCAGGCTGGATTAAAAAATATAATCCATCTATATGCTGTTTACAAAAGACTCATCTTAGACCCAAGGATACAAATAGGTTGAAAGTGAAAGGATGGAAAAAAATATTCTATGCAAGTAGTACCAAAAAACAAATAGCTGGGGTAGCTATACTAATATCAGACAAAATAGACTTTAAATGCAAAAATGTTAAAAGAGATAAAGAAGGACACTATAAATTAATAAAGGGGACAATTCATCAAGAAGAAATAACAATAATAAATATCTATGCTCCTAATTATGGAGCCCCAAAATACATGAGGCAAACACTGGCAAAACTGAAGGAAGTAATATATGACTCTACCATAATAGTGGGAGATTTCAGCACACAGCTCTCTCCAATAGATAGAACATTTAAACAGGATCTACAAAGAGACAACCTAAATACCAGATTAATGACAACCTAAATAATATGATAAATTAACTAGAGCTAACAGACATAAATAGAACATTGCATCTCAAAACAGCAGGATATACATTCTTCTCAAGTCTCATGGAACATTCTCCAGGATAGACCATATGCTGTGGCACAAAACAGGTCTTAATTTAAAAGAATTGAAATTATACAAAGCATTTTCTCTGACCATAATGGAAGGAAGCTAGAAATCAATAACAAATGGAAAACCGGAAAATAGACAAATATATGGAAGGCTAAAAGACACCCTCTAAAACAATTAGTGGATCAAAGAAGAAATTGCGAAAGAAATCAGTAAATATCTTCAGACAAATGAAAACAAGAACACAACATAACAAAACTTATGGAATGCATTGGAGGCAGTGCTGAGAGGGATTTTTTTTTTTTTTTAATTAGGGGCCTGGCCGTCAGTCGCAAGGTCCAATTCAAAGTCACCTGGGAGCTTTCTTGCACCCTGGACTTGTTACAAGATTTCAGAATCCTAAGGTGAGTTAGGATTATAATTTACTAAATAGGTACTATGCAATAGATATCATAATAAGGGCTCTATTATCCTATTTGAATTATAGTGTATGAGCCCTGAATGCAAATCAAACTGAATGTATCACAAAATCATTCTCAAATCTTCTCCAGGGTTTTAGTTATAGTCTGTCCTTAGTATAGATGGTACAAGGTGGTTGTACTTTTTCTTTTGCCTGCTATTGGATATTGATTGTGTAGCTTCTCTTCATAGTTTGGAGAGAATCAGACTCAAAAGTAGTTACTGTGGACTCGGTCTATAACTGAAGGTGATTTTCAGCATTAATGATGCATTTGAAATGTTCTTCTTAATTTGGTGTTTGGAAAACATACTGTTCTAAAAAGTTTGAGTCCCTGGCACCATTATTTCTTCTGGGATTTTTCTCAGCTCTTGGAGTCATTTTCATTTTAATGAGAGGGAAATTTATAGCCCTAAATGTCTGCATTAAAAAGGAAGAAAGAGCTAAAGCCAGTGATTTAACTGAACAACTGGAGAATGGAGAAAGAACAGCAAACTAATCCCAAAGCAAGCAGATGGAAAGAAATAACAAAGATTAGGGCAGAAATTAATGAAATGGGGCATAAAAAAAACAGCAGAATAAATTAAACCAAAAGTTGGTTCTTTGAGAAGATAAAATCAGGAAACCCTTAGATAGACTAACAAAGACAAAAAGAGAGAAGCTGCAAATTAATAAAATCAGAAATGAGAGAGTGGGCATTACCACAGACCTTGAAGAAAAGAAAAAGATCATAAGAGGTTACTATGAACAACTGTTTGCCAACAAACTAGACAACTTAGTTGAAAAACAATAAAGAGCTGACATGAATGAAATAGAGCATAGAAAAACAATAAAGAAAATCAACATAACCAAAAGTTGGTTCTTTGAAAAGATCAGCAAAATTGACAAACCTTTAGCTAGACTGACCAAAAAGAAAAAGGAGACTCAAATTACCCTCATCAGTGATGAAAGAGGGGACATTACTACTGACCATAAGAGATGAAAGAATCATAAGGAAATACTATGAACACATGTATGCCAGAAAATTAGATAACTTAGATGAAATGAACAAATTCCTAGAAACATGCAAATTACTGAAACTCTACCCACTATTGCTGAAACTCTAGAATTACTGAGACTTCTATGACTCAAGAAGAAACAGATCTGAATAGAAATTAAATCAGTAATAAAAAAATTGCCAACAAAGAAAATCCCAGAGCCAGATAGCTTCACTGGTGAATCCTACCAAACATTCAAAGAAGAATTAATACCAAAAAATAGAAGAGGAATGAGCACTTGCTAACTCATCCTATGATACCAGTATTACCCTGATTCCAAAACCAGACAAAGACATCACAAGAAGAGAAAATTACAGACCAATATCTTTAGTTAATATATATGTGAAAATTCTCAACAAAATACCAGGAAACCAAATCAAGCATGATATAACAATGATTATACACCTTGACCAAGTAGGATTTATCCCAGGATTTTAAGGTTAAATTAAATATGAAAATCAATTAATGTAATACAACATTTCAATAGAATAAAGGACAAAAACCACATGATCAGCTCAATAGACATTGAAAAAGCATTTGACAAAATTCTACACTACTTTGTGATAAAGCCATTCAGCAAACTAGGAATAGAGAGAACTTCTTCAACCTGAAAAATAGCTTCTATGAGAAATCCACAACTAACATCATACTTCATAGGGAATGACTGAAGGCTTTCTTTATAAGATCAGGGAAAGACAAGGATGTCCACTCTCACTACTTCTATTCAACATTGTACTGGAGGTGCTAGCCAGGGAAATTGGCATCTGGATTGGAAAGAAAGAATCAAAATGATCTCTATTTGAAGATGACATGGTCTTATATATAGAAGACTCGAAGGAATAGCAGTAAAGCACTGTTAGAACTAAGAAACAAGTTCACCAACATTCCAGAGTATAAGCTCAATATGCAAAAATAAATTGTATTTCCTACACTTGCAATAAACAATCCAAAATTGAAATTAAGAAATTGTTAAGATGGCAATACTCCGCAAGTTGGTTCCAGATTCAATATAATCTCCATCAAAATTCCAGCTGCCTTCTTTGCAGAAAGTGAAGCTGATCTTTAATATTTTGACTCTATATTGAACCATATTTACATAAATCATGATAATGTAAAAACTTTATTAATTTTCAGCTTTTTAAGCCTAATTATTGACGAAGCACATAATAGTTATGGTTAGAGATAAACTGTAAATGTTGTTAACTTTGATTTAAAAGTACAGATTATAAAATTTGGGAGAATGAAGGGGTTAAGGAGAACTGAAGGGAAGGGTAGCATCATTAATATCATCATTGAAAAAGAGGAGTGCTGAAATACTGTTAATAATTGATGAAAAAAGTAAAAGTCTATTACTTAAAGTTATGAATGTAACTTAATTTAAATGAAACAAAGATTTCAATCTCTTTATTTGAATAAAACCTTCAACAGAAACATGGAATCAATTTTACCTACATGCATAATGGAGGAAGGGAATTCTAAAGGGAACTTCCTAGGTATATACACCTTTCAGAAAACAGTGATGTCGATTTGATTATTAATAGCTGAGCAAACTTAATAAGACAACCAATTATAATGGCAGACTTTAGGAGTCAGAGTTACATTTCACAGGGCACAAACCATAAAATCCAGGTTTCTTAAAAGACTTCTTTGCACAAATAATTTACAAGGAAAGTTTTAATAACAGAAAACAGAATAGGATCATTTTCACACAGCTTTCCACATTGGAAAAGAAAGTAAGAGGGACACTATCTTAGTTTGCCAGAGCTGCTAATCACAAACACCACAAACTGGTTTTGGTTTAACAACAAGAATTTATTGGCTCATGGTTTTAAGACTAAAAGAAGTCCAAAATCAAGATATCAGCAAGGCTTGCTTTCTCCCAGAGGCTGTAGTGTTCTGGTGCTGGCTGCTGGTAACCGCTGGGGTTTCTTGGCTTGCATCTCTGCTGCCACCATACAGCAAAGTCCTATTGTTTTGTAGGCTTTTCCAGTTTTTACAAATATCAGGCTTCTTCCTGTGTGGCTTTATCCAACTTTTTGCTTCTGGTTTCTTCTTTTTATGAGGCCTTCAGTAATACGTATTAAGACCCACCCTCATCCAGTTGTACCACATGTTAACCAAAAATAGCATCTTTAAGAGGTCCTGTTTACAAGGGTTCACACCCCAAGGAATGCAGATTACGATTAAGAACCTGTCAAATTGGGGTAACTTTTTAAATCTACCACAGATATTTTTGAGTGAACTCTATGATGCAGGGAAGAATCTGCTTTCTCCAGCCTCTGAGGAAGAGGCAGGATGGACTGACTCACTTCTGCACAGAGCCTCTGCTCGGAGGTCACTTCCTCAGAGAGAGCTTTTCTCGCCCCTCGTCTAAAAGCTCGTCTGTACCACCACTCTGCTTTGTTTTCTTCATGGCATTTACCACTATCAGAAGTTTTAGGAGGTATTTGTTTGTTTACTTGTGTGCTCTCTCTGTAAACTCCAGGTGAGCAAGAACTTTGTCTCCTTCACACCATATCTTTAGAGCATAGAACAGTGCTTGGCAAGTGCTGGATATCTGGTAAATATTTGTTGAAAGATCTCTGATGGATCTTTCATCTTCTCCTTAAAATTATCAGTTACTTGAGGACAAGGACTGCTTTTTTTTTTCTTTTCTTAAACTTTTTATTTTGAAATAATTTCAAACTTATAGGAAGTTTGCAGAAATAATACAAAACCCATACAGAGAACTCCAACATGCCACTCCCACCCTGCCAATACCTAGATCCACCCAAATTTTTTTTTATTAATAATAAATTTTATTTTGAAATAAGTTCAATCTTACAGGAACAGTTGTAAAAACAATACAAACCCCCTACATAGAATTCCATCATACCCTGACCCCCTCCCCCGATACCCTGATCCATCACCTTTAAGATCCTGTCACACCACTCTTTCTTTCTCTCCCTCTCTCCCTCCCTCCCTCCCTCCCTAACATCCAGCATCTATTGCTCTATCTTCTGAACATATGAGAGCAAGCTGCACATATCTTTGAACAGGCAATATAATTCACATATACCTTTCCCATGGACAAGAACATTATTTTATGCAGTCTCATTAAACACAGCTAAGAAGTTCAAGAAATTCTACATTGATATAAAGCTTACATTCTACATTTCCTTTTTTTTTTTTTTTTTTCTTGTGTCCCAGCTGTGTCCCTTTGAGCCTCCTCTCCTCCAGCCTCAGATCCCATCCAGGATCATCCTTGGCATTTAATTGTTGTCTATTTAGACTGTCTTATTTTTTTTTTTCAATTTTGGAAAGATATATATATAGCCTAAATCTTCCTATTCCACCCCTCCCTAGCATTCCCTTAGTGGGATTAATCACATTTAGAATGTTGCAATGCTATCACCTTCTGACCATCCATTTCTAGAAGTTTCCCTTCACCCCAAAACAAAACCCCTACTCTCATTTCTTAACTCCCCATTGCCACTTCCCCCACTTCTTGGAACCCCTACTGTACTTTTCATCTCTTTGGTCATATTCTTTGATACTTTCTTTGTGTCTACCATGGGGCTTAAATTTAACCTCTTAAATCTGTAACAATCTTGTTTTTCTTTGAAACCAACTTAACTTCAATAGGACATGTAATCTGTGTTCCTATACTCCTCCATTCCCCCACCTTTATGTAGTTCTTGTCAAGAATTACATATTTTACATTGAGTCCAAAACCACCAATTTATCATCACAGTTTATGTATTTTAGATCCTGTAGGAAGTAAATAGTGGAGTTATAAATCAACCATACAGTAGTATTGGTCTTTATATCTACCATGTTATCTTTACTGGAAATCTTTATTTCTTCATGTGGTTTCAGTCAATTGTTTAGTGTCCCTTCCTTTCAGCCTGCTTAGGACTGATGTACTAGTGATGAAGTTCCTCAGCTTTTGATTGTCCAGGAATGTTTTCATCTCCCCCTCATTTTTATCTTTCAGGTGTTTGTGAAATCTCCAAGTCTCTGATGGTTATTGACTTCTATTTGTATTCCATTGTGGGCAGAGAATGTTCTTTGAACAAATTCATTTTTATATTTTTTATTTTATTGAGGCTTGTTTTTATGTCCCCACATACAGTCCATTCTGGAGAAAGATCCGTGATCACTAGCGAAGAACATGTGTCCCAGTGACCTGGGATGTAATATTCTATATATGTCTGTTAAAAGTCTCTATATCTCTCTTTGATATGAAGAGGCCTACGCCAAGACACTTAATAATCAGATTATCAAATGTCAAAGACAAAGAGAGAATCCTGAAAGCAGCAAGAGAAAAGCGATCCATTACATACAAAGGAAGCTTAATAAGACTATGTGCAGATCTCTCAGCAGAAACCATGGAGGCAAGAAGGAAGTGGTGTGATATATTTAAGCTACTGAAAGAGAAAAACCACCAACCAAGAATCCTGTATCCAGCAAAGCTGTCCTTCAAATATAAGGAAGAGCTCAAAATATTTCCTGACAAACAGACAATGAGAGACTTTGTGACCAAGACACCTGTCCTACAGGAAATACTAAAGGGAGCACTACAGGGTGATAGAAGACAGGAGTGTGTGGTTTGGAACACAATTTTGGGAGATGGTAGCACAACAATGTAAGTACACTGAACAAAGGTAACTATGAATACGGTTGAGAGAGGAAGATGGGGAGCATGTGAGTCACCACAAGAAAGGAGGAAAGATAACGACTGGGACTGTGTAACTTGGTGAAATCTAGAGTATTCAACAATTGTGATAAAATGTACAAATACATTCTTTTACGAGGGAGAACAAGCAAATGTCAACCTTGCAAGGTGTTAAAAATGGGGAGGCATTGGGGGAGGGATGCAATCAGCATAAACTAGAGACTGTAACTAATAGAATCATTGTATTATGCTTCCTTTAATGTAACAAAGGTGATATACCAAGGTGAATGCAGATAAGAGAGGGGAATAGGGGAGGCATATTAGACACTTGACATTGATGGTATTGTCTGATTCTTTATTCTACTTTGATTTAAGGTTATTTTTCCTTTTGCTGCTTCCTAGCTGTCATTTTTTTTTGTTTCCTCTTTCTTTTGCCTCTCTACCTTCTTTGACTCTCCCTCCTGCCTTGTGGAAGAAATGTAGATGCTCTTGCTTAGTATGAGCAGAATGTTCAATTAGGATGAACTTAAATGTTTGGAAATGAACACGGGTGTTGGCAGCAAGATGTGAGAATAACTAACAGCGCCGAACGGTATGTGAATGAGGTGGAAAGGGGAAGCTCAGAGTCATATACGTCAACAGAAGGAAAGTTGGAGGTCAAAAGATGGAAATGTATAAAACTTAATCCTATGGTGGGCAATGTCCATGATCAACTGTACAAATACTAGAAATCACTTCATGAACCAGAACAAATGTATGACAATACAATTAGAAGTTAATAATAGAGGGGCATATAGGGAAGAACTATATACCTATTACAAACTATATACTACAGTTAGTAGTATTTCAACATTTTTTCATAAACAGTAACAAACGTACTATATCAATACTAGGAGTCAACAATTGAGGGGGGTTGGTTAGGGATAGGGGAGGTTTAGAGTTTCCTTTTCTTTTTTTCTTTTTTTCTTTTTTTCATCTTTTGCTTAATTTCTTGTCTGGAGTAATGAACAGTTTCTAAAAATTGAACAAAAATTAAGTGTGATGGATGCACAGCTATATGAGGGTACCCAGGGGCAAGTGATTGTACACTTTGGATCTTTGGATAATTGTATGGTATCTGAACAATCTCAATAAAAATGAAAAAAAAAAGTCTCTATATCTCTCTTTCATTTCTTTGTTTCTCTGTTGGTAGGGCTCACTTTAGTATCTGAAGTAGGGCAGGTCTTTTATTAGCAAAGTCTCTCAGCATTTGTTTGTCTGTGAAAAATTTAAGCTCTCCCTCAAATTTGAAGGAGAGTTTTGCTGGATAAAGTATTCTTGGTTGGAAATTTTCCTCTCTCAGAATTTTAAATATGTCATGCCACTGCCTTCTCGCCTCCATGGTGGCCGCTGAGTAGTTATTACTTAGTCTTATGCTGTTTCCTTTGTATGTGGTGAATTGCTTTTCTCTTGCTGCTTTCAGAACTTGCTCCTTCTGTTCAGTATTTGACAGTCTGATCAGAATATGTCTTGGAGTGGGTTTGTTTGAATTTATTTTATTTGGAGTTCTCTGGGCATTTATGCTTTGTGTATTTATATTGTGTAGAAGGTTTGGGAAGTTTTCCCCAACAATTTCTTTGAATACTCTTTCTAGACCTTTACCTTTCTCTTCCATCTGGGACACCAATGAGTCTTAAATTTGGATGTTTTATTTTATCTATCATATCCCTGAGATCTATTTCAATGTTTTCAATTTTTTTCCCCATTCTTTTTTTTGTTCTTTCATTTTCTGTTCTGTGGTCCTTGAGGAGGTTGAGTTGTTGTTCAGCTTCCTCTAATCTTGTATTATGAGTATCCAGAGTCTTTTTAATTTGGCCAACAGTTTCTTTAATTTCCATAAGATCTTCTGTTTTTTTATTTACTCTTGCAATATCTTCTTTATGCTCTTCTAGGGTCTTTTTTATGTCTTTCATATTCTGTGCCATGCTCTTCTTCAAGTCTTTTATATCCTGTGCCATGCTCTCTTTGCCTGTCTGTAGTTCTTTGATTAATTCTGCCAGGAGCTGTGTGTCTTCAGATCTTTTGATTTGAGTGTTTGGGTTTGGGTTCTCCATGTCGTCTGGTTTTATCATATGCTTTAAGATTTTCTGTTGTTTTTGGCCTCTTGGCATTTGCTTTACTTAATCTTTAATTTGTTAGAATTGCAGTTTGGTGACATACACTTTCTCTAACTAACCAACAGATGGCGTCTGTGAGTCACTTATTCCCCTCAAGTCAGTTCTCCCCAACTTTGTGTTATGTGGGGATCTGATTCTTTTGGGGTCCAATTGGTGCACTTAATTTGGGTGTGTTGTCGGTGCTGTCTGCCCTCAATGAGGGGCATGTGCCTGAGTGGTTAGGGAGGAAGGGCAGGTTTAACAATCAAACCTCCCAGGTGTTCCCAGAGATTTAAGGCTGTTCTCTGCCACTGACACAAAAGTCCTTCGTATTGGCTTAGGTTCCCTGGGATTTCCAAGTGGTTCCCCACTCCTGCTGTGCTTTTCCAGGAACTCTGTTGAGGCGGGGGGGGGGGGTGCAGGGTGGTGGACCATGACACGTCACAAGTGAGCGCCGGCCTCCAGGGAAGCCCTGGGCCACCGGGCTGTGTAGGGGCGTTACCAGCCCACTTCAAAGATGGTTGAATGGGACGTGTTAACTTCCCCCTTTCTGCACAGCTCCGCTCTCCCAGCTCTGGGACAATCAGCCTTGGGTGTATTCAAGGCCACTGTCCATGGCCGATATTGTGTCGTGTGAACGGTGCTGCAGGAAAGACTCCCTGTCAGGGTGGGTTTCTCGGCTGGGCTCTGTGTTGTGTGTTCGGCCCCAGGCAGGAATAGCCCCGCCCGCTGGGGTGATGGCTGCGAGGCTGGGCCTCTCTGCTCGGCTCTGTGCTGTGTGTTCGGCCCCGGGCAGCACAGCCCCGCCCACTGGGGTGACGGCCGCGAGGCTGGGTTTCTCCCCTTTGTTTCCCTGGACCCGAGACAATCTGCAGTGGGTGTGGGAAGGGGTATCCTCCACCCCAGACACCGAGGCGTTAGTCCAGACTGCTCCCGTCTTACCTGCAGCTGTTCCCAGGCTTTCACCAAACGCATGTTCCCTGTGGCTTTAGCAGAACTTGTCCAGCTGGTGCTACTTTGGAAGTGGTGTTCTGGGTCCTTTCTGGTTTTTTATCTAGTGTTTTCCATGGAGGTGTTTTTTTCTCTGTCTCACCTAGTCGCCATCTTAGGTTCCTCCCTCGATCCACCCAATTTTAACATTTTGCTATGAGTATGTTGTATCATCCTATCTATCTACTCATCTATCACTCCATTTGTCTCTCTATATACCTATCTGTTTGTCTGTCTATTTATCAGTTTTCAGAACATTTGAGAGTAGGTTGAATGTTTCATGCTCTTGAACACAAGGGGCTAGATTTTGCAGTTCCTTACCATCTCCCATTATGACTGGCACAAATCAGAGAACACAGTAGGGGCTCAGTAAACAGTTTTTGACTTACAGTGAGAAGATTTGGTTTAGCTTATTATTTAAAATAAATTTAGTTTAAAAAGTTACATATAGATTTGTTCACCCTCTCTGTGCTACAATTTGAATATGGAGTATATTTTAAGTTTAGCCTTTTCATAACCCAGAGAAGGCAAAAGATTAAATGTGAGCAGCCTAGGAAGGGGAATGGGGGGGGGAGGTACAAAAGGGCCTAGATCTATCCATTTTTCAGAAAGTAATTGCTCTTTCTGAAAGGTTTGCTGAGGGCCTGATTTTAAACTTGGCACAGTGTCAAGGTGGCCGTGCAGTCCTTTGCTAGAATAGGGTGACTGTCTACCCATTTGAGCACCTGGAAGCTAAAAATATTCATGTTTATAGGATTTGATTAGTTTAGCACATCTGTAAATTAAATTAAACTCAAGCTCAAAGTGGCATCCCAAAGTAACTACTAAGAGATTCTGTTTTCCAAACCAATTAAAAAGTCATTATCAGCTGTCCTATTTTTGATGATAATTTATGTCTTTTGGCTTTGTTGTATCCTCTTAGAAGTTAAAATATGGTATTTACCTGCTGTTCTAGTTTGCTAATGCTGCCAGGATGCAAAACACCAGAAATGGATAGGCTTTTTTTTTTTTTTTTTTTTTTTTTTTTGGTATAAGAGTTAAGTTTAATAGAAAGAGCTTTGAACAGTCATCACATAGCAAATGCTCAATAAATGTTAACTGTTATTAGCATTGTAAGGAGTTCAGGAAGGAATATTATTCATAGCAAGTAGTAGGAGGTGTCACTTGATGGATGAATAGGATACACAGTAGTCAAAATTAACTATTAGCAGCAGCATTTTATAAACCAAAAGTAGACATCAGGTGACAGGGGCTTCCAAATGCTTTTGTTAAAATCTAAAATGACATATCAATAACTATTACAATAGTGCCAGTTACACTGATGAAGATATAAACCCTGCTCTCAGTGAGCTCATAATTCAGTAAAGGAGTCTGAAACACAAAAAAAGTATGGAAAATTAATAACACTTTCAAAGATCAGACAATGTCTCTTTCCATCCAGTTTTTCATTTCATTGGATAGTCTGCAGTAGTTGATGCTATACATAAACATTTGGGCTTTAGAAAATTCTAGTTACACTTTAAATCGTTTCCTTTCCACTTATTTCCCTCTTCTAGTAAAAATCTAGTATTACTCTAAATATTCTAAGTATTAATCTAAGTATGCCCATCAATTTTACTCTTTAGTTTAGTTTACTCTTTAGTTTCTTCCAGCTAGTAAAATCACTGAAATAATTCTCTCTGGTATGAAACTGACAATAACTCAAGCAGCAATTTCATTTGGCTCAATATTATAGTAATTCCCAAGTCCATGCCGTCATGATTTTTAGAAATCAATACAATGGCTATAGGAGGACTATATCTTGACAGGCGACCTATTGATTTCCAACTTAGAAATCTGAGAGCTGTTTCCCAGACCTGAAGCCTAACACCCACTGTGATCTAAATCTAATCACTCTGTCATTGTCAGATAACATGAAGTAATTCAGGTTTCATATCTATTTGGAAACCACAAAGGAATCTTTAACCTGGGTTTCCAAGATTCAAGTCCATGACACGTTGCCACTCGGCCTTGAGATGCTTAACATTTAATGCCAAAGTTTCACCTGAATGACCCATGATACAATACAATATCCTCAGCAACACAGAAGGAATGAACTACTAACACACACAACATGGATGAGTCTCAAAAATGAGCTGAGTAGAAGAAGGCAGACAAAACTACTTATAATATTATTCATGACATGAATGCTAGAAAAGGTAAATCGAATCTATATTAACAAAAAGAGGAACTGTAGGTTATCTGAGGCTGTGGTTGGGAGAAATGACTGAGAAAGGGGTACAAGGGATCTTTTGGGGTGATGGAAATGTTCCATATCTTGATTGCTGTGGTGGTTACTCAGGGGAATATATACATATATTTGTAAATACTCATTAAAATGTACACTTTAAGGGGGAGGATTTCATTGCATATAAATAATACCTCAATAAAGTAGATTTTAAAAAAACCAAAGACAGTATAGCTTTAATTATTTTTTAATTCATTAATGAAATATGGATACCTTATTTTTAAAAATTAATGCATTGTGAATAAAGCTAGAGTTCTCTCTACACCCTCCCAGTCTGTCTCCACCCCTAATCTCTTCCACCTCCACCCTTTCTCCAAATAACCACTGCTATCAGTTTGGTATAGATTCTTCGGTATGCTTAAAAGATATTTATATACATATTTAACCACTGAAAATGTACAGCATTGTTTTTTTACAGAGATATAAATTGCATGTATCTTTCTGCAACTTGCTATTTTCACTTAGCATTATGTTTCTCAGATCTGCCCATGTTAATATAGATTTCATTTATTTCTTTTAACTCCAACATAGTAATCTATTCCATAACTAAGCCACATTTTATTTAGCCAGGTTGCACCCCTTCTGATAAATACTGAGGTTGTGTTTCCCTGTTAGAATTCACCAATGGAGAGGAAACAGCAGTTACCTGTGGTGTGGGCAGAGGGATTGCAGGTGGTGCCCCAAGAGTAACTCAGCCTTATTTACAAGGTCCAATTTTTCACAATGAGAATGTATTCACGTATTACTTATATAATTAAGCATTGAATTTTTAATTAAAGAATGTTATGATGCATTAGTACCAAAAAAGAATGAAACAAAATCACTAAAAAGAAGCAAATCATCTGTAACAATAAGGAAAGCAAAGTTACAGGGCATAATAGTATAGGCATGGTTTGGGACCTAAGTATTTATTGAAAAAGAATGATCTGAGCACTAAACAGACCAGAAAAATACATTCCCCTACTCAAAGCAATTACAACGAAAATATCAGCATACTGGTTTTCATGGCATAATTAATACATACACAAACACTGCATTTATATTTTCTGCTTTCTTCTTTTGTGACTATGGTGTCTTTCCCCATCCCTCTCTTTCTTTCTTCTTGAGTCCCAGTTTTTATCCTTATCTTTACTTTTCGTTCGTTTGTGTGGGCTCCTACTTCGATCCCTTCTATGTCGTGAACATTCAGCATCCAAATAGCTTCCACCAGACTGCCGTGAATCTACTGAAGCTGATCGCCTTTCTTCTTTCTTTTCAGCATCATCCTCGGCTTTTTCCTGCTCTTCCTGCCACTGACTACTGAGTTCTTCCATGTGTACACTGATCACATCCCGGATCACCTCAGTGTATGATTTCTTGGTTATATGAACATTTTTAGCTCTGTAGGACTGGCGTCTTCTTTTATAATCTCTCACTTCCGCCAGGATTTCAAGGTAAGATTTTGGACTTTTCCGGCTATTATCTTGATTGACTTTCGCAGCCAAGTCTACAAAGAGATCACTGTCATTTTCAATGATTTGAGAACTGGAACGCTTTTTCGTTGTCTCCTCAATTACAAAATCATAGATGGCGAGACGATCAGCTTGGGTTAGATCACAAACAAACCGTTTGTGATTCAGAGGAACTTCACCAGGTAAAGAAGAATAAATCCTTTGATTATAACAATCACCATCTTTTCCAACTGCAGTTCTAGCTTGTTTAATTATCTGGAATTGTGAGTCCTTATTCAACGTAACTGAAGGTATCTTCACATTCTCATAGAAAAATTCAGGATTATACATCTCATCCTCTTCTTCTTTGGTGTAGCCCAGTTTCCTCAATCTACACGATACCATGTGCTTTGCTAAAGATGATTTAGGCATGTGATGATTGGAATCATAAGGGCATATCACAACTTCATCCTCCGGCGCCTCCTCCTCGTCCCCAGGGTCCAACCGGTCCAGGCTCCAGCCCAGCGACGCCGTCACCTCCTCCAGTGTCCGGCAGCAACTCTCCACGAAGTCGCTCAGCTCCTGCTGGAGCCGCCGCCGCTCCTCAACCGGAGGAGGATCTTCCTCCATGGCAGCGCCGGGCGAGAGCGGATAGGCTTTTATAAAGGGGGTTTATTTGGTTACACGGTTACTGTCTTAAGGCCATAAAGGGTCCAAGGTAAATCATCAACAAACTGAAGGATGGTCAATGGCATCTGGAAAACCTCTGTTATCTGGGAAGGCATGTGGCTGGTGTCTGCTCCAAGTTCTGGTTTCAAAATGGCTTTCTTCCAGGATGTTCCTCTCTAGGCTTCAGCTTCTCTCCAAAATGTCACTCTCAGTTGCTCTTCAAAATGTAACTCACAGCTGCAATGAGTTCCTTCTGTTTGTCAGTTCATTTATATGGCTCCACTGATCAAGGCCCACCCTGAATGTGTGAGGCCACACCTCCATGGAAATATCTCATCAGAGTTATCATCTACAGTTGAGTGGGGCACATTTCCATGCAAACAACCTAATACCAATGTTCCAACTTAATCCCCACTAATATGTCTGCCCCACAAGATTGCATCAAAGAATATGGCTTTTTCTGGGGGACATAATACATTCAAACCAGCACACCTGCCCTCTTGATTTTTTTTCCATCTAGTAAACTTTTTTTTTTTTTCTGTATTCTTAATGCAGCTGATTTTAACAAGATTCTTTTATTCAACAACTTCATTTCATAAAATTCTTTATCAAGCCAGGACATCTTTGTATACAGCCTTGGTGATAGATGTCAGCCCAATTCTAGGAAAATTTTTCTTAATTACTGCTGACTTTGAAGTGACCAGAGGAAAACACTGATATTTGGTACTTAGTTAGTGAACAGATCTCACCACTATTAGTCTGAGAAAATAACCTCTTAGGTATTCTAAGTGGGACCTAGGGGAATGTATCTATTTACCTAAAGAGAAACTGAAGATTATGAAATAATCTGCTAATTTGGGGAGTGTACTCATTGGCTGTTTGGGGCTATCCTCTGAGCCATTAGGGACAATAACACAGAGCACACAGTAGGTGCTTGATGAATCATCATAGGTTAATGAGTGGTACCACTGAGGTAGATTTGTTTCTCCAGAGGTGCTCTCCTCAGCCCTGGTGTTGGGGAAAAACTTCAGTCACATACACCAGAATCTAGTCCCAGTTATGCCATTTTTCTACCACTGTGACCCTCAGGTTCTTCATCTAAAAAACTAAAGCATAGGAATCCCTGCTCATTTCATGGGATTACTGAAATGATGAAATGAAAACATTCATGTGAGTATGTTTTACAAACAGCTAGGTGCTATGTAGGGCTTATGAATGCAATAAGGAAGCAACTCGGCCTTTGGAATGGCCAGAAAACATTGTACCTGATCTATAGACAACCTTCCAGGGAGTCCAGGATCCCCTAGAATTGAAATCTTGGGGAGAAACCTCAGGGACTCAACTTCTGAGGGGGTCCTAACCTCCAGAGTTCCCTTGGGCCAGCAGCTGGAGGGACTCTTAAGCAGCAGGCAGATTCTATTATGAAAACTAGGGCCACTTCACAATTTTTCTGGAGGTCACAGTTGGGCAAAGCAGTTACCTCTCCACACTAAGGGCTGGACCCACACCTCTATTTTGTTTTCATGGGGAGCTAATCTTGGGTCTGGCACATAGCTTGAGTCTCACGGTACTCTCTCAATCAATGCATGATGAAATGAATGTATGAATTAATGGGGGAAAGAATAAACAGGAGAAATTGTGGGACCTGACCTAGGGATGGAACAAGGCCATCTTTAGTGATCAATGTAGTTTACTTCCAGTGCCACCTTAATGTCCCCATTTTCTTTGCACACTCACTGTTTCTATCCTTCATTTTTCATCTGTCTCAGCACCCATAAATACATGTACCCCTAACTACAACAGATGTATATTTTTTGCCTCCTTACCAATCAGGATAAGCTAAACAATCCCCAAATCTCAGTGGAATAACAAACCACCATTTATTTCTCATTCACTGTACATGGCTAGCACAGGCTAGTCAGAAGGCTCTGCTTACCCTAGTCTTGCACATATCTAGGCTGACAGAGGTGCCATTTCAACCTACACTCCCATTATAACAAAGGCAGACCCCATGCCAGCTCTTAACAGCTTCTCCCCAGAGAGATACACCTCACCTTCACTCATACTGCATTGGCTAAAGGAAGTCATGTGACTGAGCCTAACTTTAAAGGAAGCAGGGAAGTGTGATCCTATCATGTGCCTGAGAGAAAAATAGAAATGTCTGTTAGCACTAATTACTACCTCCTTTCCTGTGGTCAGCAGAATAATGGCCCTGCAGAGATGTTTACGATATAACCCCTGTAATAGGTTGTGTTACATGGCAAAGGGGAGTAAAGTTGCAGATGGAATTAAGGTGGCTAACCAGCTATCCTTAAAATAGTGAGATTATCCTGGATTATCTGGGTGGTCCAATGTAATTACCAGGGTCCTTAAAAGTGGAAGAGGGAAGCAGATAAAGAGAGTCAGAGAAAGAGATGTGATGACAGAAGCAGGGTCAAAGAGATGCAATGTATCAGGCTTTGAAGATGGAGGAAGGGGCCATGAGCCATGGAAAGTGGGTGGCCTCTAGAAGCTGGATAAGGGAAGGAAACTAATTCTACCCTAGAGCCTCCAGAAAGGAACACAACCCTGTGGAATGCTTGATTTTAGCCCAGTGAGACCCATGTCAAACTTCATTCAGATTTATAGAACTGTAAGATAATAAATTTCTGTTGTTTTAAAGTTTATGATAATTTATTATAGCTGCAACAGAAAACTAATACATCTCTCTTTTAAAAAGTCACATTTATTACTCCTTTTTCTCTAACCATAAAAGTAAGACATGCCCAAACTTGGAACACATAAAAGTAGAAAATAAAATATAGAAATTATCCATAATACCACAAGTTTTGAGTGTATGCCCTTTCAATATTTTTTTGTATACACATATATTTATGTATATGTTACAGAATTATATTGTGCTATATAGTTTTGCAGCCTTACTTAGCAATGGATTGTGAACATTTTCCTATGTCTAAAATGTTCTAACATTGAGCTGTCCAATACAGTCATACGTGGCTATTAAGTACTTGACATGTGACTAGTCTGGCTTGAGGTGTGCTGTAAGTGAAATATACTCACCAGATTGTGAAGACTTAGTGTAAAAAATAATGTAAAATATCTCACTAATAATTTTTTATATTGATTACATGTTGAAATAATGTTTTGGCTACTTTGGATAAAATATAATAAAAATTAATTTTATTTCTTTCTCTTTACTTTTTAATGTGGCTACTAGAAAATTTAAAATTATTTAAATGGCTAGCATTATATTTCAATTGACAGAACTATTCTAACATAACATTTTCAAAGTGAATACTTGTTCATAGTACAACTGATTTAAGAACTTATTTGGAGCACTGACCTCATTTCTTTACTTGGGGTGAAGTGTGCAACCAAGCTTAAGAGAAGAGCTGGGCTTCCTCTGAACCATCCCTTTGTTTGGCATAACCTGCAGAGAACTCATACAGATGTGGGACAGTGTGGCACTGACAAGCTAGAATATTCAACCAGTTCCCTCCCTAAGTCACACAGGGCCCTCCTGAGCTCTCCACACTCTGTGGAGCACCAGTCTGTTCCAGGCAGCATCAGTCTGAGCCAAGGATCTCGCCAGGAGAGTCTGCCTCCCTGGGAGCACACAGAGCCACCTAGCCTGCAGCCCACCTAAAACTATAGGAAACATAATTATTCTCTCAGAGCATCTGGTCACTTTCAGATGATCACTCACAGCATTTGCTTAATCAATAACTAGGACACTAAAAAGAAACCAAAGCATTATTTTACCAGCCCATAAAATTCCCTTGGATCCTTATCTACATTTTGCAAATGGTTGTGTTAAAAAAAAAAAAAAAAAAAAAAAAAAGGTACACCAGATCTAGCTTTGTGATAGTCCATATCCTCACTGGGTTCTTAGAATCCAATTCTGGGGGTAATAATATATCTCCTCCTCCTTGAAACTGTCCACTTCTGGAGTCAAATGGGTTTTCCTGTTGAACCTAGCAGGCAATTTCTTATTGATTGACCAGTAGCATGCTGAGTAGGTAGTCTAGCTACTTCATCTGGCTGCATCACTGAAAAACTAGATTTTGCTGATAATGGTGAATAGTAAAAAGAAAAATTCCTCTCATCTCTTAACTCTATACTCTCTGACTCAGCAATCTTTTACTATTTGTTAAACTTGAAAGTCAAAATAAGTTATATGTAAAAGAGTCAACTGATCTACCACTGAGGCTTGTCAAATATAGTAACTGCTGTTACCTTACAGAGAGATTGGTTTTGTTTTTTCTTTCTCAGCCCTTCACATTTTCTTAATCCACAAAATTATTCATGGCCTTTCCCATCCACACTATTGCATTGAAAAGTCTTATGGTTGAAAGGGTTTAAACAGTGTTCCACTTTTTAGAGCTTATATGCTGTTCTAGTTTCCTAATGCTGCTGGAATGTAAAAGACCAGAAATAGATTGGCTTTTATAAAGGGGGTTTATTTGGTTACACAATTAAAGTCTTAAGGCCATAAAGTGTCCAAGGTAATGCATCAACAATTGGGTACCTTCACTAGAGGATGGCCAATGGCATCTGGAAAACCTCTGTTAGCTGGGAAGACATGTGGCTGGTGTCTGCCCTAAGTTCTGGTTTCAAAATGGCTTTCTCCCAGGATGTTCCTCTCTAGGCCACAGCTCCTCTTCAAAATGTCACTCTCAGTTGTTCTTGGGGTGTTTGTCCTCTTTTAGCTTCTCTGGAGCAAGAGTCTGCTTTCAACACCCGTCTTCAAACTGTCTCTCATCTGTAGCTACTCTCCCAGCTTCTGTGCATTCTTCAAAGTGTCCCTCTTGGCTGTAGCAAGCTCACATCTTCTGTCTGAGCTTTTATAGGGCTCCAGTGAACTAATCAAGGCCCATGCTGAATGGGTGGGGCCACGCCTCTATGGAAATTATCCAATCAGAGTTATCACCTACAGTTGGGTGGGTAATATCTCCATGGAAACACTCAAAGAATTCCAATCTAATCAACACTAATACGTCTGCCCCCACAAGATTACATCAAAGAATATGGCTTTTTCTGGGGGTTGTAATACATATAAACTAGCACATATGCCTAATTTGTTTCAGGACCAATTTTACTTCTTTTAGCTTCTGGAGTTGTAATTTTCCTTGTGAGGTATAGGACTCACTTTCCACCCTGTGAGGGACTGGAGCACAGGTGAGAGGACCCGAATCCTCTCAGAAGCAACTTGAGAGCAGGGTAGAAGTGGAGGAGCCAGGACATAAGTTCCTCTTAAGCCCATTTCCCAAAGTGGAATCTTTTCAACAGATTTTAAGTTAACATGTTGACCTGTTGGCTGTTAAGGCCATGATGAAAATACATAGAGGAAACAGGACTGTTGCTTTGCTTCTTTCCTAATGAAAGGAGCCTTGCTTCTGCCAGTGGGATGTGTCTCTGGTTGAGGATCACCTTGAAAGGGACTGATTTCTAACCATTGTGAATACTTAACTGAAATCTAATTCCCAGTATCTTCCACCAAATCTTCCTAGTTTATTCTTTGAGCCATGCAGAACAAGCCCAATCCTGTCCTGAGCTATCTTTTTCTCTGCTGTAGAGGATGGGCTCGAGTCAAACTGCCTTGCATCCAATATAAACGTATCCTCCCCCCTACCCCCCACACACACTTTTCTGTTACTCTACTGTGATAGTTAGGTTCATGTGTCAACTTGGCCAGGTGATGGTACCCAGCTGTCTGTTCAAGCAAGCACTGGCCCAGCTGTTGCTGCCAGGACGTTTGTGGCTGGTTAATAAACCAACAGGCTGGTTTGTTAAATAATCAGTCAATTGGCTGCAGCTGTGACTGATGATGCCAACAAAGGGCGTGTCTTCCACAACGAGAGAATGCAGTTAGCTGGATTTAGTCCAATCAGTTGAAGACTTTAAAGCGAGACAGATAGAGGACCTTCACTTCTTCGACTGACCAGCGAAGCGTTTCCTGAGGAGTTTGTCAAAGTTGCCAGTTCGTTTCCTCAGGAGTTCATCGAACATCTTCGTTGGAGTTGCCAGTTTGCTACCTGCCCTACGGAATTTGGACTCTGGCATCCCCACAGTTGCGTGAGACACTTTTATAAATCTTATATTCATAGATATATCTCATTGATTCTGTTTCTCTAGAGAACCCTAATACATCTACCTTATTTTTTCCATTGCCCTTATCATCATCTGAAATATATTTTTTGCTTATTGTCTGTCTTTTCTCCCCAGTCCCACTAGAATGTAAGCAGCATGAGGGCAGATCGTTTGTGTCATTTGTTCACCAGAACAGTGCCTGGCATGTTGTATGCACACAATACTCCCTGGCTTCATACTCTCACACGTCAATAAACCCCCAATTTTACTCCCACTACATCCCCTAAAAAAGAGACAGATTTTTACCAATAGTTCCAACAGAAGTCCTAGAATTGAGTGTCACTGGCCTGACCAGGGTCCTGTGATCATATGCCCAATTAGAATGTGGTTTAACCCTTCTAGAACCACATGGCTGGAAGTGGGAAAGGGCTGGTTCCTGGAAGGACAACCAGATACTGCTATTAGAAGAGGAAGGAATGGATGCTGAGTAAGCAAAAGGGACAGTGGGAGCAACTGCATATTCAGTATGTCTATCTGGCAAGCAGTATACGAGTCTTTTATTTCTTGGCAGTCAAAACAAATACCATGCAGTGGGTTGGCTTAAACAATTGGCATGTGTTGGCTCATGGTTTTGAGGCTAAGAGAAGTCCAAAATCAAATTATCATCAAGGCAATTCTTTCTCCCAGAAGATTGTGGCATTCTGGGGCTGTCTGCTGGTGATCCTTCGTCCTTGGCTTTTCTGTCACATTGCAATACACATGGTGGCCTCTTCTGGCTTCTCAGTTCCATTGACTTCCAGCTTCTGGCTGCTCCCTGTGGCTTTTTCTCTCTCTCTGACCTTTCCTTTAAGACCTTCAGTAATAGGATTAAGACCCATCCTGATTCAGCTGGGCCATACCTTACCTGAAGTTACCACATAAAACGGTCCTATTTACAAGAGTTCACACCTACAGGAATATATTATGTTTAAGAATATGTTTTTCTGGGGTATAGAGATCCAAATCACCAAAACATGCATTATCCCATTTAATTTGCACCACAACCCAATGAAGTGGGTACCATTTTTATCCCTATTTTAGAGAGAAGAAAGCAGGCTTATAAAGGTTAAGCAATTAAGTAATTTGCCAGCTAGAAGGTATAGAGCTGGGACTCAAATCCAGGA
The DNA here is from genome assembly GCF_015220235.1 of Choloepus didactylus. NCBI lineage: Eukaryota > Metazoa > Chordata > Mammalia > Pilosa > Megalonychidae > Choloepus > Choloepus didactylus. The sequence continues at coordinate 55,605,194 of NC_051320.1, read as the reverse complement.
ATGTTGGGAGCTCAAAGAGAACTCACAAGGCCATCTTGAGTCTCCATTCACCTCTATCATTCAGACTCTAATTGTATGTCACCTTCGGTCAGTTACTGTGGATTATTGTGATTGGCCCTGTGCTGCTCCACCCATCCAGTGTTCCTAAACAACCATTCAACCCTCTATCCAGGCCAGGTTCTCTTCCCTGAGTGTGTCTAATTTTGCCACATTCTCCCACCCAGTGTTGCCTCTGAGATATCTCCACTTCTCCATTGGTCTGAGGCTCAGCTCTGCTTTCATCTCTTCCACCGCTTCCATGACGCTTTTCCTGCTGTTTTCAGCATACAGTAATCCCTGTTAATTCTGAAATTTACTGCTTGTTTCCTGGGCCAATTGTGGGGGTGGGGATGGAGAGGAAGTGGGAACAAATTACCAGCTGGTCAAATCCCATATAAAAATTGTTAGCAGGGTAGGCTGTTGATAAGAAGCCTGAAAAAAAATGTTGCCGAGGTCCAAACCCACTCTGGGAGGCCTTGATTTTGGCCCTCAAAAATTAGCACCTTTCTGTGTGGCTGAAAGTTTTCACTCTGCCAAGTGTCTGTTAGTTAGCAAGTTGAGGACAAAGACTCCCTGACAAGAATGCCCTTCTAGAAGGCCCTCAGTGGATTTGACCTGAATGGCAAAACATGGCACATAGTAGGTGCTCAGTCAGTATAGGCTGAACGAATATCATGTATCTTTTGTGTCCCCAGCACATCTTACATAGTGCTTGCTGAGTTGATTTAAATAATACTGTGCAAATTCTGGGTCTTACAATAAACCAAGCTGGGTACCTCTAAGGTACAAGAGCACCCTTCACCACTTTGCATGAACTTCTGGTGGCCTTCTCTCAAAACATATATCCTTTATTCAAAAACCCAAGCAAGTACAGCCCCTTCCATCAAAACTTGCTCAGCTCTGCCAGGCAGGTAGTTGCTTCTTGTAACAGCTGGGTCCTGTATCTGTGGTAGCAACCACCACATAGGATTGCTATTAACCTATTAAAGGCTGTCTCATCCAATGGACTCTGAGCTAAAAATCTGCAGCTGGGTTTTATCTGCCTTTTACCTAAACCAAGCGGTTATTCGCACAAAGGTAGTTATAATAAGATCGGTTTGTTCAAACGGTTTGGGTAAGCCTTGGGGCCAGGATGATTTGCATTTTTTAGGGTACATTTTAAAAAAATCCATATATTAAATATCTTTTAATTTCCTAATAAGTGCATAACAATTCTGTGCACAAATAGTATTAATATGGCCAGTGTACTAAGGAAACTGAATCAGGAAATCAAGCCCTCTGTCCAGGGTCATCAGAACACGCTGGGAACAGCGCATCTGAGGTCTTTTGAACTCTGTCGGCCACCGTCACTGTGTCCCCTCTGCTCCTTTTCTTTCCTGCGCTTGCGCGTTGCTGGTTCGCCGTCCATTTCTCCATCCGTAAGCGAGGGTGTTTGTGTTAAGGTGAGTCTGGGTCGCTTTTCCAGCACCTACCGCCTCCCGCCGCCGGGCGTTTGCTTGTCTTGGAATTGAGTTGTGACTCTGCGTGTCTCCATCGGACTGCTTCGAACCTCTTTCCGGCGCCGACCCCGCGCGTCTTCGCCACGGGTCTCGGGGGCAGCCGGGCTTCGGAGTGGCCGGGCCCGGTCTTGGCTGCGTCTTCCCGAGTCGTTGTGACCTTGATTAGGTCACTTGACTTGTCTGATCCTACAGTTTTCACCTGTGGAAAAGGGCTGGTGGTTTCTCCCTTAGCGGGTTGTAAAGCGTAAGGAACAGTGTAGGTGAAGCATCCAGAAATGTCGGCGCTCTGTGTTCATTGGGTGGTAGCATATGTGATTAGACTTGGGAAGCTAGGGGAGGGTCTGTCGCAAGACGGGAGGGAGGGCTTCCCGCAGTCTCCTTCCCCAGGCCCTCGGCTTTCCCACCCAAGGTCAACCGGGAGTGGCCCTGAGGCCTTCGGTAGAAGCCGCGCGGCATGGCGCTTACTGCAGTGGGCTCTCGAGGCAGACTGCCTGGATTCGCATCAGAATTCTAGTTGTTTACTCTGTGACCTTGGGAAAGTGACGTAACTTTTGTGTGCCCCAGTTTTCCCATTAATGAAATGGGAATAATAAAAGTAACTACCTCACAGGATTGTTTTTAAGGTTAAATGAGTTGATGATAGGTTTTTAGAAGAGTAAGTGCTATAAATGCGGTTGCACTTAAAATTATTCATCTAGAGGCACCACTCATTTATCTTGTAATTGGGAGAAATTCTTATATTTTTTGCTTACTGGGTACAACTGCTGTACTCGAGCTATCTGGGATATAAAGTAACCGTTCAGCATGTAAGAAAGAAAAAGGTGAAGCAAGCTAAGCCATTAAACGTCTCAGCATATTCCTAAAATATCTTACTCACCTGTTCTAATGGTTTTATTTTATTGTTATTATTTTACCTATCAAGGAGAATAACCACCATGCCTTCCAGTGCTTTGGCAAAACCTCAGATGCGAGGCCTTTTGGCCAAACGTCTACGATTTCATATTGTTGGAGCATTTATTGTCTCCCTGGGGGTTGCAGCTCTCTATAAGGTGTGTATGTTTGTTTAATACTTTGTTCTTAAGATAAAGTATTTGTGCTTTTAAACTGTATATTATTTTTATAAGTAGTCTTTTGAAGAATCTCAGTAGTGCTCCCAATCTCTTTTCCTCCCTCCCTTCAGCTCACTGTGACAGAAAAGTACTTCCTATTCCTCAGATAGTTCTTCTTCCATCTTTAAATGAAACTAAGTAAGCATAGAAGTGGGGAAGGCAGTAATTCTGTTTGGCACTTTGAAGAATTGTCATAGAATTGCATTTTTTAATGTTATGCCTTCTGTGAATTTTGATGTTATGCTTCCTCTTTGATCGTATTGTATATTGTATTTACAAAGCTTCTGTAAAAATGTGTATAATAATATATAATATTTTTATGATTGTGTCGTCATAGTGGTCCATGAGAGAATTCAGTTTTGCTTTTGTAGCTCTTCATGCTTATAATTTAGTATTTGTATTCTTGATTAGACTTTGAGCCTTCTTAGGGGAGATGCCTTGTCTTTTCTTGTTCACTGTAGCACCCTATTGTCTAACTCAGGCCCCTGACAGACAAAGGGGTGCTTAAAATCGTCTGTTGAATAAGAGACAGTGTCTGAAACTCAGTACAGTGTTAGGTACTATAGAGTTTTAGGTGCTTTGAAGGATAGAAAAGGTATATGACTAAATCTCTATCCTTAAAGACCTTAGAGTCAAAGTGGGGAGGTGAAAAAATTGGAGGATAGTGCAAGATAAATGAAAATGGAAGAATGCATTTTGGGGAAAGGTGTTGTCTGGCAGAAGATCAGTGTGAGTCATAGCTCTCTCGGAGGAGGAGGGATTTGAGCCTTGAAAGTTAGGGAGAACTTGGAGAGCAAAGAGAAGGGGAAACAACCTACCAAGAGCACCAAAGTGGGCCTGTGCTTTGGGACTCTTTGAAGGGACAGAAAAAGAGTAAATCCTTGGTGTTAGTCCTTGAGGTCCTTGCTGCCTGGCACGTCACATAAAATAAATATTTAATGAGTAAATGGAATGAAGATGGGGAATTCTTTTCTTGCCTCATTGTCAAGAATGAGCCCTTGTTGTCCAAGTTCAGGCCGTTACAGCTTCTTGTATGGATTCTTGCTGCTTCTAACTGGTAGCCCTTAAATAATAGATCTATTCATGTCACTGGGCTATGCAGTGGCTTTCAGACCATTGATCTTTGGTAAGAAACACATTTTTACATGGTGACTCAGTTAACATACACTATACATATGTGTCAAGTTTGTAAATACACATGTGTGCACATAACTTAAAGTTTAGTAGCAGTGTACTCTTAAAATTTTATAATCTTTTTTTTTTTTTAAGTTTTGACTGCAGCTCCTAAAATGGATTGTGGGTGATTTGAAAAACAGTCATCTAAAGGCTAATGTTCAAACCTAGTTTTGTTTCTAAGATCCTTCCTGATTTGCCCCCCGTTTTTCCAGTGTGGTTCCCCCATCCTAATATACCCCACTCTCCAGCTGTTCAAAACTACTTTGTGTTGCTCAGTTCTGCTTTCAGTCCCGTGTTCTACCAGGAATATCTTTTGCCTGGCAAATTTCTGTTTGTCCTTCAAAGCCTCTCAAAAGTTTTCTTTATGGAATCATAGCCCGTTCCTCATGGATTGGCTGCACTCTTCTGAGTTCTCAGGCACTTTGTACCAGACTATTTTACAGCACTGGACACACTGTATTTTTTTTTTTTTTAAATTCAGTTTTATTGAAATATATTCACATACCATACAATCATCCATGGTATACAATCAACTGTTCACAGTATGATCATATAGTTATGCGTTCATCACCACAATCTATTTCTGAACATTTTCCTTACATCAGAAAGAATCACAATAAGAATAAAAAATAAAAGTGAAAAAAGAACACCCAAACCATCCCCCCCATCTCACGCTATTTGTCATTTAGTTTTTATCCCCATTTTTCTACTCATCCATCCATACACTAGATAAAGGGGGTGTGATCCACAAGGTTTTCACAATCACACAGACACATTGTATTTTGAGCAATACTGGATTTAGGGTGTTTTCCTGGCTATTAAATTAAGAGCCAGGACCATATCAGATGCATAATTAGTCTGTTGTGCTGGGAAATAAAAAAAATACTTGGTAAGTGAGTCTATGAATGTATGTATTTAGTTAGCTGTTTGTGTTTGGAAGGAAAGTTTCCAAAACATTGAGGAACTTAGATTCTTATAGAATAAGGCAGAAGTCAACCTTGTGTTCCTTAATAGATGCTCATCTCTAATTTCCCCTACCTAGTACATGTTGAATGCTTTTGAAGACCTGACTTTTTTAAATTCCTGATTTTGGCGTATTTTCACAGTTTCAGTCAACGTTTATGTTCTTTATATGATGTAGCCATCCAGTAAATAATTTCTGGTTAATTGGCTGTAAGCCTCAATTAATGAATATGGATTAGATTTTAGGTGGTAAGTGAATAGTGTTTATTCCTCATATGAAATTTTCTCCTAGGTTCACTAATTCCTATTAAAATAAATTAGGCTTGTCTTAAATCTTCAGGTGTTAGCCTCAGTGTGAATTATTTTGTGGCTTTCAAGTTACTCATCATCTGGTGGACCTAAATTGATACTTTATGTGCTTTTTCAGACTTAAAAAAAAATCTCCCTTTTAAAATGGAACAGACAACATGATAATTTATATTGGGCTATAAAATCACTTTGCTTTTATTTCTTGGGGCCACTGCCTGAGCCTGTTATTATCTCTGCTTAGTTTTCTCTGTTTTTAAAATGAGAAATATTTTCTTTGTTCTAACAAAATGCTGACAGTTGCCTTCTGTAGCAGTGGGCCCCAGAAGACTTCATTCAGTTTAGAGAGTGGCACTGGGACTAGTGCCATTTAGTCTCTTTATTACTGGAAGAAGGTGGTGATTCAGATAGAAAGTGAAGCAATAAAACCATGGCCAGGTAAAGGGCTCTTGTTGTGTTACTCCATCAAGTAGCATGATTTTGTATATTTCTGTAGCACTTTCCCTGATGTGGGTTGGCACTGGTGATTGTGTGCATGATCGGATTTGAATTTAGATTATAAACCACATATTGAAATCCACTAGGCAGAGTTTTGTGGAGAATAAAAACTTACATGACAGTCCTGGGTTTGAGTCCTGGTTGAGCCACCTGCCAGCTATTGCTTATTCCTAGACCTCGATCAAGTCATTTAAACTTTGGATCCATTTCCCCATTTGTAAAACAGGTCAATGGCTACTCTTAGGGAAGACTAAATCATCCAGAGCTGTCTTGCCAGATAGAAAGTTTCCTGTGCCTTTCAGGAGCAGATGGTTACTGTGTCAATCTCAGACTACTTTGAGGTTCGTATTGTGGCTTAAATTGAACCAGAATATTTTAGCCTCTCTCAGTTGTGTGGATTTTTTGCTGGAGGGAAGCCTATCTCCCTAACACCTTTTAGCTTTTTTAAGTGTTGTGCTCTGGCTCTTACTGGTTTGACTGTTCCATGCCACCCCCTTATCCCTGACTACCCAGTAAAATAAAGAATCTGTCTCTGAGTAAGGAGGGCCCTTCTTGCTGCATAGTTTCTCTAGGACTGCTTTTTGTTCTTTGTTTGCATCTATCACCTGTACCCCTTGTCTTAGGAAATAATAATTTCCTAAGTGAATGGAAATATATTGTGATATTACCTTGTCTTTAGATATTAAATTTCTAATGTAAAAAAAAACACAACAAAACAAAACTAATGGATGATGTTACTTTTTAGTTTGCTGTGGCTGAACCAAGAAAGAAGGCATATGCAGATTTCTACAGAAACTATGATTCCATGAAAGATTTTGAGGAGATGAGGAAGGCTGGTATCTTTCAGAGTGCAAAGTGATTTTGGAATGTAAAGGTAATATGGTTATTTTGAGCTACTTTTATGTATTCAGAATAATTCTTCAAGTTATGTTATTAATTCATAGGATGGCATTAGGAAAACTACACTTTTAGAAGTAACTTTTTAAAGAAAATATAAATTAATTTAAAAACAAAATACAGAGGCTTTTAGAGACAACTGACCTTAGAGAGCCAGGATATAGAATGAGGCTAAAACCGTGAAAATGTTCTGAAAATTGGAAAAAAAAATAATTGTGGTGATGGATGTACAGCTGTGTGATGGTGCCATGGGCAATCGATTGTGCACTTTGGATGATTGTATGGTATATGAACAATCTCAATAAAATTAAATTTAAGGAAAAAAAAAAGAGCCCACAGTGAGCAAGGTGTTAGTAATAAGGTGGTATATGAGAACTCTGCATTTTATGCGTGATTTTTCTGAAAAACTTGTAACCTCTGTAATTAAATAATGAGAAAAAAAAGTTACAAGGAAACAGCAATGTTGTGAATGTTAAAATATTTCTTGGGTTTCCTTCAGTCTTTTTCCTGTATATTTTTATTATATTTATTATATTTTATTCTTTGTTTATAAAAATATTTTTCCTTAAACTTTTTATTTTGAAATAACTTCAAACTTACAAAATAGTTGCAAAAATAATGCATACAGAGAATTCCAGTATCCATCCATCCATCCATCTATTTTGTAAATATTTGAGGGTAGGTTATATACAACATGCTCCTTGAACACCTAATAATTACATTTATATTTCCTAAGACCAAAGAAATTCAACTTATGTAATCACTTTAAGTACAGCTCTCAAGTTAAACAACTTTAACATTGATATAAAGCCTATAGTCTATATTCCAATTTTTTTGATATGTTCAGGTGATGTCGTTTTGGGCTTTTTCTCCTCCATTATTAGATTCATTCCACAATCATGTATTACACTTCATTGTCATTGTCTTTTTAGTTGTTTTCTTTTTTTGATTGTGGAAATAATATATACGACATAACCTTTCTCATCTCAGCCACTCCCAAGCATACCATTCAGTGGGATTAATCAAATTCACAATGTTGTACCACCCTCACCACCATCTATTACCAGAACTTCCCCATCGCTCCTAACAGAAACACTTCATCCAGCATGCATTAACTCCTCTTTTCTCCTGCCCCTAGTAGCTTATTTGCTTTCTCTTTCTATGTATTTGCATATTCTAGCTAGTTCGTGTAAGTGGAATCATACAATATCTGTTCCTTTGTATCTGACTTATTCATACAACATTGTATCTTTTTTTAATTCACTTTTATTGAGATATATTCACATACCATATAATCATCCAAAGTATACAATCATTTGTTCACAGTGCTATTATATAGTTGTGCATTCGTCACCCCAATCTATTTTTTGAACATTTTCCGTGTACCAGAAAAAGTGTCCCCATTTTTCTACTCATCCATCCATACACTGAATAAAGGGAGTGTGATCCATAAGGCTTTCACAATCACACTGTCACCTCTTGCAAGCTACATTGCTATACAATCGTCTTCAAGAATCAAGGCTACTGGGTTGGAGTTTGGTAGTTTCAGGTATTTACTTCTAGCTATTCCAATGCATTAAAACCTAAAAATGGTTATATATATATAGTAGCATAAGAATGCCCACCAGAGTGACCTCTTGGCTCCATTTGGAATCTCTCAACCACTGAAACTTTATTTCATTTCATTTTGCATCCCACTTTTGGTCAATAAGGTGTTCTCAATCCCACGATGTTGAGTCCAGATTCATCCCCAGGAGTCATATCGCACGTTGCCGGGGTGATTACACCCCTGGGAGTCAGGTCCCACGTATTGGGGAGGGCAGTGAGTTCACCCGCTGAATTGGCTTAACTAGAGAGAGAGAGCCACATCTGAGCAACAAAGAGGTACTCAGGACAAGACTCTCAGGCACAATTATAAACAGATTTAGCCTCTTCTTTGCGGTGACAAGCTTCATAAGGGCACATCAAACCACCAGTCCTCAATGTTTGTGAGATTCAGCAACAGCCACCTTATTACTAACACCTTGCTCACTGTGGGCTTTTTTTTCCCTTAAATTCAGTTTTATTGAGGTTGTTCATATACCATACAATCATCCAAAGTGCACAGTCAGTTGCCCATGGTACCATCACACAGCTGTACATCCATCACAATTATTTTTTTCCAATGTTCAGAACATTTTCATTACTCCAGAAAAGAAAGAAAAACAAAAAAGAAAACTCAAATCCTCCTATACCCCTAACCCCCCCTTCCTCCATTACTGACTCATAGTTTATTGGTATAGTACATGTTACTGTTGATGAAAGAATGTTAAAATACTACTAACTGTAGTGCATAGTTTGCAATAGATGTATTTTTTCCCTATATACCCCTCTATTATTAACTTCTAGTTATAGTGTCATGCATTTGTTCTAGTTCATGAAGGAGATTTCTCATGTTTGTGAGAATCAGCAACAATCCAAGTGAGGAAGCCCAACATCTCTGCATTTTCCCCCAGCTCCTCAGGGAGGCCCTGCATATATATTTTTATTCTCTGTCCACATTACTTTGGGATGTGTCGCTATTTCTCACTACCTATGCAAACCTAGTAGGTGTCACTTCCCATTAAAAGTTCCATGTAATTATGATATTTGAATGAACTATGCGAGTTAAATTGTTTAGGAAATATAGATCTTGCACCAACTAAATATCTCTTCCCTTGGTCTCACATAGAATTTGAAGTTTTAAAACGCATTTAGTATTGTCCTTTACCCTTTAGCCCGATTTGCCCTAGTCCTAACCACGTCTGCTTCATTCATACCTCTAGTTGAAGTCTGGATTCTTTTTCACTTTTCTAACAGTTGCTACATGTGGTACTACTGACATTCATATCTGCTGAGTTCTTGCTCTGCGTTTCAGGTGTCACACAGATACCCAAAGTTCCAAGGATCGATCAGGTTATACACAAAGGGATCAGTGTCTTGGAATCTGGAGATAGCCATTACAATTCAGTAATAGATGTGACTGCTGTAAGAGCTTACAATCTAGGGACCATTACAATATGCATTCCCCTGATAAGCTGTGCTCTAAGGTTCAGTTCAAGTTTACGCATTGTAATTAGTCCATATCAGTGAGGCATTATAGTGTTTGCCTTTGTTTCTGGCATACTTCACTCAAAATACTGTCTACAGGTTGCATTCACCTTGTTGCATGTCTCACAGCTACACTCTATGCAGTTGCTCAGTATTTCCTTGTATGCACACACAACAGTTCACCATTCTGTTCCTTAGTCGATGTACCCTTAAGCCACCTCCACCCGTTGCAAATCATGTATCCTGTCTCCATAAACACCAGTGTGCAAATATCCATTCATGTCCCTGCTCTCAGATCCTCCAAGTAAATGCGCCGTAATGAGGTTGCAGGACTTTATGGCACCCACATACTTAGCTTTGTGTGGAACCACCCCACTGTCCTTCAGAAAGGACATTCTGCCTCTTAACCAACAGTAAATATGTACATCCCTTTCTCCATGTTTTCTCCAGCACTTTTATCCCTGTTTATATTTTTCTATAGAGTTTTGTAGAGCTGTATTCACATACCATATAATTATCCATGGTATACAATCATTTTTCACAGTATCATCATACAGTTGTACATTTATCACCACAGTCAGCACTTGAACATATTGATTACTACAAAAACAAAGATTTTTTAATGAATAGCAAAAAAGATAATAAAAAGAAAAATGAAATATCATACAATATAATAATAGGGTGAGACAACACCACTACCAAGAATCCCATATCCCTCCCTTATATCCCCCTCTCATATTCACTTAGCTTTGGTATATTGTCTTTGTTAAATTTAATGGAAGTATATTACAGTGTTACTGTTGACCATAGACTCCAGCTTGCTTTGATTATATTTTTTCCCCACTACCATCCCCTTTCCACCACTCTTCATGGTTGACATTCATTTGTTCTCCCACATGCAAGAACAGTTTTATATTTGTACATTTAGTCACAATCATTGACCACTCCAGTTTTTGCTAAGTTAAACAATCCCAGTCTTTATCTTCTACCCCTACCTCAGATGTCATACATGCTTCTAGCCCACCTCTTTCAGCTTTACTCATGGACATCTTTGTTCAGTGTAGTTACAATATTGTGCTACCATCACACAGTGTTATGCTATCTATTTCTGGGTCTATACAATCAAACCTGCTGAACATTCTGTAGTCCTTCAGCATCAAATGCCCGATCTCAGCCTTCTTTCTATCTCCTGGTAGCCTGTGTTAATCAGCTTTTAACTATCAAGTTTGCTCATTAGTGTTAATTCATATTAGTGAGACCATACAGTATTTGTCCTTTTGTTTCTAGCTAACTTCAGTCAACATAATGTCTTCAAGGTTCATCCATGTTATTATATGTTCCATGTCTTTGTTCTGTCTTAACTGTGTAATATTCCATCGTGTGTATGTACCACCGTTTGTTTCTTCGCTCATCCATTGATGGACATTTGGGCTGTTTTCTTCTCTTGGCTATTGTGAATAATGCCACGATAAACATCGGTTTATGAATGTCTGTTCATGTCTTAACTTTCAGTTCCTCTGAGTATATACCTAGTAGTGGAATAGCTGGGTTGTATGGCAAATCTATACTTAGCTTCCTGAGGAACTGCCACACTGTCTTCCAGAGTAGTTGTACACTCTACATTCCCACCAACAGTGAATAAATGTGGCTCTTTTTCCACATCCTCTCCAGCACTTGTAATTTTCTGTTTTTTTTTGGATAATGGCCATTCTGGTAGGTGTGAGATGATACCTCATTGTGGTTTTGATTTGCATGTCCCTAATAGCCAGTGAAGTTGAGCATTTTTTCATATGTTTTTGAGCCATTTGTATTTGCTCTTCAGAAAAGTTCTGTCTAGGTCTTTTGCCCATTTATTAATTGGGTTGTCCTTCAGTTGTTGACTTGTAGGATCGCTTTATATATTCGGGATATTAAACCCGTATCTGATATGTGGTTTCCAAATATTGTCTCCCATTGTGTAGGCTGCCTTTTAACCTTTCTGACAAAGTCCTTTGATGTACAAAAGTATTTAATTTTGAGGAGATCCATTTGTCTATTTGTTCTTTGGTTGCTCACGCTTTGGGTGTGAGGTCTAGGAAACCACCTCCTATCACAAGATCTTTAAGAAATTGACCTGCATTTTCTTCTAAGAGTCTTATGGTCTTGGTGCTAATGTTTAGGTCTTTGATCCATTCTGAGTTAATTCTTTTTTTTTTTTTTTAATCATTTTATTGAGATATATTCACATACCACGCAGTCATACAAAACAAATCGCACTTTCGATTGTTCACAGTACCATTACATAGTTGTACATTCATCACCTAAATCAATCCCTGACACCTTCCTTAGCACACACACAAAAATAACAAGAATAATAATTAGAGTGAAAAAGAGCAATTGAAGTAAAAAAGAACACTGGGTACCTTGTCTGTTTGTTTCCTTCCCCTATTTTTCTACTCATCCATCCATAAACTAGACAAAGTGGAGTGTGGTCCTTATGGCTTTCCCAATCCCATTGTCACCCCTCATAAGCTACATTTTTATACAATTGTCTTCGAGATTCATGGGTTCTGGGTTGTAGTTTGATAGTTTCAGGTATCCACCACCAGCTACCCCAATTCTTTAGAACCTAAAAAGGGTTGTCTAAATTGTGCGTAAGAGTGCCCACCAGAGTGACCTCTCGGCTCCTTTTGGAATTTCTCTGCCACTGAAGCTTATTTCATTTCCTTTCACATCCCCCTTTTGGTCAAGAAGATGTTCTCTTTCCCACGATGCCAGGTCTACATTCCTTCCCGGGAGTCATATTCCACGTTGCCAGGGAGATTCACTCCCCTGGGTGTCTGATCCCACGTAGAGGGGAGGGCAGTGATTTCACCTTTCAAGTTGGCTTAGCCAGAGAGAGAGGGCCACATCTGAGCAACAAAGAGGCATTCAGGAGGAGGCTCTTAGGCACAGCCATAGGGAGGCCTAGCCTCTCCTTTGCAGCAACCGTCTTCCCAAGGGTAAAACCTGTGGTAGAGGGCTCAACCCATCAAACCACCAGTCCCCTATGTCTGTGGTCATGTTAGCAACCATTGAGGTGGGGTAGGCCAATACCCCTGCATTCTCCACAGGGTCCTCAAGGGGGCACTACATCTTTTTTTCCTTGTTTTTCTTTTTTTTTTTTTTTTAACTTTCCCTTCTTTTTTAAATCAACTGTATGAAAAAAAAGTTAAAAAGAAAACAAACATACAATAAAAGAACATTTCAAAGAGACCATAACAACGGAGTAAGAAAAAGACAACTAACCTAAGATAACTGCTTAACTTCCAACATGTTCCTACTTTACCCCAAGAAAGTTACCTAATATAGCAACATTTCTGTAAACTTGTTCCTACTATATCCATCAGAAATTAACAGACCATAGTCATTCCTGGGCATCCCCAGAACGTTAAATAGCTTATCTGTTCTTCTTGGATTATTGTTCCCCCTTCCTTAATTGCTCTCTATTGCTAGTTCCCCTACATTCTACATTATAAACCATTTGTTTTACATTTTTCAAAGTTCACATTAGTGGTAGCATATAATATTTCTCTTTTTGTGCCTGGCTTATTTCGCTCAGCATTATGTCTTCAAGGTTCATCCATGTTGTCATATGTTTCACGAGATCGTTCCTTCTTACTGCCGCGTAGTATTCCATCGTGTGTATATACCACATTTTATTTATCCACTCATCTGTTGAAGGACATTTGGGTTGTTTCCATCTCTTGGCAATTGTGAATAATGCTGCTATGAACATTGGCTTGCAGATATCTGTTCGTGTCACTGCTTTCCGATCTTCTGGGTATATACTGAGAAGTGCAGTCGCTGGATCAAATGGTAACTTTATTTGTAGTTTTCTAAGGAACTGCCAGACTGACTTCCAGAGTGGCTGAACCATTATACAGTCCCACCAACAATGAATAAGAGTTCCAATTTCTCCACATCCCCTCCAGCATTTGTAGTTTCCTGTTTGTTTAATGGCAGCCATTCTAACCGGTGTTAGATGGTATCTCATTGTGGTCTTAATTTGCATCTCTCTAATAGCTAGTGAAGCTGAACATTTTTTCATGTGTTTCTTGGCCATTTGTATTTCCTCTTCAGAGAACTGTCTTTTCATATCTTTTGCCCATTTTATAATTGGGCTGTCTGTACTATTGTCATTGAGTTGTAGGATTTCTTTATATATGCAAGATATCAGTCTTTTGTCAGATACATGGTTTCCAAAAATTTTTTCCCATTGAGTTGGCTGCCTCTTTACCTTTTTGAGAAATTCCTTTGAGGTGCAGAAACTTCTAAGCTTGAGGAGTTCCCATTTATCTATTTTTTCTTTTGTTGCTTGTGCTTTGGGTGTAAAGTCTAGGTAGTGGCAGCCTAATACAAGGTCTTGAAGATGTTTTCCTACATTATCTTCTAGGAGTTTTATGGTACTTTCTTTTATATTGAGATCTTTGGTCCATTTTGAGTTAATTTTTGTGTAGGGTGTGAGGTAGGGGTCCTCTTTCATTCTTTTGGATATGGATATCCAACTCTCCCAGCCCCATTTGTTGAAAAGACCATTATGACTCAGTTCAGTGACTTTGGGGGCCTTATCAAAGATCAGTCGGCCATAGATCTGAGGGTCTGTCTCCGAATTCTCAATTCGATTCCATTGATCTATATGTCTGTCTTTGTGCCAGTACCATGCTGTTTTGGCAACTGTGGCTTTATAATAAGCTTCAAAGTCAGGGAGTGTAAGTCCTCCCACTTCGTTTTCCTTTTTTAGAGTGTCTTTAGCAATTCGAGGCATCTTCCCTTTCCAAGTAAATTTGATAACTAGCTTTTCCAAGTCTGCAAAGTAGGTTGTTGGAATTTTGATTGGGATTGCATTGAATTTGTAGATGAGTTTGGGTAGAATTGACATCTTAATGACATTTAGTCTTCCTATCCATGAACATGGAATATTTTTCCATCTTTTAAGGTCCGCTTCTATTTCTTTTAGTAGAGTTGTGTAGTTTTCTTTGTATAGGTCTTTTACATCTTTGGTTAAGTTTATTCCTAGGTACTTGATTTTTTTTTAGTTGCTATTGAAAATGGTATCTTTTTCTTGAGTGTCTCTTCAGTTTGTTCATTTCTAGCATATAGAAACATTACTGACTTATGTGCATTAATCTTGTATCCCGCTACTTTGCTAAATTTGTTTATTAGCTCTAGTAGCTGTATCGTCGATTTCTCAGGGTTTTCTAGATATAAGATCATATCATCTGCAAACAATGACAGTTTTACTTCTTCTTTTCCAATTTGGATGCCTTTTATTTCTTTGTCTTGCCGGATTGCCCTGGCTAGCACTTTCAGCACAATGTTGAATAACAGTGGTGACAGCGGGCATCCTTGTCTTGTTCCTGATCTTAGAGGGAAGGCTTTCAGTCTCTCACCATTGAGTACTATGCTGTCTGTGGGTTTTTCATATATGCTCTTTATCATATTGAGGAAGTTTCCTTCCATTCCTACCTTTTGAAGTGTTTTTATCAAAAAGGGATGTTGGATTTTGTCAAATGCTTTTTTAGCATCTATTGACATGATCATTTGATTTCTCCCTTTTGAATTTTTAATGTGTTGTAGTACATTGATTGATTTTCTTATGTTGAACCATCCTTGCATGCCTGGAATGAACCCCACTTGGTCATGGTGTATGATTTTTTTAATGTGTCTTTGGATTCGATTTGCAAGTATTTTGTTGAGGATTTTTGCATCTATATTCATTAGGGAGATTGGCTGGAAGTTTTCCTTTTTTGTAGCATCTTTGCCTGGTTTTGGTATTAGATTGATGTTAGCTTCATAAAATGAGTTAGGTAGTGTTCCATTTTCTTCAATGTTTTGAAAGAGTTTGAGTAAGATTGGTGTCAGTTCTTTCTGGAAAGTCTGGTAGAATTCCCCTGTGAAGCCATCTGGCCCTGGGCATTTATTTGTGGGAAGATTTTTGATGACTGATTGGATCTCTTTGCTTGTGATGGGTTGATTGAGGTCTTCTGTTTCTTCTCTGGTCAGTCTAGGTTGTTCATATGTTTCCAGGAAATTGTCCATTTTCTCTACATTATCCAGTTTGTTGCCATACAGTTGTTCATAGTATCCTCTTATAATTTTTTTAATTTCTTCAGGATCTGCAGTTATGTCACCTTTTCATTCATTATTTTGTTTATATGGGTCTTCTCTCTTTTTGATTTTGTCAGTCTAGCTAGGGGCTTGTCAATCTTGTTGATCTTCTCAAGGAAACAACTTTTGGTGGTATTTATCCTCTCTATTGTTTTTTTGTTCTCTATGTCATTTATTTCTGCTTTAATCCTTGTTATTTCTTTTCTTCTACTTGGTTTAGGATTGGTTTGCTGTTCATTTTCTAGCTTCTTCAGTTGATCCATTAGTTCTTTGATTTTGGCTCTTTCTTCCTTTTTAATATATGCATTTAGTGCTATAAATTTCCCCCTCAGCACTGCTTTTGCTGCATCCCATAGGTTTTGGTATGTCGTGTTCTCATTTTCATTCATCTCTATATATTTAGCAATTTCTCTTGCTATTTCTTCTTTAACCCACTGATTGTTTAGGAGTGTGTTGTTTATCCTCCAGGTATTTGTGAATTTTCTAAGTCTCTGATGGTTATTGACTTCTAATTGTATTCCATTGTGGTCAGAGAATGTGCTTTGAATAATTTCAATCTTTTTAAATTTACTGAGGCTTGTTTTATGTCCCAGCATATGATCTATTCTGGAGAAAGTTCCGTGAGCACTAGAGAAGTATGTGTATCCTAGTGATTTGGGATGTAATGTTCTGTATATGTCTGTTAAATCTAATTCATTTATCAGATTGTTTAGGTTTTCAATTTCCTTATTGGTCCTCTGTCTGGTTGATGTATCTATAGGAGAGAGTGATGTGTTGAAGTCTCCCACAATTATTGTGGAAACATCAATTGCTTCCTTTAGTTTTGCCAGTGTTTCTCTCATGTATTTTGTGGCACCTTGATTGGGTGCATAGACATTTATGATTGTTATTTCTTCTTGTTGAATTGCCCCTTTTATTAGTATGTAGTGGCCTTCTTTGTCTCTCAAAACATCCCTGCATTTAAAGTCTATTTTATCTGAGATTAATATTGCTACACCTGCTTTCTTTTGGCTGTAACTTGCATGAAATATTTTTTTCCATCCTTTCACTTTCAATTTCCTTGTGTCCCTGTGTCTAAGATGAGTCTCTTGTATGCAACATATTGATGGTTCATTTTTTTTGATCCATTCTGCGAATCTATATCTTTTAATTGGGGAGTTTAATCCATTTGCATTCAATGTTATAAGCATGAAGGCATTTCTTGAATCAGCCATCTTAATCCTTTGGTTTATGTTTGTCATATATTTTTTTCCCCTCTCTCTGTTAATATCCTTTATTGTACCCATACCGAATCTCTTTAGTACTGAACCTTTCTCCATGTCTCTCTGTCCTTTCTTTGTTTCTCTGTCTGTAGGGCTCCCTTTAGTATCTACAGTAGGGCAGGTCTCTTGTTAGCAAATTCTCTCAGCATTTGTTTGTCTGTGAAAATTTTAAGCTCTCCCTCAAATTTGAAGGAGAGCTTTGCTGGATAAAGTATTCTTGGTTGGAAATTTTTCTCACTCAGAATTTTAAATATATCGTGCCACTGCCTTCTCGCCTCCATGGTGGCTGCTGAGTAGTCACTACTTAGTCTTATGCTGTTTCCTTTGTATGTGGTGAATTGCTTTTCTCTTGCTGCTTTCAGAACTTGCTCCTTCTCTTCTGTGTTTGACAGTGTGATCAGAATATGTCTCGGAGTGGGTTTATTTGGATTTATTCTATTTGGAGTTCGCTGGGCATTTATGATTTGTGTATTTATGTTGTTTAGAAGATTTGGGAAGTTTTCCCCAACAATTTCTTTGAATACTCTTCCTAGACTTTTACCCTTTTCTTCCCCTTCTGGAACACCAATGAGTCTTATATTAGGACGTTTTACATTATCTGTCATATCCCTGAGGTCCGTTTCAATTTTTTCAATTTTTTTCCCCATTCTTTCTTTTGTGCTGTCATTTTCTATTCTGTCATCTTCCAGGTCACTGATTCATTGTTCAACTTCCTCTAGTCTTGTACTGTGAGTGTACAGAATCTTTTTAATTTGGTCAACAGTTTCTTTAATTTCCATAAGATCATCTATTTTTTTATTTAGTCTTGCATTGTCTTCTTTATGCTCTTCTAGGGTCTTCTTGATATCCTTTGTATTCCGTACTATGGTCTCATTGTTCATCTTTAGTTCTTTGAGTAGCTGCTGTAGGTGCTGTGTCTCTTTTGGTCTTTTGATTTGGGTGCTTGGGCTTGGGTTATCCATATTGTCTGTTTTTTTCATATGCTTTATAATTTTCTGTTGTTTTTGGCCTCTTGGCATTTGCTGAACTTGATAGGGTTCTTTTAGGATGTGTAGACCAATTGAAGTCCTTATCTCTAATTTATCAGATCCATAGCTTTGTGGAGTACACTTTCTCTAACTAACCAGCATGTGGCGTCCACGAGCCACCTGTTCTCCACAAGCCAGTTCTCCCCTGCTTAGCCTTTGTGGTGAGTGGGGGAGTGAGTCTTGTGGGGTCCAATTGGTGTACCAAGCTTGCATGTGTAGTTGGTGTTGCCCGCCCTGTATATGGGGCGTGTTTCTGGGCAGTCAGCGAGGGGGGGTGGCTCTAACAATCAAATCTCCCTGGTGATCCTGGAGTTTGAAAGCTGCTGCAATAGTCTAATCCTTCAGTTCAGTCCTGCCACAGTTTGTCTCTGCCACTGACCCACAAGTCCTTGGTATTTGCGTATGGCTCCTGAGACTTGCGGGTGGGTCCCTCTTCCAGGCCGTGCACCCCCTGGTCCTCTGTTGCGGGATGAGTGTGCTATGTCACAGGTGAGTGCCGTCCCCCCAGGGCGGTTCTGGGCTCCTGGGCTGTGTAGGGATGCTCCCAGTCTGCTGAAATGATGGCTGAATGGGGCTTTGTTAATTCACACTGCTCCACCTTCCCAACTCTGGGACAATCAGCTGAGGTTGCAGGGAAGGCTAATGTCCACGCCCAGTTTTGTGGAGTGTGCCTGTTATTTGAAGCAGTTCTGTCACACTGGGTTGTGTGGGGTAGCTCTGGGCTATGGGGCTGGCGATGGGCAGGAGTGTTTCCTGTCCACCAGGATGATGGCTGTGAGTGGACACCCCCCTTTTCTTGGGAAGTTGTGGTGTTTAGTGAAATTTCTCAGCCACTGGATTATTGCCTTTTGTCTCAGAGTTCTCTTAGTTCTGCTCTTGTCTTGACCTGCCCAAATTGCAAGTCTTTGAAGCTTTCTGTGGTGGGCTTCTTAGAGTAATTGTTTTAAAAAAAGAAAAAAGGATTTAAAAAAAAAAAGAAAAAAGAAAAGGGCCCTCCTTCCAGATCTAATGGGTTATTGAAATGCTAAGAAACCAAGCAATTAGGGCCATTAAGGAAAGGTCCACAGGGCAGAGAGATCAGCTTTTCTTCACGATTTGCATATGAGCCTGAGGGCCTGAGCTCTGCCCTTCCCCTTTCTATGTTCACCAGAACTCCAAAAATCCTCCGCTTTTATTTTGGAGTTTTTCATGCTGTTTTTTTCTATGTCTGTCTCCTCTCTGCTGTGCTGGCTGCTCTCAGATTCTTTGGTGACTGGTCTCAGTCTATCTGTGGTTGGAGTTTGGATCAGTAGAATGAGTTTCCGATAAGGGCTGCCACTGCAGTTCTCCCTTCTCCTTCCCGGAGCTTGCAGCCCCTCCTCCCACGGGACTGAGCCTGGCAGTGAGGGGCGCGTGTCCCCTGGCCACAGAAACTTACAGATTTCGCTGATCTCAGCAGTTCCATGTTTTCATGAGTGTTGTATGAAGTATGCCCAAAGTCAGATTGCTCTGTGGTGTTCAGTCCACGCAGTTCCTGGCTTTCTACCTACTTTCTTGTAGGAGTAACTAAAACATACAGCTCACCAGTCCGCCATCTTGCCCTGCTTGTTATATACATTTTTAATATTTTAAAGTGTTAACACTGAAATTCAGTCCCTGAGTTGCCTGTTCCTTAGGTTTGTTTCCAATTTGTGATATGACAGATATTTTCTTGAATACAAAGAGCTAATCAAATAAACAAACATAGGTTAAAAGCACCTTTCACTGTCTTTGCAAATTGGCTCTACTTTGGCTGGTGGCCTCTTTCACAGCTTAGCTTTTCTATTAAGATCAGCCTGAGGCAAAAGCGATGTGCAGGATCTTCTGTCTTACCTGATCCTTCCCAGAACTGGAGTATGCTTCTTTTCCTGGGCTTATGATTTCTAGAGGCCTTGGGAATTTCCCCTTTACAGAGTTCCAGCGAATTTCCCCTCTACTACCTTTGACATAGACCTTTTCCCCTTCCTGCGGGCTCTCTTGAGTGATTTAATGCTGGTGGTTCTTAGCTGCAGGCTGCTTCAACTTCATTCTTTCTCATATTGTTCCAGCTGTCTTCAAGCTGCTGCTCTGCCCTTGGGACTAACTTTGGAAGGGCTAGCCTGTGACACATTCCTTGGCTCAGACTCTCACACTTCCACCCAGTATTGGCTTTGACATACATGTCCCCCATTATGCACACTGGGGCCACTCTGCTACCTCTGAGGCAGGGCCGGGGACCCTTAGTGGATGCACAAGGTGGCTACCCCCTGTGTTGTGGGGGAGTGGGGGTTGGGCCAGCAAGGGCTCTAGGAGTTTCTGTGGCTTTTGAAACTACACTTTCTTGAATTAGCACTTGATGGGTCCTTCAGTTGTCTCCCAGTTTGGGGAAGGGTATTGTTTTCAAGATTACTCTCTCACCTTTGCCTGAGGGGGTTGGAACAGTGGCCACCCTCAGAGCTGCCCCAGCTATCTGAAGTAACTGATCAAAGGTAGCTATCAGGCTACATACTCCTGGACTAGGTCTTTATGTTTCATCCTGGCACCAGCAAGCTGCACGAGGAGCCCGAGCTCCAGTTCCCACTGCTGCCTGCCACGAGGCTGGGGAAGGGGAATGGGAACCGCTACATGAAGAGTGCCGTTCACCCATATTTATTGCAGTTTACCAGCCTCTTCCTTCTACTCCTCCCTGGATGCTCCATAGTGTTCCACTAGCCTCTGGAGTTTCAAAGTTGATTCAGACAGTTCCTGCCAGGTCAGTAGTTGTTTTGATGGAGGTACTGATTCCTGGAGCGTTGTATTCTGCCATCTTCCCAGAATCCTCTCTCCCTTTCATATGAATTTGATGATTAGCTTTTCTATATCTGTGATGAAGGCTATTAGAATTTTGATTGGTATTGCAGTAAGTCTGTAAATCACTTTGGGTACTATTGACATCTTAATGATGTTAAATCTTCCAGTCCCTGCACATGGAATTTCTTTCCATTTGATTAGGTCTTCTTTTTCTTTCAGTAATTTTTACACAAGTCTTTTACATGTCTGGTTAAATTTATTCCTAAATATTTTATTATTATTGTAAATGGAATTTTTTTTTTCTTACATCATTTTCAGATTATTCATTGCTGGTGTATAAAAACACCATTGATTTTTACATATTGATCTTGTGCCCTGCCCCTTTGTTGACTTTGTTTATCGACTCTAGGAGTTTGTTGTGGATTTTTCAGGACTTTCTGTATATAGGAACATGCCATTTGCAATAGGAAAAGTTATACTTCTTCCTAATTTGAATGCCTTTTATTTCTTTTTCTTTCCTAATTGCTCTGGCTAGAACCAAGTACAATGTTGAATAGCAGTGGTCTTGTTCCTGATCTTAGGAGTATGGGTTTTTCATACGAACCCTTTTATCATGTTGAGAAAGTTTATCATGTTGAGGAAGTTCCCTTCTATTCCTGTTTTTCTGAGGGTTTTTATCAAGAAAGGGTGCTGGATTTTTACAGATGCCTTTTCTGTGTCGATTGAGGTGATTGTGTGTGTGTGTGTTTCTATTAATGTGGTGTATTTCATTGATAATATTTTCTTTTTTTGAATCACTGTTACATTCCTGGGATAAATCCCACATGATCATGATGTACAATCCTTTTGATGTGCTGTTAGATTCAGTTTTTTAGAATGTTTTTGAGGATTTTTACATCTTATATTTATAGGAGATAGTGGCTTGTAATTTTCTTGTGATATCTTTTTCTGGTTTTGGTTTTAAGGTGATGCTGGCCTCATACAATGAATTAGGAAGTCTTTCCTCTTCAGTTTTTTGGAAGAGTTTGAGAAGGATTGGCATTCTTTGGATGTTGGTAAAATTAACCAAGGAAACCGTCTGGTTCTAGGGTTTTTTCTTGGGGGGAGGTTTTTGATTACTGATTCAATCTCTTTGTTATTTGTCTGTTAAGACCTATTTCTTCTTAAGTCAGTTTAGTTACTTTTTGTGTTGCTAGGAAATTGTCCATTTTGTCTAGGTTGTCTGATTTTTTGGCTTACAGTTGTTGCTAATATACTCTTACAATCCTTTTTATTTCTTTAAGGTTGGTATTAATGACCCCCTTTCATTCTGATTTTTGTTACGTGCATCCTTATTTTTCTTTGTCAGTCTAGCTAAATGTTGATCAAGTTTATTGATCTTTTCAAAGAACCAGCTTTTGATTTTGTTGGTTCTCATTTTCTAGTCACTATTTCATTTATCTCTACTGTAAGCTTTATTTTTTTTCCTTCTGTTTGCTTGGGTATGGTTTGCTTTTCTTTTTCTAGGTCTTCCAGGTGTGCTTGTAGGTTTTGATTTGAGATCTTTCTTCTTTTTTAATGTAAGCATGAGAATTTATTGATACTTGTTTTGTAGCTTTACATATAATTTAGCCTAGAGAATGATGGATCTCTGTAAATTTGAGAGGAATGTGTACTTTGCTGTAGTTGGATGAAGTGTTCTGTGTAGGTCTATTTGGTTTATAGTATTGTTCAACTCTTCTCTTTCCTTACTGATCATCTGTCTAGATGTTCTATCCATTATTGAAAGTGGTTTTTAATATATATTGTCAATATATAGAAAACTTCTTTGTACCTTTTAACAGTTTTTGTCTTAAAATCCATTTTGTATGATATTAGTATAGTCAAATTGCTTTCTTTTGGTGACTATTTGCATGTAATACTTTTCTCCTTCCTTTCACTTTAAACATACTTATGTCTTTGAATTTAAGCTGAGTCTCTTGTAAATAGCATATGGTTGGATCCTGCTTTTTTGTCCATTCTGCCAGTCTCTGCCTTTTGACTGGGGAGTTTGACCCGTTTAATTGAAAGATAACTACCAATAATGCAGGACTTTATTCTGTCATTTTATCCTTTGGTTTTTGTTAGTCTTATACCTTTTATGCCCCTAAGTTCTTCCATTACTACCTAATTTTAAAATTTAGTTTTTTGTAATGAACCCTTCAGAGTCCCTTCTCATTTTCTTTTATGCATATTTTTCCAGTATTTTCTTTGTAGTTACCATGAGGTTTAAATTTAACATCCTAAATCTACAACAGCCTCATTTGGTTTGATACTAACTCAACTTCAGTAGCATACATTATGTTCCTGTATCCTTCTGTGCCTCCACCTTATGTAGTTCTTGTTACAAATTACATGCTTAAACATTAAGTCAAACTATTGATTTATCATTACTCTGTATGCATTTGCGTTTTAGATGCTTAGGAAGTAAAACACAAAATACAAACTAAACCAAAAATACAGTAGATTGGCATTTATAATTAACCAATATGGTTGCTTTTAGTAGGGATCTTTATTTCTTCCTGCTGATTCAGTTTATTGTCTAGAGTCCTTTCCTTTCAACCTGTAGAATTTTCTTTCGTATTTCTTCTAGGATCTAATAGTGATGAACCTCCCTCACCTTCTGTTTGCCTGGGCATGTCTTCATCTTTCCATTTTCTTCGTCTTTTTTTTTTTTTTTTTTTTTTCATTTTATTGTAGTAGCTTATGTAAACTCAAACTTTCAGTTTTAAGCACTTTCAAATGTAGAATTCACTAGTGTTAATTACATGCAAAATGTTGTGCTACCATCTCCCCATCCATCACCAAACCTTTCCATCACTGCAGACAAAAATTAAGCAATAACTCCACATTCTCTCCTTCCTGTTGCCCTTGGTAACCTATAATCCACTTTCTTTTTCTATAAGTTTGCTTATTCTGGGTATTTTGTATAAATGGAATCATACAATAATTTTTCCTTTTGTTTCTGGCATCTTTCACTGAGCATTATGTTTTTGAGGTTCATCCATGTTATAGTATGTAGCAGCACTTCATTCCTTTTTATGACTGAATAATATTCACTTGTATGGTTGGACACATTTTGTTTATCCATTGATCTGTAGATGAACACTTAGGTTGATCCTACCTTTTGGATATTGTGAATAATATTGCTATGACAATTGGTGAGGGTTTTTTTTTTCCCTTTATTTATTAGAGATGTTGTAGGTTTGTAGAACAGTCATGCATAAAATAATCAGATTCCCATATACCACCCTATTATTAACACCTTGCATTAGTATGGTACATTTGTTACAATTGATAAAAGCACATTTTTATAATTGTACTATTAACCATAGTCCGTGGTTTAACTTAGGATTCACTGTTTTGTGTTGTGTAGTTCCATGGATTTTTCAAATTTAATTTTATTCTAGTACCATATATACAATCTTACATTTCCCTTTTTAACCATATTCGGATATATATTTCAGTGCTGTTAATTACATTCTATATATTTCAGTGCTGTTAATTACATTCACAATGTTCTATCAACACCACCATCCATTACCAAAACTTTTCCGTTGTTCCAAATAGGAACCTTGTACATTTTCAACCTTAACTTCCCGTTGCCTTTCCCCATCCCCTGGTAACTGTATTCTAGATTCTGACACTATGAGTTCACTTATTCTAATTACTTCGTATCAGTGAGATCATACAATATTTGTCCTTTTGTGTCTGGCTTATTACACTCAACAGGATGTCGTTCATCCATGTTGCATGTATCAGAACATCATTCCGTTTTATGACTGAATAATATTCCATTTTGTATGTATACTGCAGTTGATCCATTTATTGGTTGATGAATATGGGTTGCTTCCATCTTGGTAATTGTGAATAATACTGCTATGAATATCGGTATTCAAATATTTATTCAAGAGTTACTGCTTTCAGTTCTTTTGCGTATATACCTAGAAGTGGAATTGCTGGATCATATGGTAATGCAGTACTTTCTGAGGATTTGCCAAACTGTCTTCCACAGTGGCTGTGCTATTTTACATTCCCAGCAGTGATGAATGAGCATTCCTATTTTTCCATCTCCTCTCTAACACTTGTAATTTTCCATTTTTTAAAATAGTAGCCATTCCTAATGGGTGTGAAATGCAATCTCCTTGTGGTTTTGATTTGCATTTCCCTAATAGCTAATGAATGATATTGCATCTTTTCATGTGCTTTTAAAAAAAATTTTTGAGATTGTTCACATACCATACAATTAACCAAGGATCCAAAGTGTACTGTCATTGAGCTGTGCATCATCACCACAATTTTTTTTTTTTCAATTTTTAGAACACTTTCATTATTCCAGAAAAGAAATATCGGATTCCAAATCCTCCGATATCCCAATCACCCCTCCTCCATTGTTGACTAATAGTATTGGTATAGTACATTTGTTAGTGTTGATGAAAGAATGTTAAAATACTACTAACTGTAGTACATAGTTTGCAATAGGTATATTTTTCTCCCTATATGCCCCTCTATTATTAACTTCTATTATAGGGTCATTTCTTCTGGTTCATGAAAGAGAATTCTAATATTTGGACAGTTAATCATGGACATTGTCCACCACAGGATTCACTGTTTTATACATTCCCATCTTTTAACTTCCAGCTTCCCTTCTGGTGATATATGTGACTCTGAGCTTTCCCTTTCTACCACATTCAAGCACCATTCAGCACTGTTAGTTATTCTCACAAGGTGCTACCATCATCTCTCCATTTCCAGACATTTAAGTTCACCCTAGTTGAACATTCTGCTCATAATAAGCAACCGTTCCCCATTCTTCAGCCTCATTCTATATCCTGGTAACATATATTTCATGTCTATGAGTTTATATATTATAATTAGTTCATATCAGTGAGACCATGCAATATTTGTCCTTATGTGTCTGACTTATTTCACTCAATATAGTGCCTCAACCCTTTTTTATTTAAGACAGTTTTGTTCACACACCATACATTCTGTCCTAAGTAAACAGTCGATGGTTCCCTGATAGTCACATATTTATGTATTCACCACCATCACCACTATCTATATAAGGACATCTCCATTTCTTCCACAAAGGAGGAGGAGTCAAAGAAGGTAGAGAGACAAAAGAGAGAGAGAGAGAAAAAACAAACAAACAAACATGACAGCTAGGAAGCAACAAAAGGAAAGATGGCATTAGAGTCAGGCAACATTACCAATGCCAAGAGTCCCATACCCCTCCCTTATGTCCCCCTCTTGTATGCATTTAGCTTTAGTATATTGCCTTTGTTACATTAAAGGAAGCATAATACAATGTTTTTGTTAACTAGAGTCTCTAGTTTGCATTGATTGTATTTTCCCCCAGTATCTCCCTATTTTTAACACCTTGCAAGGTTGACATTCATTTGTTCCCCCTCATGAAAAAACATATTTGTACATTTTATCACAGTTGTTGCGCACTCTAGGTTTCACTGAGTTATACAGTTACAGTCTGTATCTTTCCTCTTTCCTTCTGGTGTCCCACATGCTCCTAATCTTCCTCTTTCAGTCATACTCACAGTCATCTTTGTTCAGTGTATTTACATTGCTGTGCTACCATCACCCAAAATTGTGTTCCAAACCTCTCACTCTAGTCTTTTCCTATCTGTCTGTAGTGCTCCCTTTAGTATTTCGTGTAGAGGGGTATCTTGTTCACAAACTCTGTCATTGTCTGTTTGTCAGAGAATATTTTGAACTCTCTCTCATATGTGATGGACAGTTTTGCCAGGTATAAGATTCTTGGTTGGTGGTTTTTCTCTTTCAGTATCTTAAATATATCACACCACTTCCCTCCATGGTTTCTGCTGAGAAATCTGCACATATTATTATCAAGCTTCCTTTGTATGTGATGGATCGCTTTTCTCTTGCTGCTTTCAGGATTCTCTCTGTCTTTGACATTTGGTAACCTGATTATTAAGTGTCTTGGCATAGGCCTATTAAGATCTATTCTGTTTGGGGTACGCTGCGCTTCTTGGATCCGTAATTTTATGCCTTTCATAAGAGATGGGAAATTTTCATTGATTATTTCCTCTGGTTTTGCTTCTGCTCCCTTTCCCTTTTCTCCTTCTGGGACACCCATGACATGTACATTCGTGTGTTTCATGTTGTCATTCAGTTCCCTGAGACGTTGCTCATATTTTTCCATTCTTTTCTCTATCTGTTCTTTAGTGTGTAGGATTTCAGGCGTCTTGTTCTCCAGTTCCTGAGTGTTTTCTTCTGCCTCTTGAGATCTGCTGTTTTATGTTTCCTTTGTGTCTTTTGTCTCTTGTGTGGTGCCTTTCCTTTCCGTAGATTCTGCCAGTTTTTCTTTTTTGAACTTTCGATTTCTACCTTATGTATGCCCTGTGTTTTCTTTATAGCCTTCATCTCTTTTGCCATATCATCCCTAAACTTTTTTTAATTCAATTTTACTGAGATATATTCACATACCATGCAGTCATACAAAGCATACATTCAGTTGTTCACATTACCATTATATAGTTGTGTGTTCATCACCAAAATTTTTTGAACATTTTCATTACCACACACACGAAAGTAATAAGGATAAAAATTAAAGTGAAAAAGAACAATCAAAGTAAAAAAGAATACTGGGTGCCTTTTTTTTTTTTTTTGCCCCCATTTCTCTACTCATCTCTCCATACACTGGACAAAGGGGAGTGTGGTCCATATGGCTTTCCCAATCACATTGTCACCCCTCATAAGCTACGTTGTTATACAGTCGTCTTCAAGATTCAAGGGTTCTGGGTTGTAGTTTGATAGTTTCAGATATTTACTGCTAGCTATTCCAATTCATTAAAACCTAAAAAGGGTTGTCTATATTGTGCATAAGAGTGCCCACCAGAGTGACCTCTCGGCTTCTTTTGGAATCTCTCTGCCACTGAAGCTTATTTCATTTCCTTTCACATCCCCCTTTTGGTCAAGAAGATGTTCTCCGTCCCATGATGCCCAGTGTAGATTCCTCCCCGGGAGTCATATTCCACGTTGCTAGGGAGATTTACTCCCCTGGGTGTCAGATCCCGCGTAGCGGGGAGGGCAGTGATTTCACCTGCCATGTTGGCTTAGAGAGAGAGGGCCACATCTGAGAAACAAAGAGGCATTCAGGAGGAGGCTCTTAGGCACAATTATAGGCAGGCCTAGCCTCTCCTTTGCAGCAACAGTTTTCCCAAGGGCAAGTCCCATGGTAGAGGGCTCAGCCTATCAAACCACCAGTCTTCTATGTCTGTGAGCACATCAGCAACCATAAGGTGCTTCCCTAAACTTTCTGAATTGATTTAGCATTAGTTGTTTTAATTCCTGTATCTCAGTTGAAGTGTAGGTTTGTTCCTTTGACCGGGCCACAACTTTGTTTTTCTTAGTGTAGGTTGTATTTTCTGTTGTCTAGGCATTTGGTTTCCTTGGTTGCCCCAATCTGGTTTAGCCAGACCAGAATGGGCTCAGGTCCCAGAAAGGGGAAATACTCAGTATTAGCTTTCCCTGAGGGTGTGTCTTAGAAAATTGACACACCTTGTGAGGCCTGAAGCTGTGGTGCTTTTCCTAATCTGCCCAGCAGGTGGTGCCTGTCAGCCTGTAGCTCCTTAATGGTGTAAGGAAGTGTGGCCACCTTAGTTCCTGTTTTAGCTGTTTTCCCCCAGGCTCTGGGTTCTGGTTCTGAATGGAAAGCGTGTAGTAGAGCTGGGCACCACCTCCTTCCTCTTAGGTAAGATACACCCCCTAGGGAGTTGTCATCTTCATTTAATTAGGTACTTTGTCTCTGACTCTGCTGTCTGTCTGCATTTAAATAGGTTCTTTGTGTCTTTGACTCTGCTATCTGGGTCAGAGTGCTGGGAACTGAAAAGGGCTGAGGCTTTCTCCACTGAGCCATTCAGGTTAAGAGAGAGAAAAAGGGACAGAGAAAAAGGGACAGACAACCCCTTTCAGGGCCAGTCCGTGGCCCCCAGATTCACCCATGGGCTAGAGATAGCACCTGGTCCTCTGGGTTCCCCCTCCCGGGACAGAGACATTCCCTGGCTCTTTAGGGTCCGTCGTCACTAAAAGCCTCTGTCGGCTTGTCAGGGATTTGTAGCTTGCATTGAGCAGCCCAGATTTGCCAATTAAAACCCCAGCTGGAGCTGGACTGAGGTATATTAGCTTGTTCAGAGAGTGCCGCTCTGTCACAGCGAGGCTTTGCAGTTCGGGCTGCCGTGGGGTAGGGGGCTCCTGGCTCACGTCCGCAGTTTCTACTCACAGAACTGTGGACCTGAGCCGGGAGCGATCTCAGGAATTCCTCCCAATCCAGGTGGGTGCGTGATGTGTGGACAGTCACAGTTGTCCCCCAGCAGGTATTCCAGATCATTTACTAGTGTTCCGGGTTGTTTACTAGTTGTTCTGGGGGGATTAACTAACTTCCACTCCTCTCTATGCCGCCATCTTCTTCCATCTACATATGCTTTTTTGACTATTTGACTGTGTTTTCTTCTTTGGAGAAATGTCTATTCAGGTCTTTTGCCCATTTTTTAATTGGGTTGTCTTACTGTTATTAAGTTGAAGAAGGGTTTTTTTTTGTTTTGTTTTGTTTTTTAATACCTTCTGGATATTAAAACCTTACCAGATATGTGGTCTCCAAATATTTTACTTTCATGATAAAATCCTTTGAAGCCCAAAAGTTTTTAATTTTGATGGGGACCCATTTATCTTTTTTCTTTTGCTGCTTGTGCTTTGGATCTGAAGTCTTAAGAAACCATTGCCTAACAGAAGTCTTAAAGACTTCCCTGTGTTTTCTTCTAGGAGTTTGATAGTACTGGCTCCTACATTTAAGTATATGATCCATTTTGAGTTGATTTTTTTATATGGTGTAAGGTGTAGGTGTCCACCAAATGTAAGCCTTTGCTCAAGGCCATCCACCTAGTTGTTTCTTAAACTGCGTTAATTGTCTGAAGTTGCTTTCGACTGGAGTGCAAATTCAGGGGTGGAGGTATGGGTCGAGAGGGGCATGCCAGACAGGAGTTTTCCCAAGGCATTCTTTCCCAGCTGGAACAAGGCCAGGGACCCACAAAGGGAGCATAGGCTGGCTCCAAACTGCCGTGGAGAGGGAATGAGGGAAGACCCGGGAAGGGTCCCAGGAGGTTCTTCCATAAGCTCCCTAAAGCTGTGTCTTGACCTACTTAGCAGCCCTTAAACTGTCCTCGGCAGCTCTGAGGAAGTGTAGCGTCTTTATGTCTGTCTTATCTGCTACCTTTGTCCAAGGCAGATTGGAACAATGGTTGCCCTCAGAGCTGGGTCCCCAGTGATCTGAAGTCACTGATCAAAAGTGATCAGTCTGTGCCTACCCAGGATCTTCGACAAGTAGACATTTATGTCCCTTTCTGGCACCAGCAAGCTACATTGGGCTGGAACCCACTGTGGTAGTCGGGGCTGATAGTAGGGGCTGGGCAAGAGTAACCACAGCATGAAGAAAGCAGGTTATGTATTTATGTAATTTACCAGCCTCCTCCTCCTGTTCTTTGCAGGATGCTGCTACAGTGTTTTTCTAGACTCCAGAGTTTCAAAATAGTTGATACAGACAGTGCCTGTATCATCTTTCCATAATCCTCTCCTCTCCCTTGGCTGATGGTGTTTTTCCTTTCAGTGCTTTAAATGTCATTCCTCTGCCTTCTTGCCTCCATGATTTCTGATGAGAAATCAGCATTTAATCTCATTGAAGCTTTCCTGTCCATGGCACATTGCTTCTGTCTTAGGGTTTTCAAGATTCTCTTCATTTGTGGCATCCAACATTTGATTATTAGATGTATTGTTTGGGTTTATTCTGTTCACGGTACGTTTGTGTTTCTTATATGTGTAGCTTCATGTCTTTCATCAAATTGGAGAAGTTTTCAGCTGTTATTTCGTTGAATATTCTCTCTGCCTCTTCTCTCTTCTCCTTCTGAGAGAACAATCAGCATACTGCTTCATTTGATGATGTCCCAGAAGTCTCTTAGGCTCTGTTCACTTTTTACATTCTTTTTTCTTTCTGCATTCTCAGTCTGAATGCTTTCAGTTGTCTTTAAGTTCACTGATGTTTTTCCTTGTGCCAGCTTCAGTCCCTCTAGGGAATTTTAAAAATTTCTGTTACTGTAGTCTTCAGCTTCGTTTGGTTCCTTTTCTTAATTTCTATCTTTTTATTGGTATTCTCTTTGTGTTCATGTATAATTTTTAAAGCCTTTGGGATGTCCCAAGTCTGGTCCTCCTCTTTAATGGTTTCTAATGCTTTTACTACCTGCTTCTTTGCATGGGCCACCATTTCCCATGTCTTTTGTTGTAACCTGGGGATTTTGATATTTTAATGTTATCTCTGGAATTTAGCCACTGAGGTGTCTGTTTCTTAAGTATTGTATCCAGCTAGTGTTATGACAGAGGTTTTCTTGAATGCCAGGAGCTTAAAAATGGGGGGAGGGGGGGCAGGGAGGGGGATGATAGAAAATACCTTTCCCAGTCTTTGCAGATTGTCCTGTGTGTGTTTTTTCTCCTTTGGTACTTATCCATACAGTGAGTTTAGAAAACAGCTCAAGGCAAAGGCGTAGGGACTCTGCAGTCTTTTTTTGTGCATGCATCTTGTCCTAGGCACGCATGAGTGGCCCTATGAATTCCGCTGTGTCCACAGATCCACGTGTCTTCTTTTCCCCAGGAAACTGGGCTTCCTCGTGGTCCCAGGTGCCACAGTTTATATCCCACAGGTAGCAATCCATTGTCCCAGGCAGCTGTGATTTGACTGTTTTCCTACAGTATTTTGTAGGAGAGCTCTTTTAGCTGTGCCTCTAGGGCATGTTTTGGGCAATGAATGTCCTGGATCATTTCCTCAGGCTGCCAGCAGACACTGGCAGAGACATACATGCACCCAGTATGTGCACGAGGATACTCTGCTCCGAGCAGGTGTGGGGACAGAGGCGGGCTCAGCAAGGGTAGCAGGAAGAGGTTTTTCCTACTTTTTTTAAAAGTCTTTTTTTCCTTCTAATTTGGCACTTGTCCTTTTACTCCAGCTTCCAAATTTTTTCCAGAGTTCTGAGAAAGATGTTTCTGCCAATTCTTGCTGGTTGTTCATACTTCTGTCTCACTCTGTCATCCCGATTGCAGCCTATGCATAAGAATCTGATTTTGTTTAAAAAAAAAAAAAAAAAAATTGGAGAAAGGAAAAGAAACATTGTTTGGAATATATAAGCTTTTCTTGTTAATGTTAAGAACAGTATGGGGGTCTGAGAGGGAATGGAGGGGGGTGGACTGAGAGATGTTAAATAAAAGTAGGAAATGAGTGAGGTGGGCGTGCCCAAGATGGAGAAGAAGCTGGAGCTAGCCTGGAGGCCAGTGAATGTGGAGCTGTTTCCTGAGGCTAAAGTGTTTGAAGTATGGGATCCACAAATAGGAAAAGACCTCAGGTAATCAAGAGTGGTGAAAGTATTCAGAGAATGTTTGTCATTAACTTAGCCATTGTGTTTCTTTCTTTCCACAGAATTTCTTTGGATTGAGTTCCCTGAATGTTTGTCACTAACCTGTCTGTGCTCCTGAATAATAAAACTTGACTATGTGGGCTACAGCATAATTTCCCTTGATAAATAAATAATTAAATACTGTTGACAGTAAGTTGTTCTGTTACTTTTATTGATAATCAAGGGCACTTAAAAGTGTCAGGATTGGTTTGGGATTTCAACTATAGATGAACCCTTGATATCAGTGAGTGAGTTTTTAAAATTTTCATTGTTTTAGTACATTTTTGAGAATTCAGGCATTTTGTCTTTGTCACCCAGGTACAGCTAAGTGCTGTTACTTAGTCCTAGCCATGGATTTAAGGGGTCTACATGAACCTACACAACTACCCTACCATGGAGTCTAAGTGCTGTGTCAGAAAAAGGGACAGAGACCGTGTTTCCTGTAAAATCTGTCCTTGGGCCTCATTGCCACTATTTGGTAGCCCTGCTATGGACAGGCAAATGAAGAAAATGATTTGTTTCTTTAGTTTGCTTTAATAAAGAGATGGTAATATGTATATGAAATTTGGAATATATATCTAATCCAGAAAAACAGCCTTTTTAGTTACTTAACTGGAATTCAGTAATGTCTGCTAGTGACTTACAGTGTGTGATAACTTTCTACTGAGGAGGTCTTAGGACCTCTCCCTTTATCATTATGTTTTTATTGTTAACAAAGAGTGATACTCCCAAGAATTTTAAAAATTGCTTATTTTAGTCACAGCTAGTTTAATCAGTAATTGTTGCTTTATTAAGATAACAAAAACTGCATCATCATTTTAAAGTGATCTGCAAAATTCTTGAGTCCCAGTGAGGTGATCAACATTAAACATAGGTATCAGTGAACAACTGCGTTGCTGCAAAAAACCCTGCTAGAAACAGACATTTATGTGTGGTCAGTAATGCAGGCATACCTTTTATTTTAAATGATTTCCTATAACAATTCTTGGAAGCAGTGTGCAAAATTACCATAAAAGATACGAGAATTAATACATATTTACATTCTTAAAAATAGTTACTCTTGAGGTTGACAGAACTGTCACATTCCTAAAGGCATATTACACAACAAACCAATGGAGGAACCATTTTTTTTGTATTCAGCCTGTATTGTCCAGTAACATTCTTGCTTTTCAGAAACATCTGTGCAGTGACTTCTGAAGCCCAAAAACATGTGAGACTTACTTATGTTAAAAACCAGTGAGCATTTGAAATTACATTTTCTTAGCTTCTCACCATAATAGTTAACAACTTGCAGGCCTACATTTGGATATAATTGGCAAACGTACTAATTTAATAAATTGAACTATGAAATATTTACTGAATACTTAAGATGATGTGTGGTGATGGTGACCCAGGATTTGAACAAAACCAATTATTATATACAAAATAATATTCTGCCTGCTGTTGGTGGCTATTTTTTCATGAAAGGATCAATTCTGGCCATAAGGAAATCCTATGTATCAGACATTGGCAGTATCTTCAGGCTTTATCAAGTCAATTCAGTGAAAATATCTGGACTATTGTCATTGTTAGGGTTAATGGCAGGGTTCTTGACTTCCATTGAGTGCACCGAGGCATTATGAATCTTTCTGCTAAACCCATCCCACAGGGGAGCTTATGGAACTAAAACTCACCTGAGCACTTTGGCTCTGTTTTCATTGGTAGATGCATAAGATTTATGCTGAGCTTGCCTAGTAAAATAGAAACAGTTCCAGAATGCACCTGTACAGTCGTCAGAGTGTTTTGTAAATTTCAGTAAAGGGCAGGCTTTAAAGTAGAGCAAGTTACACAAGCATCAACTTTCACCAAAAGAATACCATCAATCAGCATTTAAGAAACAAATTTAACAAATTAAACACTGTCCTAAGATTTAATTTCATTTAAAGAGTCCAAACCTTTGCAGACAAGGCAGAGACGGTGTCTCATCACCAAAACGGATTCCACTAGGAATGAAGTTTGAACTCCAGCATTCCAGTCTAAGGTCTGATGACATATTGCTTTAGAGCAGAGTGTTAACAGAACTTTATAGTAGAAATTTTAGCAAACAGCATTGCTGTGAAAAAATACATTTTGTGTATGTGATAAGAATAAAACGTAGGATTCTGTTAATCACTGCTGCCAAATGGGAAAGGAACAAAAATTTTTTCACTCCATTTTAAAGTATCTTCTTTGTTTTGTTTGAGGGAGAGGGGAAGAATCAACTAGATTTACAAGAGGCTGTAAAATTACTATGCCTGTAACTGTCGAGAAGTGCTAGCCCTTCTTTTCATGTTGAATGTTAGAGCTAGCTAGCTCTCTTTTTCAAAAGTAAATGTACAAGCAAGAATCAACACCTCAGAGGGGAACTCAGGGGAACCCTTTCCTCAGGGCTTTATTTTTCACCATGTTAAATTTACTAATGAAGACCTGAGCAAAATGTGGATCAACCAAATAATGGTATGTTTTAACAGTGGAGGGGAGAGGCTCTACAGCCACCACAGGGCATGGTGTTTGCACAGAAGAGCCTCCTTGGGCTAGGTGACAGGATGTCTTTGTGATGTAGTCCACAAGTCTGTTGTACTGTTGCTCTGACAATCTCTCTCGGACTCCATCCACCTGGGATCCAAAAATAAAGATTCATTAGTTGCCAAACCCTCTGATTAAGACTTTTATAAGAAAATTATTCCTTTTTTGCCCAGATGTATTTGTACATTATGCCTTTTAGATCATCTAATAAAGCGTTTTATCCAAAACAGTGCTTCCATTTATTTTGTTCCTCCCTGAGATATGACAATGATAACATAGCAATTTTTAACAGTAAAAGCAAAAGCGCTGCATGAGAATATAGACCAACTTCCTTTAAGTAAGCATTTGGTGTTACATAAAAATTCCCATGTTGAAGTTGATTTGATAACATTTTCCTCTTTTCTTCATTGACTATTAAAACATCTGCCATTGCTCTTTATCAGCTAGCCCAGGAACAACACAGAAAAATGGCTTTCTTTTGCTTAAATCTAATCAGTACGAAACTCAGCACCCTGAACTAAAGGCTCTGTTAGCCTGCCTTTCCCAAAACCTCTTCAGATAGAACCTGTTCAGTCTGACAGAAAGAAAGTGAAGAAGAGAAACTTTGAAACCAGTGGCTTTGGGCAGAATGTTAAAGAAATAAATACATTTTGAACTGTAACATTTTCTGTTTTTATAAATACTAGGACTTAAAGCCAGGGAAAACAAAAACTGGGCAGAGCAAAGGGAAATTTTTATGGAAAAGGGAGGATGTGAAGTACATTTATGGTACATAAAAGTCTGGCTCATCTTCAGTGGAACTCAAATAGGAGAACTGAGATATACTACCTAAGTTCTTAAGAGATTTTCTGAGAAAGCACCCATCAAAGGCAATTGGAGCTATAAATTCTTCCCACCTTGAAATTCTGCAGTGTGTAGGTCTATCAAGTGGAGTGAGATGTTTCACTGATCTGTGACAATCTGGGGTAGTGAACTGACCTTTCAATGTTTTTACCTACCGAATGTTAGCAAGACCACTCTAAGAACTATAAACATTTTAATGAGGGCTTTTTAGTTCTCAAAAGTAGCAATGTACCTGTATAGTTCCGTTTAAAGCACAAAAATGGTGTAGGTAAAGGTGTCAGAGCTGCAGAAAGCCAGTGAGAAGATCAGAGCTAATAAAGGGGACTGCCATAGAAGTAAGTGGGACATCCGTTAGAGTTCAGGTCTCATGGTTTTCAACTTGGGAAATAAAATAATAGCCCCCAAAGATTCACTGACAGATGAAAGCTGTGTACCACCAGGCAGAAGTCAGTGCTCTGATGATATCATTTGATGGGCTCAGAATTCAGCTGGAAAGCTTTGAATACACAAAAAGTCTTAATTGCTCCCCCTGAACAGCAGCACAGGAAAACGCGTGTTGTGAGAGGAACCTAGCCAAGGAATAAATTGACCCTCCTGACTTATTTTGAGCCTTTCATAAGGGATTTCAATAATGTGCCAGGCATATTAAGCAATTATTATCCTAAAAATGGCTGCATTTAACCAAGAAAAGCAAATGCTGGTTTTTAAAAAATATGAATCCTGTCATACTTGAATATGCTGAATGATGTCATCTACAGATTAATTCCTTCCAAAATTAAAAGTTGTTTCCTAGCATCTAAGGCAAAAGCAATAACCAGAAAAGCCATTCTATATAAAGATCTTAAAATACTGTTCTTAGTTTTCACTGG
Organism: Choloepus didactylus; assembly: GCF_015220235.1. Lineage (NCBI taxonomy): Eukaryota > Metazoa > Chordata > Mammalia > Pilosa > Megalonychidae > Choloepus > Choloepus didactylus. The sequence continues at coordinate 55,568,687 of NC_051320.1, read as the reverse complement.
AAGACTGTAGGTGCAGGCTTAGCCAGAATTTATTTCTGTGGATTATGTTGTGCAGACACGAGCACTGCAGTTGAAGATTTTCACTGTGTCAAAGCAGGGCCATTGAGTGAAAATACCCACTGCATTCCCCTACCCCTACCCCCCGCCTCTCGCTTTCAAAATACATTGGATTATGGCATTCAAGGGTTACTCTCACACAGAAAATACAACAAACCCACAGCGTTCAGTTCTGCAATTGGATTGTCTTCTGGGTGGGTGGGGGAGGTTAGGGTTATGGACACAGGATTAAGGGGGAATTATTTTTTGTTTCTTGTGAGGAGTTGAGAGAGAGCTTGAAGTGGAATAGATACAGAGAAAACAGAATTTGGAGGCTGAAGGCACATTAGTATCCAGTCTTTCTGTCCAGTGCCAGGTGCTGCTGAGTATACACATACACAAATGCCTGTCTAATAACTACCCTGCTCTCGGTCATCTTTCCTGTAATCCCAAACCTCTTTCATCCCGAGACACCAATGGAAAACCGATGTTGAGTATGGTGTCCTGAGCTTCAGTGCTGCTAAGCTATAGTCCTACAGTCTCAGCTGGCCTTGGCAACTTGCAGGGGTGGTGATTCCCGCTATCATCTCAATCCTTAGAGAAACAAATCTGTTCCTCTCCAGCTATGATAATCCCCCACAGTACCCTTCTCAAACAAAAACAAAAGCGAGAAGGATTGCAGTTAAAGACAGTAGGGACAGTTTACAGTTTAACAGCAAAAGATGAATCTCCAGTTCCAATAGTTTGAGATCTGAACTATTTCCCAAGCAGCTAAGGAATAACGATGGTCACAGATATTCCTTAGTGCCTTGGAGGTTTCTTGTTGAGGACTAAGGACTTGAAGATAATGATACTATCCCCTGCCAAATCCTGTAGCCAGATCATGCTGCTTTATTGTCAACTGGATCAGAAGATTCTGGCATATCTAATAAAGTCAGCTTGGACAACTGACCTCTGTTTATCCCCAGAAAGTCATCAACTTGAAGCAGCAATGTAGTCCTGATGCCAAGCTCCGGCTTAAAGCCTGACTGATTATGATCCAAGAAACGAGAGAAATCTCAGAGTTGTTGTGGTTGGCTAACTTCCATCTTCTCAGATAATTTTACCCAAACAGTGGTGTGAGGGAGACATAGGCTCCCATACCGGGAAAAAGATAATGAAAGAAGGAATTGGGCAGAACTTGCTGGAGACAGTTTTGCTGTCCTTTGCTGGAGCCACTCTGACCCCAGGTTAGGACCAGCAGACTCCAGCTTGCCACTGATTCCACGTCTTATAGTGTGGAAAAAGATATCTGTTTCTTAAGTCAGCTCTTAGGCCCTGTGGATTAGGTAATGAGCAAGGAAGTAGGAGTGGAGAGCGGCTTTCCAGGGGATGCACCTGCACACCTCAAGCTGGGCTGCAGGAAACTGGAGTCACTATAGTCAGTGTTCACCTCTGCCCCTGAGCACACAAGTCTGCCCCACCTGAGCATCCATTTCTACATCAATGTACGTATGACCAGGAACCACACCCGGCACATCTCAGGAGCTGTGGGACCAAGGGGCTGCCCCAAGAGTCTAAGCAACATCCCCAGGATGAACCCTGTGGTAGCTTTTCCCATGGGAAAGAGAATGGAGAGCTGTAGAGAGAACAGTGAGATCTATTCACAAGATTTTAACCCCTGAAGTCTCAGGGGTTGGGAACAGGAGGAAGGATGGGGGTGAGTTAAACTGTATGATTTGTGAGCTTGCAAAGGTCTGGCCTATTGCCCATGCCTTGTTTCACTCATAGCACCTCTCATTTCTTCAATGTTCCTCTGCTGAACCCCCAAATCTGTAGCCACTCAGAGTGCTTTGTAGAGAGTTTGGATGTCCAGACTAGGAGGCCTGCTTTGTGAAGTAGTTGCCTGGAATTGCTGCCCAGATCCTGGCCCCTTCCTATAGCCACCTGCTCTCATTTTGGAGCTCCATTGTCCACTCCGGTTCCCCAGCCCCAGGACAACCAAGCCACATCAGCCTTGTTCCACTCACATGGAGGCTTTCCGACACCCTGGCCTCCCACACTCCTTCCTCGATCTGGTGGCTGTCCTGGTCTCCAGCAGCCACTCCAGGGGCTGTGGGCTCATAAATGCCCTGTACCAGCAATTGGCCCGCATCTCACCCCTGCCAGCCCTGGTCACCGTGTTTTCTGAAATGTACCTCCACATCACAGGCCACTCTTGGCTGCTTGAGCTGCACGATGAGAAGGTTGTTTTGCTTGCTGTCCTGTGCACAGTCAATCTCTGTGACGGGGAAGGCCTGCTGCTGTGTGTCCTCACTGACACTCACCACGAAGAGCACTTCTGAGGTCAGCAGCAAGCACCCTGCATGCTCCTGCCCTGAGCCCCTCACCAGCACCACGTCCAGGGCCATGTGGACTTCTGGTCTGCCCAGAGACTGAAGCATTTTCCTGTTTAAAAGGAGAAAAGTGATATGTGAAGTCAGCTTCAAAAAGTACTTATCAGTACTCAGGATTTGTACCAAGGGTTGGGACATTTCCACACAAAGCTCCTCAAGGGCAAAGGGCCCTCCAGAATCTGATTATTAATTTTACCTTGAAATGTAAATTTTACTTTACTTCTCAAACTGATTCTGGTCAACAGAGCCTGGCTTCTCCTGGGGACAAAGATTTCCCTTGGCTCTGGTTGATGCCTTTATATCCCATTGTAATTCGAACCCTGGTTCCATAGACAATCTCAGGCCTTTTGTAGGCCTGGGTTTCTCTGCCGTGTACATGCTCCCCCTGAGTGGAAAGCATGGAGCCGAGTTCTGCAGCCGGCCTAAATCTGGGAACAGCCTTTTTCTGGCTTTCTAGTGTGCCCTTATGCTACCTGACATGCCACAAACGGCCACTTGTCTTGGGCTCCCCTAAAAGCACAACCCATTCACTTCAGAGCAAGCCAGTACCTATTAACAAACTGTGTGGATATAAAGTGGGGCAAGAGTCTAAATAATTTTACCAGACATATTTGACATGGCTATTTGGAGCCTGGTCAGCATGTAGATCACTTGGCTGATAGCGCTGTTTGGGAAGCTGAGAAAGTCCAGCTCCGTGTAAAATACCTGTGACAAGAGAAGGGAGTTTTACTAGTGGTTTTCTGGAAAACAGTTCTGTGATATAATGATGTCATCTGCTTAGAGCCATCTATAAAATATTACAGATCTAAAATGATGTCACATGTTTAGAAGCAAGTGTATAGATAATCATTAAACATTACAATGCTCTTAACCCTGGTGATCTTATGTTAGCTACAAACTAAAAAATGAATGCGCTACAGTCCAAGCATAGACTAGCGATTAGAGGGAGCACAATGCTCCAGAGAGTAATCAGTCCTGAACAATATCTTGCACGCTATTTATGATTCATGTGTAAAAAATAACTTCCTTGCTTAATATTAAAATACTTCCATATCTGTTCTCTAGCTGATCAAATAATTTTAAAAAATCACACAGATAGAGACACACAAAGGACACAGTTTGCCTAGATAGAATATTTAAATGTTAAGTGACTTAATCCAGCCGTTGAACATGAATCCATACGTGTTTGTGAGCCCTCTCGGGGTCTCTGGTTTATGACATGCTCTCCCTGGTGCCAGCATCAAATGAGGGCACCCAGCAGCAGCCACACAGGCCCCAAAAAGAGACTCTCCAGAGCCAAAGATGGTACAGCACGTGTGCTTTCTGAGGGCTTGTAAATGTTTATAAATGAGGCACAGTCATTAGACTAAGAGTTAGTGGTTTGTAAAACCTTCAGTGCAGTAATAAAAGTTTTACAAGAATGATGGAAACCAAAAAGGCCATGTGAAGCTCTGTTCTGAGATGCTCTTACATAAGGAAGAATTCCTCAGCCCTGGGAAACACACGGTGAGGGACAATAGCAGTTTCCAAACCAAAAGAATTTATGAAGTATAAGTTTACTTTACCTCACTGGAGTCTATATCAAAAGGAATACTGTTCTTATTAATGTGTATGCATTTGATAAACAAGATTTTAACTTTTTCCATTTCTAAGTTACAGCAAGTCTGTCAGTTTCCCTGTGAGTGAAAATGTCATTCAGAGGAGGAGAGAGAGACATGAAGAGGCGCTGGGGCGGGGAAAAGGGGAGAGGAGCACATGTTCATGTCTGTGTGGTCTCTAAAAGATCCTCTCCGGATGGCTGCCTGAAGTACGGACATTCTTCTCCTGCTCCCTTCCTCTCAGACACTGTTATTTTATGCCCTGATCTGGCTGCCTCTTGTCAGATCTACTGAGGTGCAGGATGACGTATCCCACAGACTTTATGGCCAGATGCAGACAAGCAGAGTGCTCACAGGTCTGGCAAAAAGGAGAACCCTTCTTTAGTTCATGATTCTAGCTAAACAGTCTGCTTCATGACCAAAACGTTGAAACTAATTTTAGGTAAAAAGGTAACGATTATAGCCCCATGTTTATTAAAAGTTCTTTAACATGCTCTGCCAAGAATGTAGAAAATAAGCACAGGAGAAGGTGCTTTCTTGCCTACAAACCCAAGTGTGCACATGCCTACACAGGGGAGAGTTGCTGGGCACCACCCCAAGGGCCCTTAAGCCCAAGTTCCCCACAGCTGTCTGCTTGGGAAAAGGGGTTTGTCTGCAGATCGCCTGCTTCTGCTGCCACGGGCCAGAAGACTGCCTGGCTGCAAGCAGCAGGATGGAGTCTGCAGGTGAGAAAGGCATCCCAAACCCAAACGTGTGCGTACGTGTGCGTGCACACACTCCAAACACACACTCACTGTAATATAAAGGGATCTTCTTGCCTTATGACCTATGCTTCCTTCCAGTTTTCTCACAGGAAAAAGTAGTAATTCTTTTCTCTAGTGCAACACATTCTCTATACTGCCCTCAACCTCTAACTGGTTACTTTCCATTCAAGTCTGTTTATTAAATGTACTGTAAACAGATACTACACCACATATATACTGAAATTACTAATTGATTTTCTGGTTTTACAATTTATTTTATTTTATTATTAATACAACTGTAAATAAACAAAAGGAGGTGAGAAAGATAGCTACTATTTATCTATCTTATTTTTTACTACTTGGCCACATGAAGGTCTAGATTATCTTAGAGAACCCTTGGATTTAACAATGCAAATTCAACAGGAGTGTCTGAGTTGGCCTAACAGGTTCCCCCCACCTTACCGTAGCCAGTCTGCGACACAAGCTCAGCTGCTCCTCCTACGGGCTTTGTGAACACCCCCATGATTCCTTTTCCCACCCCGGAGAGAACACCCTTGGCCTTGTGTCCTGCTGAAGCCTGGGCCTCAGATGTTTTCTGGAAGTTCTGCATCGGCTGATCGACTATACCAGCAATTGCACCTGAAACAACAAAAGCTCCCAGTAAGGACTTAAAATCCTCAGAAAATGAAAACCTTCAATCTGGAACACATGTTATTTGTATTGAAAATGAAAGTCTATCCTCATTATAAAGTTCTTTACTATACATTTACTTACCAATTATCTAAGCACACTGTGGGCTAAGTTAGACATCTATTATCTTCATCAAAACACATTTTTCAGACCACAGGATCTGTGAAGTTTAGTTCAGAATTTAATAACATGTCAGACTTTTCCGAAGTGTCAACCCCAGAAGTTAGGCAACATGGTTTAGGGAGGAGAGCTAACAATTCCTTAAGAGGAAAGAGATCCTGCTCAGCCTAATCAATCTTCATGGAATCAGGAAGAGAGCACCCCCTTTCTGTGTCCCTACTTTTTAATAAGAGGAATTGTTGATTATGGTAATTATTATTTCTAATACAGCTAACATATTTTCAGAGCCAGGGACTGGTCTAAGAGCGTTGCCTGTATGAGATCATTTGATACTCAAAATTCTAGGAAATAGGCATAGTTTTTAATCCTCATTTTCTAGATAAGGACTCTGAAGCACAGAGAAGTTAAGGAGTTTCTCCCAAGGTCACACAGCTGTTAAGCAGAAGAGCCAGAATTTAGACCTAGGGAGCTTAATCAGAGCCTGCTTTCTTAACCACCCAGCTATTCACTTTTTCTGTTTATGAAACTCCGTAGAGAAGGAGTTCCTTCCCTTTGTCAATCTTCAAAAACCTTCTCTCACTTCAACTGAAGACTTCAAAATACCTACAAAGCTCCATGGTTACTCCCTTGTGCCATAAGTGTTTCACCACTGGGTAACCATTATACTAAGCTTTATAAATGACAGGAATCCCTCAGCCTCTTGTGGACAGGTCCCTCCTTGTTCCTCTACTCTGAGGGGCCAATGATGAGATCTAGTAAAAGGCCTCACCAGTCTGATTTTTTTCATGATGAAGAAGTTTCCCTAACTCAATAAAAGATAAAATTTTTATTACATTTCTTGACAGAATTCTGTTTTAAACTCAAACCTGCTAGGATTAATGAAATGCACAATCCTTCTGGTAGAAATTTTAGTATATGTCAAATCCCATTACTCCAAATGTGAGTAATTCAAAGTCTCTTGGGAAAGCAGAGATTTCCAAGTCTCAGTTAATGACTTGCTAGTTTCAAGTAATATTCCATTGAACAAAATCCCAGTAAAACAAAAGGCCAGCTCCTTCAGGTCAATTGTAAAGGGAATGTTTTTCCATACAGATTCCATTCCTCCAGGTTTTGACGGAGTCATTTACATTGACATATTGACAGATTAATCATGACCTCAGGCTACAGGTCTGTTACCCAGTGCAGACCAAAGCTCACAGCTGGCCCGGGCCACCCTGGCTATCAGGCTGAAGAGTCACTATCTCGGGAGGCTGACACCCAGTTCTGGCAATAGGGCTGGGGAGCTTGCCTCACTTTTTCAGAGTCCGAGAAATCTGATGCTCTGCTCTCTATGTATAAGATCAGGAGTCAGGGGGCTGGGGAGTATCAATGAAACCAGTGACACTGGAGGGCAGCGGCCCATCATCACTGCAAGGGACAGGCGGTAACCCTGGGGTCTTCAAATCATTTCATAGCAGATAGTTCAAAGCAAATGCATCAAGTCAAAGAATACAGCATTTGTGATTTCATTATCTAATTTCTTTAAAGGGTCCCCAGGCTTAATAGTAAGAAAACAGATGGGGTAAGTAATCACAAATTCACCAATAAATTAAATTATTGCCTGTATTTCTAGTAGAAAGGTCTTTTCTCAAGTGCAGCTTTCCATTAAGACTATTAAAATTGAGTTGGGAGGGGTGGTTACTTCATTTAGAGTCTCCCGTTTCCCTTTAATATACCAGGCCTAGCCTGAACAGGGAACTCGGAGCCTTGTCCAGCCATGATTATCTGCAAAGGGCTCTGACTTCTAAATGCTTAAATACAAACAGGTATCCACAGTGAAACTCCCCTTTGATCTTCTGCTTTCTCAGCCACTGGCCACAGTGAAGGCTCCAGTTACTGTGGCTTTGATAAACTGTTTGGGCCGCCAGGAAAGGGGAAAGCCTGAACCCATGACAAGGTGTTAGATTCTAAGACTTTGAGAAGGAGCTGCCAGATCACATGCACTGGGCTCACACCAGGCCCTCCAGGGGGCAGGCAGTCCCTTCATGTCACACACACCAGCGCCCCCCTGGTCACCAGGTGCTGGGCGTCTCCCCCTTTGTGCTAATGACCTGGAGAGCAGGGAGGACACCAGAGACCAGCGGCGATTTCATGGTCTCTTCAACCCTGCTATGAGAGGCAGTTTCTCTTAGGCCTTTAGAAGGTTCTCGTATGAAGTATAACCCAGCTAAATCTTACAGCTGGTAAACTATGTACTGTCATAGACTCAAACTTTGCTTTAAGCTTTTAAGTGGTGGAAATTGATCCCAAAACTTGTCTGTTGGCACCAGGCTCACGGGTGGGCAGCCAGGTGGAGATGGCTGTGATGTGATGAAATGGGGTGGGGAAGGAGGAGTGAGTCTCGGAGGTGAGCTTTTGATGGATTCTGTGGGCTGAGAAAAGCAGAATTTAGGGAGGCACTTCCTTTTGTACCCTTAAATCGTAGGAGGAGGGCCTCATTTCTTTGTGAAGCAAGGAAAGGAAAGGACCCTCCTTTACCTCTTCTATGACTTACTCCTCAGTCTCAGACAATAAACAATTTTCTGCCCTCTGATCTATGAAAGCTCCTGAACTGTGTCTGTGTTGGTGCCACACAAACCGCACTTTGTCAACCTTTGCAGAGAAGGCTGTAATTTTACTTTGGGCACATTTTTGTCACAATAGCAGAGGCACAGGCCAAAGCTGGGACCCCATGCTACAGCTCACCACTCCAGAGACAAAGGAGACCCAGGATATTAGGCATTCCAGCGTAAGGCTGTTTTGACCTGAAATGGTTAGCAAACTGAAGAAGAAGCACATGGTCTCAGTTATTCCCTAATTCCCCAATCACCACAAATAAGTCTGCTAATGGCAGATAATGGTAGCAGAGGAACTACTACTCTTAAGTGCCGTCTCTTGGGAGGCACAACTCTACAGTCTAGGACACTGGTGGGGAAACTGAGGGAAACTACTTGAATTGCCTGGTGGAGAAGACTGTTTTGTTGGAACTCCAACTGGAATACCTAAGCGAAGCTGGGAAGATACAGAGAGTTGTGACTTCAGGGAAACCTAGTGATACTTCATAAATCAGACAGCAGACCCCAAGAGGAATGGGTCACAAGGCAATTTCTGGCATCCAGCCTTGGTATTCTTGAGAGAGAAGCCATGTCTGGGAGGGAAAGTGGGGTATAACCGTGACATGGAGCTCTACTTCCTCTCTTAGCTCAGGCTCCAGGGTGCAGTAGAAAGTGTGGGTGTTTGGGGAACAGATTTGGTAAACGTGGGCAAGGCTGGTGCCAGTTGTGCAGGCTAAATGGAGTTTTTCCAAAAGTGATTGCTTTGGGAAAACTGTGGTGCAGCTCATCCAAAAGCCTCAGCACCTCTCAGCAGCATCTTTCTGCCAGCCGATACCTGCCCTCCCTGACCTGCGGTGATGTGGCTGGGCATGGCAGCTAAATCCTTTGATTTTCAAGTGCCTCAGAACACTACAGTGTTCCAATGAGGGAGAAGCAAAGATAGGAAGGCACACCAGACCCATAAACTTTGGGGGAAATACGTTCTTCCTACACTGAAACTTTAATTATTTGGTTTCCCCACACCCTGACTTCCCAGGCCTGGAGTCCTCCAGGGATGGGTGACATGCAGAAGGGCCCAGAGCTAGTTATCACTTGTCATGTGTTGGAGGTTGGACCTGGGCAAGTGGCTTAACCTCTTCCATGCCTCAAGGGTGAAAAACAAATAGGTGACAGATGTGAAAGTGCTTTGCCAACTGTGAACCACTCTTAAACACAGTTTTATTTGCTGGGTCCTTAATGTTTCTATCTTATAAAGGAAAAAACTGAGCAACTAGAATTTCCATTTCTCTACATGGGTTTCGAACTATTGCACGATAAGAGCTCTTAACTTCAATTAGGTACTTAATTGCACATGACAATTTTAAACACCATTTCTGGGGACGGATTGAATGGTGACAAATCTATAACTTTCAGGGAGACGGTACTTGGTTTGGTCCTACCCTCCCTCTCTTCTTCCTTGAGATAACCCAAAGATGATGTGAGATACAGACAGGTACTTGAACTCGTAGAGAAAGAAAGCTGATTTGGGCCATACTTGAGATGCCTGCTGTGAATGAAAAACTCTGAGGAGTCCAGAAATGGAGAAGCTGCCAGGGTGGGTACTGGACTAGTAATGAAGTTCCTGTGGGTCTAGGGTCAGGCCCAGTGGTTTGCAGGTCCAATTAGTATACACAGAAAAGGGATTGACTTCACCCCCAGAACTCAAAAGATTTTTGTAAATTACCAGAGAGGCAGAAAGACTCCAAGAGCCCACTTCATTTTCTATGGACAGACTAAATGATTCCCTTGCATGGGTGAGGGCATACACAACACAATGATGATAGCAAACAGCAAAGCTTTATGGCTTTCTACGGTCAATAGGAGCAATACCCGCAGGGATGGCATGGTAAAGGAGACACTTGGTTCCTCACCTAACTGATTTCCAACAGCAGGCACAACTGTATACAGTAGAAACTAGGTAGTGGATGTGGACTGCTCTGGGTGGAAAGAGACTAGAACCAAGGGCCAGAGGGAGTCAGGGCGTAGACAGACATGTGCCCACCTGCCCACGCCTCCTCTTTCTGATCACCTGTAAGCTCCAAGAGCCTGGATGGATGGAAGGGAGCTCTCATGTCCAGAGCAGAGGGTGATCGAGCCTGTAAGGTTCCACAGTCCCAAAACAGTGACCTTGAGGCCCCCAAGATAAACTCATTGTCACTTCCTCTGGTCACAGCATCTTAATCCATTGAACCAAAACTAAAGCAAAAATGCTCCTGCCATTGCTCAATTGTCTCTTTTTGCTGGGATGCGCTTGGAAACCAGGCACCTCTCACAGTTGCCTTGCTCCCCTCGTATGGCTGCTGCTTCCCAAACACTGACTTTCTGCCTGACATAAGATTGGCCATCATTTCTAATAACAGTACTGCCAGCCCCATTTTATAAATGAGAAACCCAGGTTCAGAGAAAATAAGAACTTGCCCAAGGTCACTAAGAAAGGTCTTGGCCACCCAAACCTGGAGGCTGCTGGCTCCTGAGGGATGTGATCCACCCACCAATCGCTGTCTTCCCCAGGGTGGTCACCGTTGCCTTTAGGGTTACTGAGCCAGAGGCGAGTGCTCTTTTACCCAGCATTTTCAGCCCGGATCATAAGCATCACAATTTCTAGGCATTACCAAATGACAGTGGCCCACACCACTGAATGTTATTACTTAAATGATTTCCAGTAACTTAACCTGAAGTTGTAACATTTTACTACTTCCTCCCAGAACCTCAGCTGGGCTGCGGTTGCAAGTTGAGGAGTGAGTTGTATATAGAACTGAAGATTGGAGACCGGACAAATCCTTTCAAGCTCATCTCTTCTAACCTTTGCTCTCCGCTGCTTTTGGTCACTTTGATCTCTGCGAGATGCATACTCCTCCTTCAGATGCACGGAAGGCTTGTTGCCAAGCAATACAGTTTAAATTGCTTTGCAAACAAATAAACTAGAAATATCCTTGAAAATCCTGCTCTGCAAAATTTCAACTCTGAAACTTCCTTTTTATAGATTTTTTCCAAAGCAACATTTTCAAAGATTTGTAATATTTCAAAATAGCCATAGCAATCTTCACCTCTAAATATACTATCTGGCTGCTTGACAAACAATAAATTCCTGTAAGTCATGCTGATCTGGCACTCTTTAAAAAATAAAAGGAAAAAGAAGGCTCCTTACTGAAGTTTATATGACATTTGCACATTGCTCTAGTGCTTCTCCAACAAGAGCAAGCATCTGCAATATGTATGGCAGTGAAGAAGCAGCCAAGGAGCAAGTGCGTCACAAGGTTTGTCTATTACTTTAAAAAGCAAACAGCCACATGCTGCAGCCCTTGTGCAGACACCACTATGCTGGGGGGCCTCTTAGGGAATTATTCTTTCCTTTGGAGACAGGTCCAAGACACATTTCACACTAGAGGCAAAGGAAGGCCACACATATGAGTTTAGGCCAGTGAGCCTCTGACCGTGCAGCTCCTGGGACGGCCCCTTGGAGAGCGTCAGAACGGCTCTGGGAAATGGGGCCCTGTTTCCAGAGCCCTGTTTCCAGAGCCTCATTGGCTGTAGGAACCAGAGCAAGTGTCTTATTCTCTCTGAATCTCAGCTTTGTGAGCAGAAAGGATCCCCAGGGAGAACCCGAAGACACGTCCTGAGAGATGCTGCATCCTAGAGGCAGAGAGCAGACCGACAGGGGCCCACGAGTCCTGGCAGCCCCTTACCTAGCAGGCTGATGCCCAGCCGGGACAGGCCCTGGCGGAGCCCTTCGCCCAGGCTCTCCGGGAGCTGCCGCCGCCACTCTTCCTGCCGGTTGTAGTGCTCCTCGTCCAGCGAGAGCCGATCCATGTTCCGGGCCAGGCTCGTGGCCAGGTTGGTGATTGACGTGAGGGTACCTGAGGGCAAAAAAACATGTAGGTTGGCCTCCTTGTCACACAGCACACACAAGAGGGGTGGTCCCTAGAGGGCTGCAGGGGGGGAGGTGGGAGGTGGGGGGAACAGGCAACCAGGAGCACGGTGTCCTTCCTGGACATATCCAGATGGTGGGCAATGGCGACTTCCTCTTGGACAGCTGGAAGCAGCCATAAGGCCATGAGGTGGTGGTGGACACTGGCCTGTGAAGGAAAGGGCGCTCTTCAAAAGTGGTAGTATAAGAAACTCTGTTACCAGGAAAATGCCTAGAGTCTCACAGGAAACTATCATGCACTATCACTTAGTCGTCAAGGCTTGGTCACAACAGTCCTTGTTGAAGGTTAAAACTTGTCTGCTCTGATCTTAAAGGTTAGGCTTCTGTTGCTGAATTTTTGATAGATTATAATTCAATCTATAATGATAGATCCCATCTTAGGAATAAAACTTTTCCCTCCTCATTACTTCAGTCATAATAAAGAAAGACAGTAAACAGTAGTATATTTGGCATTCTGAGGAACTAATTATTGCACCACAGAGAAAACACATGCAATTTTGATATTCAGGGTGTTAACTGAAGAAGGTGAGGACAGTACAGGGAGTAAATCACTTGGAAGCCAGGATTCTGTCTAGTTTTCCTAAGAATAGCTATTTCAGCATGTTGTTCAGAAAAGTCATAATTCTGTCTGGCAAGTCTGCATACATCTTAATGAACAAAACTAAAAGTCATCCATGGACACATCTTGAAGCTAAGGAACTAACTCATCTGTTACTGGACATCTAATTTCAAGAAGAAATGGAAGATGTCATTTTCACAACTGCATCTTGACCAGTATTTAAACAGAAGAAAAACAACACACCCCCACCACACACACACACACACAGACACACACACACACACACCCCATACCCACAAACCAAACAGAGCTTTCTAAGAGGAGAGAACAAGTGCAAAAAACATTCAGTGAGTCAGTATGCTAAAGTTCCTGCAGAGTTCTGTTAAAATTAGCAGGTGTTTGTTGTCCTGTTTTAAAATAAAAACAACGGAACCAAAGGGATTCAAGTGTCAAACGTGCTGAGAACCCCGCCCTGGGGCTCACTCCCACGCTCAGCCCCCGGGCCTCCCTGGGTGATGGGGGGCTGAGGGGAGCAGTCCTCTGCACTGTCCGTGGAATTTGTTTTTATTGCTCTTGCTGTTCTCTTGACAACCCCCCACCCACAGCCCCCCCTTTATGGATCATGGATTCTCATATTCCAAGCTTGAGTCTTCTCTTGAGGCCTCTTGGAGCCGTCCACTCGGAGTGGAATTGCTACACTGTCCACAGCAAAGGCCTCTGGTGGGTGGGTGGGGGGAAGCCCATCGGCCTGTTTTCCCTGCCTCCTGCTAGGAAGAAAAGTAACTCAGAAGGCCCTGGTTAGTTCACAAGTCACTGCCGACCTGACCGAAATATCATCAGGCAAACACACGGCCATGGCATTCTCCTCCTTGGGGGAAGCCTGGGTCTCTGGCTGCAGCAGAGCGGCCTGGCCTCTGAGCCCGGTGGTCGACCTGAGCCACAAGATGGCGCTGTTTACGTAGTGCGCTGGAGAAGAGTTGGCTGTTCTACCTGCAAATCTGCTTTCATGTCAAAATGTATCCATATACTTCCAAAAGTTATGACAACTGTATCTACATTAAAAAAAAAAGATGAGGCAATACAGTGTAGGATTTCTGATGCTTAGCAGAAGTCATGAACACCTTTAATATTTCTGTATTTATCACATGGAATAACAGTTGAGCCAATCCTTGTTTTCCCAGTGGGAAGTCTAAAATTCTGAAGTTTCTGAAACATTTTCACACACTACAGGCAAGCAGTGATCTGTTTAAAACATAAGCCATTAGAAATGAGCTTGGTTACAAATCCAACATTTCACTGCAAGCTAACATGCCAAAGCTAGAGGCAATCTGAATGCATTTAAAACTAACACGTTCTTTAAAAAATAACAGGAAAGGGATGAAAATAAGGCATTACTACAAGGAACCAAAAGAGGTACCTTTGGAAATGTGCTTTACAAATGATGTTGTCCCTCTGGAAACGCCACTCACAAAGGCTCCGGGGCCTCGGGTCAGCCCCTCGTACGGAAGCCTGAAGAAGTCGGCGATGCCGTTGCCTATGCTTCTCACCAAGCTTGCCGGGCTGCCAAGGATTTCCAGAGACCCAACCACCCATCCTGTAATGGACCAAAGGGAACGGGTTACTGAAATCTTCAACACAGCACTCTCAACATTTGTGTAAAAGTGACCCAATTTCCCTGAATTGACAATGTAATAAGCTTCTTTGGAGCAAAATATGGGAAATAACTCATTCACTGTGAATTCATAAATGGCAAATGTTCATACTTTATAAATCAAAGTGATCCTTTTGGCAGCCTCACAAATAGTTTTAATATGACTTCCTTGCCTGAGCCTCCCGTATTCCTGCTAAAAGAGGTCCACAAGCAGGGAGGATACATGCCCCCAGCAGCCCGAGGTAGGGCAGCCTCTTGGTCGGCAGTTTTTGCCTGCTGTGAAGGAGTTAGCCCGACAGCCTACAAGGGAGCGGCGGAGGCACTGGGAGCACCAGGACGAGGAGGAGATGCCCAGAGGGAGGAGGCCAGATGCTAAATGGGGTGTTGCAAAGCGGATGCAAACTTCTGACAAAGACAGACGAGTTATTTTTAATCTTTCCCAATCCTACCAAGCTGACTGCTTCCCTTTGGAGCAGAGCTAGAGCCAGACAAATGTCTCCCCTTCAACCCGAGCTTCAGTTGCGTAAACATCGGTGACATGGACATACTGATTAGGTGAGCGAGAGGGGAGTGTTCCCTGCAAAATGTCCCAGGAGGGCAACTTTGGATCTGATTTCCTATTTAAGCTTGGGCTTGCCAGGAGCTGGCCTGCCTGGTGGCCTGACTGCTGTGCCTGTGGCCTCGTGGGAACGTGGCTGTGGTGTGGAGCCCGGTAGAGGCTCCCTTTCCCCTTCTTCCCCAGGGTGGGGATTTGGGGCTCTTGGTCAGAGGACTGGAGGTGCAGGCAAGAGCCAAAGGCCAAGGGCCAATGAGAGGAGGATTACAGAAAGGCAGCTCCAACTTGCCCTGGGCTGAGAGCCCACTACCAGGGAGGCCATGGGTACAGGACCCATGTGGGGGTGATCCCTCCCTCACTGGCAGGTTCTTGAGGGACAGTCGTGACAGAGATCCTCAGATGAGTCACCTCCAAGAGGATTTGGAAGGTGTGAGTGGAAGAGCCAAGCCAGGATCCTGAAGGGTTCTTAGGCCTAGCCCAGGTAGAAAGGGACAGTTTTACATTTTGCAGTTGCCTCACTTCTCTGCAACATTAGGCGGATAACATTAGAGATTAGTTCAAAGAAAGGAATAATGTCCAGAAGATGAAGATTATAAATGGGGAAGCCCTATGGGTGCCAAGCATTCAACTCATTTAATTCTCACAATGACTATGCAAGAGAAGTATTATGTGTCTTAAACACACGTTAGCCAATAACTAGTGAGCCCCTGTGTTGGGTGACCGATAGTGCCAGGGACAGAATACAGGTAAATCTGACAAGGTGTTACCCTATCTTTATGGTCTCACAGGCAGGCAGGAAGAGGGAGAAACTGAGGCTCAGAAATTAAGCCAACTGCTGGCTAGAGGGGTCAGCTGGGTTTCCAACCCAGGTGAACTAGATTCCACAGCCTCCCCCTTCTTTCTGTGACCCCAGGCTGCAAAGACCAGGCAGGACATCTGTGGGAGGCTGTGTCATAGTCTTCCTTGGAGCTGCCTCTTTGGAGGTGAAGAAACAGAGCAGATTCTCTTTAGCTAGAATGGTATGTTGTAAGGTCCTACCTGGAGGCAGAAACTTGGTTGGGAAACATCTTAATTCTCCTTTTTGCCCAAGATTCCAAATATAGATCAAGAAAAGAGAGTAGCTGCTCCCCAGCGAAAGCTGCGCTATACTGGGCCCATTCTGGTCATGCAGTGGGGAAAGAGTGGGTAAAAGTCGTCCAGCCTGGCCACCTTCTCTCACCCAGCTGCTGGGGGGCCCTGCCCAGATCTTAAGGGCCACATGAAAGGTAGGGTTGGGATCGCCTACATTTACGGCCACTTATGGCCACTTATGCCTGAAGCCACTGCCTGACAGAAGGGCTGTGTGAGAACCGGCGCCTTTTCTCTGTAGCATCTGAGCCAACCAAAAAAGGGCAGAAAGTATCCAAGGGCATTCATTCTTTAATTATTTTCCCCCAAAAGGGCATATACTTTTTGCTTTCTCATTTGGGAATTTGGTTGAAAAAGGGAGTCTGGCTTCCCCTCAAATTGAGATGTGGGGGCAGAGAAGGACCTCAGGAAATTATCAAGCCCACATTCCTTCCTTCAAATAGGGTTAGTCATTCATTTCTAATCACTAAAACCTCTTCAAGAAGGTGACTCTGCAAACCTCCCTGGAAATGAGGTCAGGGTATTTTTGACCATCAGAGCCAGGAACCTTCTAATCAAGTTCAGTGGGGAAATTCTGACCCACATGAGATGAGATAGCAAATAGTTCAATCCCAAGCTGGCACTTCCCCTTCATCAACCTGCTCACGCTTTTTCCTTAAGACTTTTCTACCAGGGGCCAGTGGTCACCTCCTGCCATCTCTCCAATTCCCATGCCTTCAAATCACTGATTTCCTCCAGATATTCTTCGAATTGTCAGAGAGTTTTAGTGACAGAGTTTCCAACGGCTCTAAAAATTTGGCCCTCTATGTTAGAATTTCTTGTCTCAGTTTATAATGGGGTTGGGACAGCAGTTTGGAGGATTTTTAGGTGGATTACAAAAAATCCAAACAGAATGTTCTTGTGAAAGCTCATTAAAAACAAAAAAACAAAACACAGAGAGCTCATTTTTAGCACACAGGCTGCAGAGACACGGTTATGTGGTACCACAAGCTGGGGAGCCTTTGCCAGCTCATTGCATGGATGGTGCTCCCCACACCTTGGCATTTATTTGCTGGCCTGATGGGAGGATTATTCCTTCCGAGGACTCAGATCAGAGCTCAGCAATCCACATTCCTGCTCCTCCTGTTAAAAGCAAAAATTTCCTGAAAGGATAAGTTTCTGGAATTGCTTATAAATGTATCTGTCTATTAAATTTGAAATGTTAACTGCTTATTTTTAAATGATTTCTTAGCAAAAGGGAAATGTTTTCTTTATTGTTTTGCAAGCTATCAAAACAACAGGTCTGACAGAGCCCTTCCCCGATCTTGTCATTCCCAGTTTAACAGCTCTGGACAGCCCTATTAGCTCTATGAATTTTCATTATGGAGAAAATGGAATCCCAACAATATGGCAATAACATGGGCCACTTACTGCCACAACATTAATCTTATATGGGAATGTCTCCACCAAGTACGATGTTACAAAGAGGTTAGCACAAAAGTTCTCTCCTTTGTTGCTTTCTGAAAGTAAGATTTCCACATTCTCTACTAGAAAGGGCTGACAAGGCCAACTTTGGATGGTTCCCATGCTTGAATTCTTGGGAACATGAGGAGCCAGATTATCAAACTAAAAGGGCTTTAGAGTGAACTTGGGTCAGGAATGTGTGCTTTGATGCTGATTACTGTAAAGTATTCTGAGACCACACGGACCCCGATGCTCAACTTTTAGCTCACAATGCTCCCCAAACTCCCCTTTGTACTCATGTTCCTGCAGACCTTTCTGGACAGACTGAAAAGAGAAACCTTGCTTTCCACTGTGGCGTCCTGGAGGAGCTCTGGCCCTTGGCCTGCAGGAGACCATTTGCCTGGCACCAGCGGGTGAGAGGAGCTAGGGCTAGTCTTTCTTTTTGGGCTCAGGTCTGTGGAGAGGTTGAGACAGAAGTCTTCTCTCTGCAAATCTGTCTAGATAGGCGGTGCAGCACTGGACAAGTAGAGGGCTCTCCACTGCATCTTACTAGCTCACAAAATCCTTCACATTTTTTACCTACAGTTACTCATGGACTGGTAATGAGGAAAACTGACAACCCTAGAAAACGTGATTTCTTTTAGGCCCAAGTGCTAAAGGCTGGACTAGACTCCCTGGCTGTACCAGTGTGCTGATATAGGGCTTGGACTTGGAAGGTGGTAAAAAAAAGTGTTTGCTAAATTGAAGTAAAATTCTAAGTTATAGAACTAATGTAACAGCTTCTATTGCTTGAGTGCTTACTAAGTGCCAATCAAAATGCAGGGTACTTTACAAACTTTCATCTAATTCTCTTGAAATCCCAAAGTCCATTTTATAAAGGAGGAAACTGAGACTCAGAGAGGTCTATAAAACTTGCTATAAAACTTGCCCAAAGCCTTCCAGCTAGCAGTGGGAGAGTCTAGATTTACATCCAGTTCTTTAGACAGAACCGCAAAGTCCATGTCCTTTACTTCTCCCCATACTGCTCCCTCGTGTCTTGAAGGAGGTAACGCACAACCCAAAGCATTTCATCTTTGCCCAGGCTCCAGCTCATCCCAGTTAGGGTCAGGCCACAGACTCTCAGTTTGGCATCCTCACCTGCTCTGAAAAGTGCCCCAGCGGCATAGTGCATGGCCAGGGCATGGATGAGCTGCCGGGCAGTGGTAAAGATGGGTCCTCTCTCAAACACTGAGAAGGAGAGAGGAGTGTGGTCGGACGCTATGTACAGCTTGAGGGAAGCATGGATACTGATGAGGAGACTCACTGGCTGTATCACGAGTTTCCGTAACTTCACAGGATTCACCAGGGCCCTGGCGTGCTGTATGACCTGCAAGGGCAACACCTGTTGACCACTGGAGAGCATCATGGAGTGACAAGCCAGCTTGCTCTTAGGAAGGTAGGTATCAAACAATGTTTTGATGTAGTATACAAATGTGTCTTCCACATACAACCTGGCAGGCTTCAATTCAAAACTGAACTCATTAATATCAAATACGAAGCTCTTGCTCTCAGTTAGGGTGATGCATAGTTTGATAAAACAATTTTCCTTGTATTTTTCCAAATCTTTGTTGGATACAAGGAGACTGTGCACTTTGGAACACTGAGTAGGTTCTGCTTTTTCTCCCTGGCAGACCAAGACAGCAAAATGGAAATTGGACTTGCTATAAAGCTGGTTGTCCAGCTGCAGGTCCCCGCAGTAGACCTCCACGCAGTAAAGCTGGAAGAGTGCTGCTGGGATCTCTTCCCCAGGGAGGTGGCCAGCCCTTGGGGCCATCTGGAGAAAAACATTGTCTAGGGTGAGTCTCAGAAGCTCAGACGATGCTCTGTGGTGGGTGAGGTCATCAAACACTGCCAAGCTCAACTGAGTGATGGACATTTTAAATGTAACAATCTTCTCCAGAGTTCTAGAGGAGAAAAGGAAAAGAATATTATTCTCTCCTCTGCTTTTCTTTCCTTTTTTAAAAAATAATGACAGTGCCTTATTAAACACCTCCTGATGGGACACGAGATTTTCATAAGAAACAAAAAAGAACTTAACTTTCAGTACATCATGTTTGGACAGAGCCAGTCACACTCCAACAGGATTGGGAAATGTTCCCAATGGGACTATTACAAGTTCTTGTCATGTTTCTGTATGTGTTTCCCTTATCGATACCAGATTTTTACTCCAAAATCCCTCTAGTCTTTGTGTACTAATTCTCCATACTGATGATCACAAGGCAGAAAGACATAAATAAAATAGCCAAGACTCCTTAAATTGAAAAAGTGGAGCAATAGAAGACTTACCATGAACTCCCACGGCAACTGCCCATCTACCAGCTTCTAAACCCAAGCGCTCTGTTTTTCCTATCTCTTCTACAGCTGAACTGCCTGGCTCCTGTCTCAGGGGAATCCCTCTATGGTGCACTAAATCGCTCTTGCTCTCATCTCCTCAAGGGCATTACTCCAGCATTTCACCCTCTCCTACATCATTTTCTTCTTCTTTCCTGGATCATTACTAGCAGCTTATAAACATGATTTTATTTTTCCTATCTTAAAAAAAGTCTCTCTTGTAACTCTACTTCATCCTCTAGCTACCACTCATCTTTCTGATCCCCTCAACATAAAAACTGCAAAGCATTTTCTACAGACATTGTCTCATATTTCTCTCCTTTCATTCCCAAACTTGCTGCAAACAGGCTTTTGCACCCTGTTCCCCCAACAGTCTACCCAAACAACTCTTGTCAAGGTCACCTTTGACTTCCATGTGGCTAAATCAAATGATGGGTTTTCAGTTTTCCCCTTACTCAATCCGTCAGTGGCATTTGACATTGTTGGTGATTCCCTCCTCCTGGAGACACTTTCTCTACATGTTTTCCAGGACACCACATTCCCAGTCCTTCCACTGTTCTGGTTCCTCATCCATAGTCACCAATGCTAATCCCTCCTCTTCTCCCAGACCTCTTAAAAGTTAAGGTGTACAAGGCTCAGCTCTTGGTCCTCTTCTCTTCCCTATCTCTACTCACTCCCTTGGGGGAATCTCATCTAGTCTCATAGCTTATATGCTGATGATTTCCAAATTTACCTATTTGGCCCAGACCTCTCCCCTGATCTCCAGACTTACATATCTAAACTGCTGGCCCACAGACTCGCTTGGATGTCTAAAAGACACTTAAACTGATCATGTCTATATCCAAATTCTGAATCTTACCCCTAAACCTATATATAGTCTTTCCCATTTCAGTTAATGGCAACCACATCCTTCCAGTTGCTTAGACCAAAAATTTTTCAGTCAGCCCAATGCCTCAACCCTCATCCAACGCGTCAAGAAATCCCATCGACTTTACCTTGAAAATATATCCAGAATCTGACATTCTTACCACTTCCATGGATACCACTATACTCTAAGCCACCAGCATTTCTAGACTGAATAATTACAAGAATCTCCTAACTAGCCTTCCTGCTTACCCATTTGCTTCCTTTATGGTTTACTTCAACAAACCAGTAAAACAATCTTCTATAAATTTAAATCAGATCACATGACTTCCCAATTTTAGTCAGAATAAAAAACAAACCCTTACCATGGCCCCCCCAGGCCCTACACAATGTGTCTCCCTCCTACCAGCCCTCATTTCTCTGACTTCATCCACTACTACTTTCTCCTTCACTCTCTCCACTTGTCCCACACTGGCCTCTGGCCTGATCCTCCAATACACCAACCTTTGGACTGGCTGTGCCTTCTGTCTAGAAAGTTCTTCCCTCAGATACTAACCCCCTTGCCACCTTCAAGTCTTGGCTCAAAATTCAATTTCTTGATGAGGCTTTCCTACACCAATTTATTTAAAACTGCACTCTCCCTCTCCCCAGGCCCTGGCACTGCAGCCATTCCTACTGGGTTCTATTTTTATCCCTGTACAACCCTGCCCTTCTATTGTACCAAATATATATATATATATATATTTTTTACTACATTTATTGTCTATTCCCTCCCTGCCCCTGTGAGAATGCAATCTTCTCAAGGGCAGGGATTTTGGTCTTTTTTATTCATGCCTAGAACAGCACCTGACATCCACTAAGCACTTGAAAAATATTTCTTGAATAGATAAATTAAGTAAGTACAAGTAAATAGATACTTGTGCCTTTCCTATTTCTACCACAGAATGCATGGGTTGTTGCTATTGTCATTAACCAATGTCCTACTAATACCCTTTCTGAAATTGTGGTGTAGGCGTGATCTTTCGTGCTTTACAATTTAAAATTTAGTCTCTAAGTTTGTTGATACTATTACTAACTTAGCAAAGAAAACTTGATAACTAGACTTGTCTAAATATTACAAATTCAAATCAACAGTCCAAATTATGTGTTCTTACCATATATGAAAAGCACAGAACTCTTTTAAGAGAGGGCTGAAACAAATATATGAACATTGGTATTACTATTTTATTTTAATCTTAAATTACTTTTGCTGATTATAAAATGAATGCTTATTGTGGAAAATTAAAATACAGAAGACTAGTATATAATCACTTATAATCCCATCCATGTTGATTAACAATTCTGATTGTTTCTCTTCCCTTCAGTCTTTTTTCTAGGATTGTTTTTCGTATGTGTGTGTGTGTGAATGTGTGTGTGTGTGTATATATATATACATGACAAATGACACATCACTAGGATCATACTTACATATTTAATTTTATATTCTGCTTTATTTTAGATTGTATGACTATATCATATGCATTTTTCTATCCAGGAAAAACTCAATAAAACCTTCTTTTTGGTGGATGTACCATTTATTTATACATTCTCCTACTGATAGGCATTTGCACTCTGAATATTTTGCCACTATAATTAATAATGTGATAATCATCTCTCTTCATATAACTTTGCCCACTTCTCCAGTTATTTCCTTAGCATATACTCTTAAAAGGGATTTTAAAATTCTCAATATCTATATTGCAAACGGGCTGTTCAGAAAATGGCACAAATTTCCACTTCCACCAGGACTCTTTCTTTGCTCACTTGTATTTCCTATTCCTAGAATTTTCTGTTCATGCCTTTTGCCCTTATTTCTTTTTGGAAGGAGGGGATATCTTTATATTACCACTATCAAATTAAATGAGCTCTTTTAAATTAAGGCTATTGACTCTTTGCCTGGTTCATGCTTTTAAAACCTGATAGCAACACTCAGGTTGAAGGGGGGAAAATGTGCCTCTAAGAGTTGAATTTATTTGGAAGTTGAAGTTGTCACACAGATATAGAAGTATTAACTTGCATTATTATAATAATGGTTCAATTCCAAGATGCATGTTTCAGCTTACAAATCGGTTTGTTGAACCTATCACAGAAGACCTGGAAGAAGTAACCAAGAAAGATGCTATATTGCTTCCTCTTATAGTTATGATTTAATGCTAATAACCATACCTTTACGTACAGATTACACAGAAATTAACCAAAGGTTTAACGTATATAGAGGAGTGACAAAGAATACTAAATACTAGGTATACAACTTCATAACAGGAAAGCTTACTTTATGGCTATTGGGAAAATAATTAAACCTACCTGTTAGTATTGGTTAAAAAAGGTCCTGCTTTTCCTTCTGGGGCCAGAGTTATGAAAACTGTGCCACACTGATAAACAATGTCCACGTATATATAGCCAAAACCAGTTAGGAACAAAACCTGCAAAAATGCAATATCTGATTAAAAAGAAATAAGAAACACTTCTGAAATGGCTGACTTCAAATGTCTCAAGTTCTGATTCAATACCACAAACACTTCCTGGTTATATTTCTTTATATCCATATGTACAGGCTAGTCAGTTGACTGAAATGAAAAAACAAAAAAAACAAAAAAAACCCAAAAGATTAAATCCAGATTTTTCAATATCCAGCTGTAAAGCTCATAGAAAAAAAAATGATGGATGACGACGGGGCATGAGTATCTTCATTCTCCGCTTCTTTGGAGTTGGCAAATAATTCTGTATGGGCTGGAGCCCAGCCATGGGGCCAGCTTTATGTGTGCACATGAATCTCAGTGGAAAAAAGCCCTAAAAGTCAGGACTTGAAATGCAATGTGCAAAAAGTTTCAGACTCTTGAATGTTAACTTCCTACCACAGGGGTATCCTTCTGTGCCAGAGACACAAAAGCACAACTGAAAGCCTACCAACAAAATGCTTCACGAATCCCCCTAAGGTCCCTCAAGTAACTTGTAGCAAGAATGCTAGATAAATTAATTTGTTGAGAGTCAAAATTAACTTTTCTACCAAGAGAAGGTGGACTAAGACCTAAAAAATGTTATATCCCAGGAAGCCAGGTGCTAGGCCAGCAGAACAGATGATCTTTCAGCATTAAATACCACCGTTGCTTAAATGAATAAATATCTGAAAACAGAACTATTTGAAAAACAACTCCGAGAACATCATGTTCACAGCCAGGATTACCTGAGAGTAGGGACAAAACCTTCTTATTTTAGGGAAAGTTGATACTGATGATTTGCAATATCAATGGAGTCCAAATCTGGGTCTTCAGTTATTGTTAGGACAGCAAATAAAGGAAGAAAGACAGAAAATTCCTGGATGAAGGAACAAAGTTAGGTGTTTGCTTTGCACGTAACAAATGTATTCTAATTTTCACCAAATGAAGAGGTATCAGAGAGAGTATATATAGATTCACAGGACAGAGTCTCAGATTCTAATTCGGAACCAACTTCAAGGCCACTGTCCTCCTTTCTTATGACGTGGCTCCTCCTTCAGGGATCTGGACCAAATTCAGCACCAGGGAACTTGGATGTCATCTCTACCTCCTCCTCTGCTCATCCACTCACTGCAGTCTGGTGCTTACCAGTCTTCCAGCTTGGTCACCATTCCTCCACCGATGCCTTCCTTTCCATTCTAGGGCCACTGCTTTAGCTCACACCTTTGCCCCACTCACCCCTCCCTATGCCTAGAATACCCTTTCCCCATATAAGCCCTTTCAGAATCCAAGGTATCTCTGCACATACAGCTCAAAGGACATCTTATTCCATGATGCTATTTCCTAATTTCCTTATTGTCTTCCTCAGCTTGATACCTACTCCTACATTCCAAAAGCACTGTAACAATGTATCTATTTGAGCACAAATTTTATTGTTTGTACTACATGTTGTACTGTATATTGTTTGTACTATAGTTACCTGTTTAAACACCTGACTCAATCCCTAGATTGTAAATTTCTTGAGAATGGGGGGTGGAGTCAATTTGCTGTATTTGTATTCTCCATGGACATGTTTCTCAAATGGATAGTTCTGCAAATGCATTTGTTTCAAAAGTCTGCATCCTGAATTTGCCCTATTTGTTCCAAGGTTAAGAATTAAACTATGATAAAATTTGGAATTCAGTCAACTCAAAAAATGGCTCAGCTCATCATCCAGAAACAAAATAGGTATTCTTTGAGAAACATTCATTTGCACTTATAAAAGCCAGCCCTTTGGAGGACATGTAAAATGAGTCACACAGCTTTTTCACTAAGCTGACAGATATGGAATTAGTCATTAGTCACAAAGCTTTTTAAGGTTCTGTTCTCCCTTCTATATTCCCTTTTCTCAATGACTGCCCATAACTTCAGTGTACACCCCAGGTTTTTAGCATTCTGCTAAAAACCAGAACTACTACTCCTCTACGGAGAGAAGGAGGCCCTGGGATCAGAATAGGGAAATATTTATGTACTGCACATTCTCAAAATCATCTTCAGGTTCTATGAAATGAGGATACTTATGCTCTCTGAGATAATAACGATAAGGCAAGCTGATGGTTTCTGCTAACTGTCCAAGGGACTTTTGACAGCAAGCAAATTAATCTAAATCTTTAAGGTACTAGTTCTGGCCAAAAAATTTGGACCCGGGAGATAAATTTTGTTGGGTGTCCTTTTCACTCACCAGTTAAGGGTGGAAAGAACACAGGCTTTAATTCTTGGAGCCTACTTGTCTCTTTCCACATACGGAGAAGCAGGCTCCTCTCAACTACAGACCTTCTGTACAGTGGCAGCTCTAGGGATTAGGGAGTTAGGTACCTAAATACCAGAGAAATTAGGTACCTAAATCCAGGTTCCCCAGAAATTTAAAACAAATCCGTTTGGTTCTGATGGTTTGCTCATTCAGTCATTCAGGCAATTATCTGGAAACACTAGAAGGGTACCTATAAAGAATCAGTTACTGCATTAGGCATGGAGAAGATACGATTACACTCTCAAGTTGCTCACAGCCTAGCTGGTGAAAGGCCAGGTAGACATATACTGAGAAAGTAAGTAACAATTCAAGAGCAGAGTTAAATTAAATGCTTCTCCCTCTTAGTGCATTAACCACCATGGTCTCCATGTAAATTTCATGAGGTCAACGGTTTCATGTCCATTTTGTTCCGTATGTATAACCAGTGCCTGGAACTCAATAAAGATAAAAGCTGATGACATGAATGGCCATCATCTAAATTAGGCTCCTATGGGAGAGACTTCTAGTCTCTATCCATTTCTATTTTTCTTCTTCCAGGAACAGGGCAGGATTATACTCCCCACACTCTTGCAGATGGGTATGGCCATGTGACTAGTTTGGGCCAGTGGGTTAAAGTTAGAATTGCCGCGTATAACAAAGCATAAAAGAGCCAGCCTTCTCCCTCTGCAGTGGCGACTAAAGAAAGCCTTTTGTTTCTGGACCAGTGGTAGGCCAAATCCAGTCCACTGTCTGTTATTGCAAATAAAGTTTTTTTGGAACACAGCTTTGCTCATTTGTTTATGTATTGTCTCTTTCTTATGGCAGAGCTGAATAGTTATGAAGCAGGCTGTATGGCTTGTAAAGTCTAAAATATTTACCATCTAGAACTTAAAGAAAAATTTTTCTGACCCTTGCTTTAGTTGTGGTAGATTGTTACACTAATGTCCCTTGATGCATTGCATATCCCAGTAGCACACGCCCTTGTGTAGTCTCTTCCCATACTGGCTGTGTGACTTTCTTCAGCTAATGGAACATCAGCAAACTTGAAGCAAGAGGATGCTTGACAAAGCTTGCTCTTTGGGGTATGCTTTCTTGCCAGCACATGAGGAAGCCCGGTCCAGCCTTCTTAAGGATGAAACAACACATGGTGGAAGAGATGCCCATACTTCCCCAGTTGAACCTATCCCTCAGCCAGCTCTCCAGCTGAATGCAGCTACATGAGTGATCCCAGGCTAACCCTGCAGAAAAGTCATCCAACAAACCCTCAGAATCATCAGGAGTGGTAAATCTTTTTTTTTTTTTAAGTCACTAGGAGTTGTTACAAAGGTGCAGATTTGAGACGGTGGGGCTTCCATCTATCTGGGTCTCTGAATAACCATGTAGAACAGAGCCCCCAGTGACAAAAACTGGACATGCAGCATGCGCAAGAAATAAGTTCTAGGATTACGATAAGCAGCAAACCTAGCCTATACTAACTAATAGAATTCAGTAATAGAAGTAGAGTTCTATCAGAAACCTAACATATGTGGCCCTGGCTTAACAGTCATGCAGTAGAAATTGTATCAAAAGCTGCAAAAACGGGAATCCATGTCATGAAGTGGCAAAACGTTTAGTAAAACTGCTGCCTGAGATTACTTGGGAGATAGATCATGAACCTAATAAATTTGTAGCTCTAAAAAATGAAGTTTGGAAATAAACCACTAGTAATGTATGTTGGCTGCTGTTGGCTATGTCTGGCAATGTATTATGAAGAAGAGATGAGCTTGGGAAAGAATTGGCCAGTTTGCAAACAAAAATGAAGGAGAATGGAGATTCCAGAATTTCAGGGCCTTGCAAGGCTGGAAATGCCAAATTCTTTGAAACCCCCTACAGTAAGAAATAAAATGCAGAAAGCCACTGAATACAAAGGCATATTAATACTCAGCCTAGGCTGACAACGGGTATCACACCCACTGTTAAAACTTAATTGTCAAGGTGATTTAGGAAAAAGATTAGATTAGGGATAGAAGCTTCTCCACAGAAGCTCTCTTAAATCCAGAGAGGTAAGGAAGCAGGATAGCAAAGAAATGTATCTTAAAAGGACCATGAATATGGTTATTGGCAATGGATTCTCTGGATCCAAATAAATAAGAAAGATATTGAGTTTTTGAGAATTACTACTGCCCCATAAACTCATGAACCTAAATCAAAGAAACTATGATTATTTTAGATTGAATAGAAGCTTCAGATGTGGCCAAGAAAGATCTCCCCAAGGGTGGATCCAGGGACCTGAAGAACAAAGGTGAGGAAGCTCCTCTAGGGGCAGAAAAAGAGCTCAAAGACCATTCTTTGCTTCCGGGGTACAGACCCCACAATAAGTGCCCAGAAAAATTTCAGAGTTTCTATGACAAGAAGCTGTTGTATGTGTCACATTTTTTCCCCTTCCAAATAGGAAGGTTTATTACTGTTACCCTGTCCTGTGTAATGGCTAGGACAGAGGGTGGGGCAC
Source organism: Choloepus didactylus (assembly GCF_015220235.1). Classification (NCBI taxonomy): domain Eukaryota; kingdom Metazoa; phylum Chordata; class Mammalia; order Pilosa; family Megalonychidae; genus Choloepus; species Choloepus didactylus. The sequence continues at coordinate 55,540,783 of NC_051320.1, read as the reverse complement.
ATAAGTTCATAGGTTGCTAGACCAAAAGGAGTTACATACGGACCAACTGATCATCACTCAGAAATATCAGATTCTGAGTGGGATGTGGTGACTGGTTAGAACCTTGGGGAGGAGAACTTGTTTGTTCTGTGTATGGGAAAAAGGATGAATTAAATGATTGATGGTGAGAAGGGATTTTTTTTAGTAGTTTGCCATGGCAGAACATCCTAGCCAGTCCTGATTAACGCTTCCATTTAGTTATTTTTTACTGTCTTCACTTCACAGTGGTAGTTGTGGGGAGTGGTGTAGACGAGTATAGGCGACATATAATTAGAGACTTGCTGCTCTAACCTCAAAATGTATTTGAGGGATACTTTGTGTTTTGCCTTTTGTATTTCTATTGGTGCTCCTTGATCAACAACACTTTATCTATTATCTTTTAAGTATAAGAACCACCCCAGGCCTAGATCCTGCCTTCTACTTAGTACATGATCTTTTTTCTACAATTACAAATAAGAAACACTTAAATATAATTTGTGCTCTTCTATAATCTTTATTTAAATTTTATTATATTTATATCCAATGAACTCTAAAAAATTGTATCAACTTAATTTTACTAAGTCACAAGTCCTAAAAGCTCTTAACAGACATGCTTTAGCCAAGGACAAACAACCTCCCCAGAGGTAAAAGGATGTAAAAATGGCATTGATCGTATCTTAGTCTTAAACACATTAGTAAAACATCAGATCTTAAGCCCCTTTAAAGATTATACTAGAGACCCTCTATCTTCATACTATACGGAATGTCTTTGTTCTGAAATTGTATACTGATTCATGCATTTCTGTCCCCTTCGCGGAGCACTAACGTCCAGCTGTCACTGGAAAACTTCTCCTGCTCGTTAAGTCCCAGTAAACCCATGCCTGCTTCTGTGCCTGGAGTGTTTTTTGGCCTAGAAGTTGCACCCTCCCAGGCTCCATGTGAGCTCGGTCTGGGCCCCAACAAGGTGACACAGAGACAATAATGCAAGGCACTCTCTCCGTCTCTTTTTTTTTTGGCCTCCTTTCCCCTGCAGCCTCCCCACCTCCTTAGACTGTATGTGAAGATCCAGGCACAATCAAGAAGAGGTTATAAAACATCACAGCACTGCAGCTAAGTTAAATTATAGGTGTTAGTGTTATTAAAGTCCTTAAACTGCCTTCTCTCCCAATTCTCACTGATTCCCTTTCAGCTGGGCTCCAATTCCCATCATGGTACATCTTTTGCTTCCCCTCTCCACCCCCCACCCTGTCCTACCCCTCCTTCAATTCTTTCTTCTACCTTATTTTGTTGCCCCTTAAAATTTCACTTGCTTCACTATGTGAGACAGTTTAGCCATTACTTTTTCCTCATTCCTGGTCTAGCCTAGCTATCTTTCCACAACCAAAATGGCCCATCCGTTTTGTTAAAGATGCCCTTAGATGAATTCTACTCTCTACTCTTAAAAATGATAATTTTTTCTCCTACTTTTGAATCATTAAGTTTAAGACAGTATAACAATTAACTTGTGTTGGGAGATATGTTTAAATTGATCTGAAGATAATTCTAATTAGGGATTTTCTTTGTTCTGCTGACTTTTGGCAGAAAGTCACTTTTCATATAAAATTTCATCCCCAATCTTTGGGGAGGAATAAATTTAAAATTTACTATGTATACTGCCAGATAAAGTGATTTCTAAAAGAATATCTTAAGAAGGAAACCCATAACATGGAAGAATTGAAGATTTAGTCTTTAAAGGGAAGAAGAGACTTCCACATATGCTAAGGGAATGAACCCATCCTGTAGAGTAAGGGAGCAAAGTGTAGCCCACATGGCCTCAGGTAGTGGTCTGTTTTAAGTGGCCTGGTGGGCTGCATAACCCTCTCTGGGGTGGACTCAGTGTTTTAGCAATCACTTTGGTGGTGGCTGTGGAGACAGACTTGAGTGGGGAGAGGCCGGCAAACAGAGAGACCTTTTAAAGGGATACTGCTAACACGTGGGAGAGGGATGATGCACAAAGGCCTGAACTAGGCCTTGGTGGCAGAGAGAAAGGCAGTTTAGTTTCTAGAGACATTTCTGAGGTATTTGTGACAGATCCTGGTGATTTATTGGATGTGTAAGGGAAGGGAGAGAAGAACAGCATTGGGATGCAGCAGGAAGATAGTCTGAGAAGCCAGAGAGCCCCTGGGTTTGAACCCCAGATCCACTTCTTGTGCAAGTTAATCTCTCTGAGCTTCAGGTTGCAGCCGCCTTTCCGGAATGTGATAGAGTGCCTGACATAAAATAGGCATTCAAAACAATTTTATATCAATATTATTGGAGGTTTGTATGTTGGGATAATAGTGGTAACATTAACTGAAGCAGAGAATCCAGGAGAAGCTGGTTTGGGGAATAGAAAAAGATCATTTGGGTTTCAGACATGTTGAGTTTGAGATGCTTAAAGGTCATTCAGGCAGAGATGTCTGGTGGTTAGCTAGAAACACAAATTTGGAGCTTGGGGAGGGTGTAGGGGCCAGAGATAGATATCTGGAAGTGATTGGGCAATAGATGGTAGCTAAAGTTAAAAAGTCGTAAGATGGATTAGATCTCCCAGAAAGGAGAAGAAGGGAGATGAATTTCTAAGATAATCAAGATAGAAAAGGTTGGATAGGGATGAAAAGGAAATAATAGATATTCTGGATATAATTATTTCCTCTGCATGCTTACTGGAAAACATTTTAGGGAAATCTCTACTCTCAAGTATCTTTGGGAGCAGTTGTGACTTAGAACAAACAGGTAAACACACAGGGGACTCAAGACCAGGGTACCTGGCAGACGTTCTGATAGGTACCAACTTGCTGATACCAGTTCTGATACTGGGGGTGGGGAAGATGAGTGAAGTGAGCAGGAATCCAGATACCCACTTGCATGTGAAAATTCCTGAATGGAGGCTAGGGATATCTCTGAAAATTACTACATGCTGCTTTAAGCATCAGTGCTCAGGGTTGCCTCTGCGTGATCTGCACCAAATGGACTGATTACACATTTGAGTTCTGGTTCATCTAGGTACTTAATGAAGTATCTCATGATGTTCTTGTAGACAAGATAAGAAAAACCTAATCAGGATAACTGAAAAACTGCTTTTAGATGCATTTTCTTATTTAAGAAAAGTGGGCTAGACAGTACAATTTGATGTGTTGGTAGCTAATTGAACTCAAGCATTAGGGAAGTATCAGGTGATTCACTACAGCATGTAGATCTTGGACTTGGCCTGTTCAACATGTTTATTAATGACTTGGATGAACATGTAGAATGCATCCTCACCACATCTATAGATGGCATAAAGCTAACGGGGATACTTAATATGTTAGATGACAGAATTGCAATTTAAAAAAAAAAAAGTGATTTCAACAAACTGAACTAGGCCAATAGCAATAAGACTTAATTTATTGGGGATAAATGTAAAGTCCTGTCATTAGGTTCAAAAAGTCAACTGTGCAGAAAGTAATGTGATAACACCTGGGGTATATGGTTGACCACAAATTTAATAATACCAAACATTGTGAGCTCATTAATAAAAAGCTAACTCAATCTGTGACTTTATTAATGGAAGGGAGGTAATAGCTGGTTAGACCACATTTGGAATAGTACGTGTTATTCTGGCTGCCAGGTTTTTAAGAGGGAACATAATACATGAGTGTGTTCAGACAAAAGTAACTGTGATGATGAGTCTGGAAAATACATTTACTGAAGGAATGATTCAAGGAACCAGAAATGTTTGTCCTGGATAAAAGAACACTTAGACAAGATGCTGAAGCTGCGTTCAAATAATTGTAGTTTTGCCATAATGGACAGGAAGTAAATAATCTGTGATGCCCAAGAGGGCAAAACAAAGATGAATGGACTGGATGCTACAGATGGATAGTTTTTAACATGATAAAAGAAGAAACTTTCTCACAGCCACAGCTGGAACAAGCCATGACTATGATACTAGAAGTTTTCTGAGGCTAGATGTCATCAAAGAGATTATTGCACTAGAGAAAAGGGTAAATTCCTCCTCTAACCTGTACTTTCATGAACTTTCAGGTAGCAATATTTGTAACTAGGGCAGAAGGACAGATAGGTAATGAACAGTTCAGTGATCTCAGCTTGGTGTAGGAAAAACAGGACTAGGCCAGATGCGAGCAGATCCAGGTTCCAAACTGATCTTTCTTACATACAAACCACCTAGCTGACCACAGGTTAAGCCTCCATCCTCTTATCAGAAAAATGAACATAAAAATTATTGCCCTGACTACCTTAACAGAAATTCTGCAGTGACCAAAGTCTCTGTCTTAGGACTTACTATACTTCACTGGACTTATTTAGTTCAGTTCCTTGAAGGCAGGAATTATGCCTTATTCAGGGCAAAGGGTTTGGTACTTGATAGATCCTCAATAAAAAGTTTGTTGAATAGATGGATGAAACACTGAAGACTGCTGATATAAAAGCACTTTGTAAATGATACAGTGCTACATGGAAAGGAAGTTTCCCCACAGTTTGGGGAAAAAAAACCACTAAATGCTTCTGCTAAGAGTTAAAGATTGTGAGAATTTACTGGATCATTTTAGAAGAGAATTCACCTTCAAAAGGATAATTTCAACCCACTTTTTGGGGGTTCAAACTGCTAATTCTTCTTTGCTGTTTCAATGATTCAAAAATTGCTTTTCATTAACAATTTGATGGCTTCCCTTTGCTCTTAAGATAAAAACCACAATCCTTGATGGCGCTATAAGGTCTTGCCAGGTCTTGCCTCCCTAGCTTCATCTTCCATCAACTTTTTCCTTGTCTGGCACAATAGCCAAACTGACCTTTAGTTCCCGGAAAGGACCATGCTCCTTCTACCAGCATAGGAGTCTGAAACATGCTGCTCTTTCAGCCTAGATGAATCTCCAGCCTTTGGGTCTAGTTCATGCCTGTTCATCCCAGAAGGCACAGACTCAAGGTCTTTTACCCAGAGACACATTCCTTGACCTAGTCGACTCTATCAACTAAATGACTCTATCTAGTTGGTCAATACACTATTACAGCACCACTGTACCTTCCTGATTCTTATCAGAGGTTATAATACAAATATTTGTGCCATTATTTGCTTATTATTTATCTCCTCTATATGTAATCTCCTTGAGGAAAGACCTGTGTTCCTTTTTGTTCACTATATTTTAGGTAGTCCCAGTACTAAGTATGATGTCTAGTACATATTAGAGACAGTAAATATTTGTTGATTGAAAGAAGGAAGCATGCGTCACAATGTTTTTGTTATTTAAATGGTAACCATCGTTATTTTCTTTGTACCTTTTATGTTTTGAATTTTTTCAAAATAATGTTGCCTAACTCTGACAAAAATAAGAAATAAAATTTCTCTATCAGAAATTGAAATTCCATACATTATTACATTATTACAGGATTTTAAACTATTTCCCAGATAGGATCAAAATTATGGCTTAAAATTATCATTGCAAACTTATTTTTTATGACTCCGTTTACTGAGAATCTAAAAATTTCTTTCCCTAAAGTCAGGTTACCACCCATTGTCAAACTGTGGACAAGAGCGCCTGCCGCCATGCCAGGGCCTCTGGCTAAATGACCAGGAGTTGTCTTCTAACCGGGTGTGAGCCCGGGACATAAATACAGAAAACCCACACTGACTTCACAGTCAGAATTTTGTGGCCTCCATGCTCTCAGGTATTCCTGATAACCACTGGTCCAAAGAACACTTCTTTATGTGATTATAAAATTATTTTGCACATATTTCCTCTCATACTCTATTTCAAAATTATATATGACACTGTTCTATATAAAAAACTGAGGCAGAGGGCATATCTATGGTTGACAAAAGCTGAAGGAATTTTCTCCCTTACAGCAAGATGGGGGTTTTATGGTGTTTTCATTCTGCTTGTTTAGGTGAGCTTTGAAACTCTCATCCCATCCCCCCAGATCAAGGGTTGAAGGAAAGCTTCTGGAAGACAAACTTACTCCTACATAAGGGCTGCTTCCTTTCATCAGAGGACACAGCTCCCTTCACTCCCCAGTGATTTATATGCCCTGGTGTATTATTGAGGAGAGGCCTGTGAGGGTCTGCAACAAATCTTCCTCCAGGGTAGGAAGTAAACCATGATCTGCAGGACATATGGCACACAGCTCCTGAAAGATTAATGGGAACATGAGACTTTGCTGGGTCCTCAGACCATGAATGATAAGGGTACTGGAAAGAATATCTCCTCTTAGCTTTGAGTACAAAGGTTTGAGGAAATCACAGTGAATGGGAATCCCCAGAGAGAGGTTTGGCAGTAGAACGCCTATTGTAAAGAATCCCCATATAAGTAAGATTTCAAAATATCTTCAAACTGATGCAGGGGAGTTCAAGGACCCCTGAGAAGCTTTCAATATTTATTTTGTAAATTAACAAGACTAGGAATGTCTCCTGAGGCTACACAGATCTAGGAGATTTTCAATATCCATCAGATGAGCACTGCTGGTAGAAATGACACCCCTTGGTAGTTTGGGGCTACAACGAATGCAGGTCTTCAAGGTGAACCTGGCCCTCTGAGCTACTGGGCCATTCTGTCACGTGTCCTTGGGCCAGATCCTTCACCCGTCTCCACAGCGAATGCTCTCCCCAGGGTCCTGACCCTTTTCCTCGCTCTCTTAGTAGATGATTCATTCCACCTTTCACAAATAAACTTAAGGCCATTGAGTATCAATTCACTCAGTTTCCTAGCCCCTTGCTTCAAATATCTCTATCTACATCTGAATCTGTCCTCACCTCTTTTTTCACTGTCAGAAAAGAGGAGGTGGCCCTTCTGTTCAATTCTAACTACTTGTGCTTGGAATTATCTCCTCTGGCACCTCTTCTTCTTGCTCATGTTTTCCACTTCATCTCCTTGGCTGGCTCTCCTCCTACAGTATATAAAGAGCTTCTACCCACTGACAGCACATGGCAAAGCTCCTTGAAAGAACAATTTTCACTTGTTCTTCTTCTTCCTCATTTCCATTTACTCAAAACTTGCAATTTCCAATTGTCCTGCTTGACCTCTTTCCACCATTTTACACTCTGTAAACTGTCTCCTTCAGGGGGCTTTCATGTTTCTCCTCTCCAGCTCCCCTCCGATTACTCTGCTTATTCCTTCTCCATCTCTTATGCTGCTCTACGCTTAAATGTTGGTGTTTCCCAAGGGGATACCTGGGACTTTCTTTTCCTCTTTTTCATGATCTGGGTGACATCATCCTTTCATCCAGTCATTCATTTATTCATTTGATATTTATTAAGATCTTACTGTGTTAACAGGCACTCTGCCATAGCCAAGATGAACAAGGCAGGTAGGTATCTGACTCCCAGGAATCTTGACTTGGTAGGAAATAATTTAAAAAAAATAAGTGCAATAAAATGTTACAAATATTATATGAGCATTTACAGAGAACAGTGGGGGTGGGTAGCTTCACGAAGACTTTTACTATCTTGAGAGATAAGAAGAAATGTGCCAGGAGGACTAGGGCAGTTAGGGAATTCCAGGTAAGGAAGTGGTACACAAGAGTAGTAGTTCAGAGCACAGTCTTCGGAGGCAGATCTGGACATAATCCCAGTCTGTTCTCTTGTAATACAAGGGAATTAGGCCAAATTACTTCTGGAGGTCTCAGTTTTCACTTCTGTAACATGGAGACAGCCCCTACATTACACGACTATTGGTAAAGGTTAAATAAAAAAGAAAATAAAGTGCTTAGCACAATCCCTGGCATAGAGTAAGTGATTTTTAAATGATGACCATTATTATCACTGTAAGTATATTTGTAAATTTAATGTGTTTTGTAATCACTACAATAGGATCTACTTTACAAGCTTGTTATAAAGCTCAAACAAACTAATACATGTGAAAAAACAATAAAAAAATTCAGCATGAAGGAAATGCTAGGTACATGTGCCATTTTCACACAAATAAAACCACCAACATCCAGAATAAAATAAAAACAAATCAGGACATTTTGCCTATTAAAGTTTTAATACTATGATAAGTATGCATATTTTAAAATTAGTAAACTTTAAGGGAATTAATCTAGGATTAACATTATGATTGTCCTAAAAGCTGGATGGCTGGCCTACTTTCTATATATAGGAATCTAACAATTTAATTTCATTTTGACCTTGGATTAGTACCCCGACAGGCTTGCTTTTACCAAACGCGCCTCTCTGGTAAACAGCTGTATAGTATACTTTAGAGATGCATACCTGTTTTTGAGAATTTAAAAGCTAACTAGGATGTAAAAATGGATACACGAGTGTTCTCACACAGAGACAAGAAGTTTGGCATTTAGAAAAACCATGTCTAAAAATAAATAATCAACAAAAGCCTTAGAAAAGGGAATTTTTCTTTGGGCCTTGGCAGGAACACATGTGGCTCACTTACCTGTGTCCCCTGATTGTTGATGTCAATAGCGTCACTCCATTCAGTTGGTATTTCATCTACCAACTCTACTTTCAAAAGAAGGCTAGGAAGTAAGTCTTTGGTTTTGCAGTCTGGATAACTGGAAATCTGATGATACAGCTCATGATGAATTGAGCATTCAGAAGGAATTTTTCTGCAATAAACTTCAAACTTTGGAATATCTGAAATTGAAAAAAAAAGGCATATGCAAACAGGCATCAAAGACAAAGACAGGGAAGCTTCTCAAGGAGGGATGGGAAACACTTTTATTTAGACATTCTTCACAGGATCACAGGTAACTACTAAATCAAAAACTTCCAGAAGAAATATAGGTTTTGTATTCTTAAAATATTATGCTATAAAATGTACCTTTAATGTTTTCCTTTATAAGCATTGTTACTGGACATCTGTTGTGGAAAATTATTCGAGGACTAGGGTCTTCTGAGAGAGTTAAATAAGTCACTCCAAAGTGTTCTTGATATGTCAATGCTATAGCCCTAGAGTGGAATCAAATCAAATGACAGAAGTGATTTAGAAAAAAATGAATGCTTTCTTTCCTATACATGTTTACTTGGATTTGCAATATTCAGAATTCCTTCTAGGATACCCTCTCTTTCAGAACTTGGACAAAATGTTCTCCAGAGAAAGCAGGCCATCCCCTCATCTATTAACTGTCAAACACTAATGGTAGGCTTACTGATTTTTCTGATAATAATAGTTAATACATATATATCTTAAAATATTCCAAAAAATGTGAAAAATTATTTAAAAGAAAAAATAATAATTCTACCACCCAGAAAGAACTACAGTTAACCTTATGTTAACTTTTCGTTCTGGTCTTTTATTTCCCCCTCTATGCATATATTTCTTAAATTCTTCAGATAGAGTACCTTCTTCTTCCTTAAAAATGCTCAATAAATTTTGGGAAAGAAAGAGCTGACCAACTTTTGGAAAGACTACAGCAGAGTTTGAGAATTTGGGTGCCTTCTCATTTTTAATTCTAAAGGGCCATAAGGCTCATAATATGTGTTGTCAAGTTTCACAAGATCATCATACTTTACAGGATCTCCACTTTGACTAAGAGAACAACACTATGTTATCTGGAGTTAGAAAACCTGCCTAGGCTGGTTTGGGCCTAGGCTGCCCTCTACAATAGAGAGAGAAAATTTTCAATTTAGAGTAATAGATTACCAAACAATATTTCATATCAAAGCAGGCAAAAAATTCTCTCTACATTATAAAATTACATGGACTGATTGCCAAAATTAATCAAAGAAATTGGATATTTGCCCAATGTGGCCTTTAGTTTATACTGTCTAAAGGGGGTCAGTAATGCACCAGAGAATTCCACAAATCACCATCTATTTACTAGTCACTGTGAGCAAGTGTGACTCTTCCCAAAGACTGTGTTTGTCTGGAATGTCAAAGTGAATTGCCCATTAGCTTTTGGGAAAACCAATTAATAACACTATCAAATGTGTACTGTTGGATTTGGGGGAGGAGAGAGAGGAGATGAGGTAGTAGGAAGTGAATTCATTTTCAAATACAGTCCTTGGATTAACAAACAAGTTCTTTCCCTAGCCTAATGTGGTAAAAGCTGGGCAAGCCAACTTCAGAGGATTTTTTTTTGAAAGCCAAGAAAGCTGGGGGCCAGCGCTAGAGTATGGTACTTTCAAATTGATATCTACCTTAATACCTACTAGATGGATTAAATCATAGTAATAAATCATACGTTTTAGAACTCTTGGAATTTTAAGCTTAATTTCCAAATGAAATTTTATTTCAAATTTGATCTTCCAGTTTTTCATAGACATAGGCTCATGTCTCTTTCAAAAACAGTTCCTTAAACTTACTACACTTAACATCTCCCATCAGAATATAAGGAGAACCACTTCTCCGCAGTGTTGGGGTGAAAAATGTTTGTGAAATCATGGATAATGTTTGTAAAAGAAGGAGGGATGTGTGTGAGGAACAGGACCTTATTATGTGTATAAAATGGGATAAGTTGTTATCTTTTAAAATATCACTACTAAAAATCTCTGCATACATCAAAAAGGTAAGGTAGCTAAAACCTTAAATAAAGTCCATAAATTCATAATCTTGAGAATAAAGTACCTCTCATAAGTTCTCAATATGTTTCCTTTTGCAGTTGTTACATATACCATACATAAGTTATTCCTGACAGCCGTAGAAAGGACTTAGTGCATGTAAAACAACCATAAAATATAAGTCCAGTTTGAACAAACCATTACATGTCTCTGGCTTGATCCCGTGGTTGTTATTTGCATGACTGGTAATCAGTAACTGAAGTAACTTGTGTGCGATAACAACCACAGAATAGTCTTCTGTGACTTGTATTTACCTAAGTTTTCTCTCAATGACTTTTTTTGAGAAAAATTCCACTTTGAAGAATAAGTAAAAAAATGGAAAAAGAAAAAGATTTTCCAATTTGACTTTCTCATACTATAACCCATATTTCTCATCATTTTACAGGGGCCAAGAAGTCATAAAAGAAGGTGATCTTTCATTTGTGACAGATTGCTACAATTGCTGTAATTTTCCCCACAGTATAAAACCACATAAGGGAGAATCTCATCAGTACACTGGGACAACCCACGTGTGACCATAATACTTGATCAAGAATATAAAGCGTCTAGAAGCCACTAAGCATAAAAGTAAAACCTAGTTTTACTTATGGTGAGCAACTATTCTCCTGTCCCTCTTGGCACATCGATGAATAGCTACACTGAGCAGCAAAGAAGGTCATTCATACATATGCAAAATACCTGGTACAGAATCCATTTTCCTTACAATTCCTGAAGGGCACTGCCACACTCTGCCTTGGAAACTCTTGTCTAACTATAGCTGGCAGACTCCAGCACTGTGAGCTGTTGGCACCTATGGCAGGAGAAAAGCCTAGCAAGATTTGTTTCTGAAGTAGTGATGCATCCACTGCCAACTGACTGATGTCAGGCATTAAGTCCCAGCAAGGAAGGGAGCTGGATTTCACAGCAGACTGTTCTCCACCTGGGCAAATGCTAAAAGTAGTACTGTCTGGAACATGAAAATACTGAAAAAGAAAAGACAATGCAGAGAGAGCACATTTACTATGGTAATACAATGGAGTTAAGCTCTTTGAAGCACAGCTAAGAAACCATAACCACATATTCTCAGGAGGTGGCCAGGTCGATGACATTCCCCTGAGGAATGCTATTCCCCTGAGGAAGCTGCAATGAGACAATTACAAGCAGCGACAGCAGCATCTGCTTTCACAGGCATAATGATAGGGCTGGGGTGATTTAAGAGGTGGTGCAAAGTTCTCATCGCCCCCAGATACTGTAAAAATCCAAATGGTGTGGAAATATAAAGGCCACGTGCTGGTGAGGAAGTCTTTGCAGACAGGTATCGACCCACTGAAAGGGTGTGGCACCCTGAGGGACCTCGGGAAGAAGAGATCTGGTATGGGAAATTCAGAAGACAAGCTTTGTTTCAGGCTCATCCCTAGGGAGAATGAAGCTCTGATTCCAACCTTCAGATGCAAATACACAAAGGTTCTGGCACATTAGATAATTTCAGAATTTTAGACGTATACGGACCTTTAGAGATAATCTATTTGAATCTCCTGTTCTCGAGTTGAGGAAAATGCTGTCCAGAGTGTTGATGACTTGCCCAAAGTCAGAATGCCAGGCAATGGCAGAGTCTGGCCACTGCTGGGTTTCCAGCTTCCCACTTAGGTGTTTTTCTCACTATCCCACACAGTCTCCTTGAGAGGCTTGGGACTGTCGCGCTTTAAAAAAATTCCACACCTGCCTCAAGCAGGGTCTGAGTTTAAAAAGGGGACACTCCTTAGCTTCTTGGGCCTCCCCTTTCTCTCCAGGAAGCCAAGCAAACCAGGCATTCTTTGTAATGTTGACACTGGGGTAAATGCTAGCTGCAAATATTTACTAAGGGCCTATTCTTTTTACTTATATTATCTCATGTAAGTCTCACAAAAAAACCCTGCAAGGAGCACATGCTTATGCTCATTTTACAGATGAGAGAATGTCAGTGTGGAAAGTCCCAACCCCTTGCCACAGAAAGCCCTGGTGGGGAGAAGCAGAATTATTAGGACATGGGCTGATTGCCTGCTTGTCAGGTCCTCTCCTCCACTGCAGATATTGTTGACCTCTATTTCCCAATTGGGCAACCAACTGGGTACTTCTGGGCACCTACTCATTTCATCAATACTTCAGTGAACCAAGATGAAATTCCATTGTTCTGACAGTTTTGTAAATTTGGCAACACAACTGTAAATTTAAAAGTAAAAGATCCATTCTATTTGATCATCTTAATATATTTTTTTCAGAGCTGAAACTAAGGGATGATAATAAGTGCATATGAAGGTAAAGGTAATATTTTCCTGTATGATAATTTCAATAGCATAAAACAATAGCATACAGCTGGTATATTCTGGTTTTAAGCCCTTTAAAAATCACTCCTAACTCTTTTAAAATATGACTGTTCATTGTACTTGTATGAAGAATGAAATAAAAAATCCCTCTGAATATCCTTGGATTTATTTTTAGCCTATTTGGCCACTGAGAGGTTACTATAAAATGAGCTGGGATGTTTTCACAGTTACTGGTCTGGTAGACACAGGGCTTCAGTGCTCCCAGTCCATGGCTAGGTTTAGTCCCAGCCTTCTGCCTGCACGGCTGTGCCAGGCCCTACAGTCTGTGAGGCAGATGTTCTTTTACACAAGACTCATGGACCAGTCTTCAGGACCAAGTCCTGCCAGTGTGGTTTTCAGTGAGCATGCTAGAGGACTGCGCTACAGCCTCTGAACAGATGTGGCTCAGGCAGAACTAATCCATCGGGTGTCAGGATCTGCTGCTTTATAGGATTCTGCTCTTTAATTACCTTGGAAGCATTGCCCACGACATCCATGTTTTTAATTAAAGCAAAAATAAATGGATTTCTCTTTCTTTTTTATTCATTGTTAGATTTTTATTTGTTCTAGGTTTAAAAAAGCTTATTCTATTAATTTTTAATGTGTCAAAACTAAGGAAAAACAATCATACTGATTTCCTTACCTCTTTTCCAGAGTGGTGGCTGGAGACAGATAACTGTGGTTTATAAAATATTTGATATGGTGTATTGTTGATTATTGTAGTCTTGTCTTCAATCTGAATAATTTGTATACCTTGCTGTACCATGGAAGAAATGCAGAACTGACATAACTGCAAGAAAATTGAGGAAAAGAGCAATTTAAAAAAACAGTATTAGGTTATATAAAAAATCTCTTCATTGTTTTTCAAAGGCTATTTTAACTATTTGTTTACCCAGGATAGTCCGAATTTTACCTTTTGTTCCAGAATAATTATTTAATAGAATCTCCTTTCAGTCTCAGAATGTCCTGATCTGGGCAAAAATTAAATGATCACCTAGTTATAGTTAAGAAAACAGAGTACTTTAGCAAACCAGTTACTTTTGCTGCTCCTGTACAGTGTCAGATAGAGACTTGTTTTCAAGTTATTTCACCAACAACTGCACAAAATCCTTATTTATAAAGCACTTATATATAAACAGACATCACTAATCTTTCTCAACATGAAGCATTGAATTGGGCTTTCTCCCTCCTCCTCACCGTGCCCCTCACAGCTGCACTCTCACTCAATGCCTACCATGTACCTTTTGGAGATCTAAGAACTTTAGACAAGAAGAAGAAAAAAATAAATTGATCCTCATATAGTGCTTTCTTGTGCTCCACCTGTTATAAATACTTTATGCATATCAACTCACAGAATCCTCACAACAACTACATGGGGTAGCTACTATTATTCCCATTTTACAGAATAGGAAACTGACGCACAAAGAGGTTGCCCAAGGTCACAAAGTTAAAGATGTGCTAGTCAGAATCAGAACCCATACAGTCTGGCTCTAGGGTCCTGCTCTTAGCTACTACATGCACAATCTCATTATCTTCCCATTTTATATGAGGAACTAATGCTAAGAGAAGCAGTTACTTCCTAAAGATACATGTCTAGTAAGTGGTAAAGTCAGGATCTGAGCATAAATTCTTTAAAAGCTCATGTGATTTCCACAATGCCACATTGCTAGTCAATTCATTTTTAACAAGAATTGTTGCACTGAAATTTAGAAACACTTTTTCTTTCAGTTGCTTTACCATGATTTAAAGGATTGAATATAAGAAAAACATGTTCCAACAATTTTAGAAAAAAATCCATTTCTGATGCATCGTGGCTAAAACTTAGTAAATGCTTAGTCAACGTTTACTGGATTTAATTGTATCAATGCCTACCTTAGAAGAAAAGAAAGTACTATTTTGAGAGCAATGATCTTGTCTCAAAAAGATGCTGCAACAGAAATTGATTTCTCTACCATTACTTGGGGGAAGGCTTATAGCTATCAGTTGCATAAATTCGTATTACATCTCAGGCATTCAGTGTAGTTAAGTGACATCTGTTATTACCATTCCAACCCTGTGTAAGTTTTATGAAGGCTTCCTCCCTTTTTGTCTGCTGCTAGGAATTGTTATTTCAAGAGCAAGACAAACAGCCAATGGTTTTGAGTTCCTGGCTACTATTCTTCTTCTTTTTAATAAAAAACTAAAACAAATCTAATCTATCTACCTCAATCTGCTGGTCCATCTTTTCCTTCCTAGCCAATATCTCTAGAGCTATTGCTTGTTGCTTTGTTATTCACTGACCCCTTGTAATTTAGCTTCTACTTCCACCCTTCTTCTAATGTAAAGGCCTAATCCTTTGAGTCAACTGACCTCAGTCTTCATTCTCCTGATCTCTCTACTGCATCTATGTTACTCTTTTTAATAAGCTACTGGTAGAGCTACTTTAAATAAAAGAAAACTCCTTGTTTCTGCCCTCTTTTAAGCAGACTCATACTATTAACTGAATGATAAATAATGAAATTTGGTTACGAATATTCAAGTGTTAGGTTCTAATAATATAATAATTCTAATATTAAATCAACGTGAGAACTGCTACAGCCCAGTGGTTCTCAAGTTGTGGTCCAGGGACTTCTGGGGGAGAATGTCTCTGAGACCCTTTCAGAAGGTCCAAAAGTCAAAATTATTTTTGTGACAATACTGCGTTTTTGTCTTTTTCACTTCAATTCTCTCATGAGTGTACAGTGGAGTTTTCCAGAGGCTATATGACATGTGGATGATGTCATTGCTCTGACAGCTAATGGAATGTGTGCTTACATATTCTTGTGTTTTAAATTTTCTATTTTAATTTCTAATTTGTTAAATAGCAACAGCCATAATCCATAGAAACAAAAGGGCTTTGGGGTCCTGATTATTATTTAAGAGTGTATAGGGGTACTGAGAACAAAAAGCTGGACAATCACTACTGAAGGATGATGAGATATCAGTACATTTTTCAACAGCCCATTAATTCCTTCAACATTTATTCAGTACTTGCTGGGCCACTTTGTGAAGTGCTTAATATAGGTAGGGAAGAGATTTTGCTAAAGGTATTGGGTATTTGACTATATAATGTAACAATTTTTTTCCCAGGTTTTGATGGTGGTTCTCAACTTACAACTACTCAACTTTGGGTAATTCATGCTTACAGGCTCTATGCCATTTATAACCATGTTATAGTACTTTGGCCAGCAGAGCATAAACATGTGTTGCTCAGACAACTTTAAGGAAATGGATAACAGCCTTGAATATTGAAGAAAGACCAACTTCTTTGTATCAGAGAATTCTATATCTTAAAAAGCCACCAAATGACCCTTAATTTTCTCAAAACTCTCTTCAAAGATGCCTGTCAAAATCTAACATCTTCCCAGAGAAAGGTCTTTTTGAATTCTACAGCTCTGATAAAGGATCCCTTATTTTTTTTATTTGGGACAGCTAAAATAATGAAGATATTAGAAGTACAGTATATGAGAATTCTACATGTTATACTATGATATTGTACTTTCATACATACAATTTAATATTATTTACTATATTATTCAGCTTAATTGGTTTTCATAGATTTTAGAAAAGATCTGTTGAATAGTATATACCATTCCAATTTAGTTAAATAACTGACTTAAGTATGTTCTTTGTATTCACATCACTGAAAAAATGGGTTCCAATCCCCTGTTCAAAAACATAGCTCCCTCTTATAACATTGGTTCTATGGGAAAATCAGAAGAGAGTCACATTATTTTGCTCACGATGCTCTTTCCAGGACTCTGGCCTTTGCTGCAGTAAGGAGTCTCTGTCCTTTCAATCAATGTTCAGAATATTAGAAACTCTACTTCCTGCTCTAAAAAAGGATGTCAAAATATTTGTGTATATTATGGAATAAATTCACTTTTTTTCCCCACATACTATAAATTAAGCGACTGCTGAGTGTTCTGAAATAGAGT